>NC_132908.1:12430213-12752713 GCF_047675955.1 Chlorocebus sabaeus
GGAAGAAGTGGGTCACATGGAGAGCAACTTTCCTTTTCTTTTCTTTTTTTTTCGAGATAGAGTCTCATTCTGCCTCCCAGGCTGGAGCGCAGTGGCACAATCTCGGCTCACTGCAGCCTCCACTTCTTGGGTTCAAGCGATTCTCCTGCCTCAGCCTCCTGAGTAGCTGAGATTACAGGCATGCGCCACCACACCTAGCTAATTTTTGTATCTTTAGTAGAGACAGGGTTTTGCTATGTTGGCCAGGCTGGTCTTAAACTGCTGACCTCAGGGGATCTGCCTGCCTCGGTCTCCCAAAGCACTGGGATTACAGACATGAGCCACCACACCTGGCTGAGAACAATTTTTCTTGAGTAGACAACAAAAGCAAGAAGAATGGGAGTGGAGATTAGTAGTCTTCTGTAATGCACTACTCTAGGAGGTGCTGTTTGTGACACTATCATTTGTAACATAGTGTGTAACACTTCGTGACACTGTGCTATGAAGCTCTTTCAGTCTAGGCAAGTTCAAATGCCAATTTCAGCTCAGTTCAACAAATATTTATTCTGCACTTACCCAAGTGTTTTAGTCAAGGTTTTTCAGGGAAATTGAACCAATGGACTTTATATGTGGATTTATTATAAGGAATTGGCTTACGAGATAATGGAGGCTGAGAAGTTCCATGACCAGCTGTC
This sequence comes from Chlorocebus sabaeus, assembly GCF_047675955.1. NCBI lineage: Eukaryota > Metazoa > Chordata > Mammalia > Primates > Cercopithecidae > Chlorocebus > Chlorocebus sabaeus. The sequence goes on from NC_132908.1 coordinate 12,430,888, forward strand.
TATAAGCTGGAGAACCAGGAAATCCGGTGGTGTAGTTCCAGTCAGAGTGCATAACACCACTGTTCTAGGTCAAACAGGCAGAGAGCAAAGGTGAATTCTTACTCCAACTTTTTATTTTATTCAATCCCTCTGTGAGTTGGGTCCACTTACATTGGGAAGGGCCATCTGCTTTACTCAGTCTAGATACTCTAGTGCTAATCTCATCTGGAAAAACCTTCACGGAGACACCTGGAAATAAGGTTTAGCCCAATATCTGGGCACCTTATCATCCAGTCAAGTTGACACACACAATTAAGCATCACACCATGTGTCTGGCCCTGTGTTTAACAATAAAGATGCAGAGATAAATAAGAAAGAATCCCCCATCTCAGGGAGGGGAGGGAGACTGACAGTTATAATATAGCATCATGGGTACATTAGAACAGGATTTCTTGGAGGTGATAATTTTCGAGTTGATCCTTGAAGGATGGGTGGGAGTTTATACAGAAAACAAGATTTGGGAAGAGGCAGAGAGCACAGCGTGGTAGAAGGCACGGGGTATGAAAAACCATGGGGCCAGGTGTGATGGCTCACGCCTGTAATCCCAGCACTTTGGGAGGCTGAGGTGGGCATGTCACAAGGTCAAGAGATTGAGACCATCCTGGCCAACATAGTGAAACCCCATCTCTACTGAAAATACATAAATTAGCTGGGCATGGTGACGTGCACCTGTAGTCCCAGCTACTCAGGAGGCTGAGGCAGGAGAATCGCTTTAACCTGAGAGGTGGAGGTTGCAGTGAGCTGAGATCGCGCCACTGCACTCCAGCCTGGCAACAGAGCAAGACTCTGACTCAAAAATTAAAAAAAAAAAAAAAAAAAAAGAAAGAAAGAAAGAAAAAAGAAAAAAAAAAAAAAGTCGTATAGCGGGGACTCTAAGCCCTTTGGTATTGCCAAAAAAAGGGGAAGTGTAGGGCTGTGTGTAGCTGGCAAGCAGACTGGGGAGCTGACAGAATCTCTGATGCTATATTAAGGATTTGGAATTTTATCCTGAAGGCAATGGGGATCCCATGAAGGGTTGCAAACGTGGGTCAGGTTTCCTTTTAGCTAAATCACTCTGGTGACAATGCAAAGGCAATGCAAGGATATGTGTGAATCAGAGTCTCTTTCCTCCTTTATGCAATGAGATCGGGAAAAATGAAAATAGTTAAGGAGATAGTTTCTAGGGCTTTGATCTCAAATAGCACTAAATGCTGAAAACTTGGAGTGAGAATGGAGTTTTAAGTGCATTCTGGAAGTTTTATGACTGTAATAAGGGATTCAGATGAGTTGATTTTATTCAATCTCAGACACAGATGCATAGTTAGATTCTACAGATATTTTTGAATTAAAATTTGGTGAGGACCAACCCTAGAGAAACCTGTGCCCATGAGCTCAACATTCTTGTCCTAGAATGTTCATAGGAGCATTGTTCAAGATAACCATAAAATGGAAACAGCCTAAATGCGCCTCTACTGTAGACCTGATAAATGCATTGTATACTCACAGGATAAAACACTATATAGCAGTGAGAATAAAGGTAGTAGAGCTACATGCATTTATGAGAGTACAACTAAATACATAATATGGAGCAGAAGAAGCAAAATTAGAAAGAATATATACAGTATAGTTAAATTTATATAAGGTTCAAAAATAGTCAAAATGATACTGTTTTGTTTAGGGGCACATCTATAGGTTGTAAAATTAAAAAGGAAGTCAAGAAAAAGTTACCTCAAAAGCCTGAGGGGAGGTAGAGAGTTATGATGGGGAGACGACCCTGGGGGTCCCTGGGATATTGAGAAAGCTCTGATCATGACCCAGGTGGCAGATGCCTGGATATTTGCTTACTATTTAGTAAGTAGTATATTTACATGTTTGCTTTTTTCCTCTGTATTGATATTTCATAATAAAATATTTTTAAATTTAGAGAAAACCTTTGATCATATTAAATGAAAAAAAGTTGTCATAGGGGAAAAGCTTACGGGAGGGAAATTCCACAATATGCCAAGGCATTTTTTTTTTTTTTTTTTTGAGATGGAGTCTCACTCTGTCCCCCAGGCTGGAGTGCAGTGGCACAGTCTAGGCTCACTACAACCTCTGCCTCCTGGGTTCGAGCGATTCTCCTGTCTCAGCCTTCCAAGTAGCTGGGATTATAGGCAAGTACCACCATACCTGGCTAATTTTTGTATTTTTACAAAATTACAATATGGCTTTGCCATGTTGGCCAGGCTGGTCTCAAACTCCTGACCTCAGATGATCCGCCCTCCTCGGCCTCCTAAAGTGCTGGGATTACAGGTGTGAGCCACTGTGCCCAGTGGCCAAGGCAGTTTAATATGTTTAAATCTTGCTCAAAATTATGTAACACATTTGTTTATCATTAGTGACTTATTTTGCTGCTACATGTTCTTAAGAAGATTTGTTCAAAACACGTGCGTGTGCACACACACCCCCCAACACACACCCCAAGCAGAACCGTGGGCTCCCCAAAATGACCCACTCCCAAAGAAGTCTAGACACCCCCTGGGGGCGGCTCTCTGAATTCCAGGCATGGTGTCTTGGAACCTCCCAAAGATTAGTCCTAAAAGTTTGAGTTTCCAGAGATGATAGATGTCAAGCTACCAAAAAAAAAAAAAAAAAAAAAAAAAAAATATGTTTGTCCACTGTCCTCCCAGGAGACAGGGCAAGATTACCCCCACCTGATAACTGCTGTTCTAGAAGAGTGCTGTTTACTTGAAGTAAAATGTAAGCCACATACACAATTTTTAATTTCCTAGGGGCTACACTGAAAAAAGTAAAAAGAAACAGGTGAAATTCACTTTATTCTTATTTATTTATTTATTCGAGATGGAGTCTTACCTTGTTGCCCAGGCTGGAGTGCAGTGGCACGATCTCGGCCCACTGCAACCTCTGCCTCCTGGGTTCAAGCGATCCTCCTGCCAGCCTCAGCCTTTTGAGTAGCTGGGATTACAGGTGCCCACCACCACGCCCAGTTAATTTTTGTATTTTTAGTAGGGATGGGGTTTCACGATGTTGGCGAGGCTGGTCTCAAACTCCTGACCTCAAGTGATCCGCCTGCCTTGGCCTCCCAAAGTGTTGGGATTGCAGGCGTGAGCCACCGTGCCCAGCCGAAATTAACTTTAATAACGTGTTTTACTTGACTCAGTGATGTCCAACATATTATCTTTTCAATACGTAATCAATCTTGAAACATTGGCATGTTTGCCATTCTTTTTGCAGTAATAGGCCTTTGAAATCCTGTGTGTTTCTCATACCGACAGCACATTTCAACTTGGACCTGACACTTCTTAAGTTCTCAGTGGCTCATGTGACTCATGGGTACCATCTTGGGCAGTAGAGTTCTGGAACATAAGCTCTGTGAGAATAGGATTTTTTGCCCTTTTTTTTCATTGCCATATTTTTAGTGCCCAGTACAGTGCATAGTACATAGCAGACTCCCTGCTACTTTAAAAATAAATGATTTAATGAATATCTAATTCTATTCCTAAGAGAGAAGAAGAACATTCTTATATGGAGTGGAACACTTTAAAAGCAATAAGGGCAAAACAAGGTGAGTCAGAAAAATAATCCCATCTGGTGAATATTGCACAAGATGAAATGCACAAAACAACTCTAAATCGTCCAGTCTGCTGCCAGGTGGATGAAGTGTGTGGGGAGGAGCACTTTTCAATAAATTGCTGAGTTGTTCTCCTTCAAATGTCTTCCTCTGTCACACTCCCTCCCCAAAATGTGGTTTTGATATCCACATCATTGTGTTTTGTTTGTTTGTTTTTGTTTGCTTTTTGGGATAGGCCCTTCCTCTCTTGCCCAGGCTGGAGTACAGTGGTGTGATCACGGTTCACTGCAACCTCCGCCTCCTGGGTTCAAGCAATCCTCCCACCTTAGTCTTTCAAGTAGCTGGGACTATAGGCACCAGCCACCACACCTGATGAAGTTTTGTATTTTCTGTAGAGACGGGGTTTCGCCATGTTTCTTTCCCAGGCTGGTCTCAAACTCCTGGACTTGAGCAATCCTTCTGCCTTGTCCTCCCAAAGTGCTGGGATTACAGGCATGAGGCACTGCATCCGTCCCATTGTGATCTTTATTGCAGCACATTTTTTTTTTTTTTTTAGGTGGAGTCTCACTCCATTGCCCAGGCTGGGGTGCAGTGGCTCGATTTTGGCTCACCACAACCTTTGCCTCCAGGGTTCAAGCAATTCTCCTGTCTCAGCCTCCTGAGAAGCTGGGACTACAGGTGCATGCCACCATACCCAGCTAATTTTTGTATTTTTAGTAGAGTTGGGGTTTCACTATGTTGGCCAGGCTGGTCTCGAGCTCCTGACCTCATGATCTGCCCGCCTCAGCCTCCCAAAGTGCTGGGATTACAGGTGTGAGCCACTGTGTCCAGCCTCAACACTCTTAATGTTTCAGATACTGTTTTAAGAACCACAGATTTCTTCTAGCTGTCTGGTCTAAAAAAAAAAGTTGGCTTACTCTACCTGCACTTGAGATTCAATTTTTTAATTGGCAAACATCATGATCTCCTGTGTATACATAGACAGTTAAGTGTGTTATTAAAACGAGATGATGTTTTGCCCTTTACATATGACATGCTGATACAAGCAAACTGGCCACAAAAGACACAGCCAGGGCCTTCTGTCAGCAACTTTCCCCACATCTTCTCCCAGCATCTTGATGTACTTTTTAAATTAGACTCCAAGTCCTTTTGGGTCTTGCCTCACTTTTCTTTTTTTTCCAGCAGTAGGAGCATTACCATTCTGGGCAAACTAGTTGTTCAGGAAGACACTGGACTCATTTCATGAACTTTTCTTCTTCCTCGCGCTTCTAGCATTGATATAAATAAGCACTTATAGAAGGACTTGATTTTTCTTTTTTTCAGTTCAAGGAAAAGTTTCTCTTCTGTTGATAAATATCAAGGGGAAAATCCAACTGTACTAACTGAAGTACAATACGTTTTCATCAGAAATCATCTGTGACTGGGTGCGGTGGCTCATGCCTGTAATCCCAGCACTTTGGGAGGCCGAGATGGTTAGATCACCTGAGGTCAGGAGTTCGAGACCAGCCTGGCCAACATGGTGAAACCCCGTCTCTACTGAAAATACAAAAATTATCCTGGCATGGTGGTACGCACCTATAATCCCAGCTACTCAGGAGCCTGAGGCAGGAGAACCACTGGAACCCGGGAGACAGAGTTGCAGTGAGCTGAGATTGTGCCACTGCACTCCGGCCTGAATGACAGAGAGAGACTCAGTCTGGAAAAAAAAAAAAAAAAAAAGAAAAGAAAAAAAAAGACATCATCTGTATTACAATTGGATTTTCCCTTTTCAACAAGTTTGCCATTTGGCCCCTGTCCCTGTCAGCACATCTGCTTGGTAGATGTTACGCTAACCTGATGTCTCCCTGTAGGATAAGCAGACACAATTTTCTGAAGCTCCTTCTAATGCCAACCTTTTTGCTTTCTGTTAAGTGGTGACAATCTAGGCTTGCATTCTCTGGCTAACATGGTTTGCAGAAGATTAACCCTCAGCTGAACCAAAGGTACCCAGCTTCTCATCCTACTCTGTCATTTTTACGTCTCCCTAGACAGAAGAGGTGAGACTTGAACTCTCTAGTGAGGACAAATCAGTCGTTTTGAGACTTTCTGAGTCAGTTTAGGATAAACGCATCCCTGGGGCTTACCACAACCACTCTTGCTCGCTGCCAGAGAAAAAAGGGCTCCTACCACCTTAAAATTAGACACTCATACAGGCGCACATTCACAGGCTTGGCTATCTTAGCACTGAATGGCAATCCAGACATATATGACATTTCCTCACTATGGGTAAGCCTGCCTGCCTGCCTGCCTGCCTTCCTTCCTTCCTTCCTTCCTTCCTTCCTTCCTTCCTTCCTTCCTTCTTTCCTTCTTTCGTTTCTTCCTCCCTCCCTCCCTTTCCTCCTCCCTTCCTCCCTCCCTCCCTCCCTTCCTTCCTCCCTCTCTTCCTTCCTCCCTTCCTCTCTCTTCCTTCCTTCCTTCCTTCCTTCCTTCCTTCCTTCCTTCCTTCCTTCCTTCCTTCCTTCCTTCCTTCCTTTCCTTTCCTTTCTTCCTCCCTCCCTCCCTCCCTTCCTCCCTCTCTTCCTTCCTTCCTTCCTTCCTCCCTGTCTTCCTCCCTTCCTCCCTCTCTTCCTTCCTCCATTCTTCTTTCTTTCTTTCTTTCTTTTTCTTTCTTTCTTTCTTTCTTTCTTTCTTTCTTTCTTTCTTTCTTTCTTTCTTTCTTTCTTTCTTTCTTTCTTTCTTTCTCTCTCTCTCTCTCTCTCTCTCTCTCTTTCTTTCTTTCTTTCTTTCTCTTTCTTTCTTTCTTTCTTTCTTTCTTTCTTTCTCTCTCTCTCTCTCTCTCTCTCTCTCTTTTCTTTTCTTTTCTTTTCTTTCTTCTTTTTTTCAGATGCAGTCTCACTTTGTCGTTCAGGCTCGAGTGCAGTGGTGCAATCTCAGCTCACTGCAACCTCTGCCTCCCAGGTTCAAGCGATTATCCTGCCTTAGCCTCCCAAGTAGCTGAGACTACAGGCATCCGCCACCACACCTGGCTAATTTTTGTATTTTTAGTAGAGATGGGGTTTCACCACGTTGGCCAGGTTGGTTTCGAACTCCTGACCTCAGGTGATCGGCCTGCCTTGCCCTCCCAAAGTGCTGGGATTACAGGTGTGAGCCACTGTGCCCAGTCAATTTTTAGTAGGTTTAGTAGAGATGCGGTTTCACCTTCTTGACCAGGCTGGTCTTGAACTCCTGACCTCAAATGATCCACCTGCCTCAGCCTCCCAAAATGCTGGGAGTCCAGAGAGGTACTTCCTTGCTGACCCAGGAGACCCACCAGAATCTGGTCCTCCCAATGTGATGATCACCAGAATCCCTTATAGGGCTTTTAAAAGAGAGCATTCTGGTTCTAGTGAACATGATGTTCTCTTGTCTACTTGGCATCTGTGTAAAAACAGTTCTCCCTTCTTCCGCTGGCAACAGGATACTTATTTCTTGGGGAAACTCATTTTGTCTGATTTAGGTGGAGTCGGTACCGATTTCTCTACCACAGGCATGTACACATGGCTCAGGTTTTACCTATCAGAGAGCTATATCCTTCTGCCTACTGACTGGCTGAAAGATGGGCATGTGACCCAAGCTGGACCAATCAGATATCTCTCAGAGACTTCTGCTGAAACTACCAGGGAAAAGGATATGTTCAATCTTTGAAGATAATGAGTGTAAAGACAAGGCAATAACGGAGATGCTGGGGACAATGATTTCATCAAGTGGAGAGCCCAGGAATGAAGTCATCTGGGCTCATCGTGATAAGAGAGCCAGGAGAGGGAGGGGAGAGACAGAATCCTGAAGGCAGCATTTGATTCCCTGGATTTGATTCCCAGGTCTACACTTGACCCTGAGGCTTCAGTTTTGTGAACTAATAAATCCTCCTTCCTTTTTTTTCTTTTTTAGCTTAAGTTAATTTCATTTGAGCTTCTGTCATCTTAGAACAAAACAGTTTGTATTAACACAGTATTCTCATGAACACCCTGGGTCACTGGATCAGATATGATGATGTTTAAACGTTAGAATACATACAATTTAAATGGAGGACTGAGTGTGGTGGCTGACACCTGTAATCCCAGCACTTTGAGAGGTGGAGGTGGGCAGATCACTCGAGGCCAGGAGTTCAAGACCAGCTTGGCCAACATGGTGAAACCCCTTCTCTACTAAAATACACAAAAAAATTAGCTGGACATGGTGGAGCACAACTGTAGTCCCAGCTACTGGGGAGGCTGAGGCAGGAGAATCACTTGAACCCGGGAGGCGGAGGTTGAAGTGAGCTGAGATCGCACCACTGCACTCCAGCCTGGGTGACAGAGCAAGACTCTGTTTCAAAAAAAAAAAAGTTAAAAAAATAAACAGAGGGCATTTTAAAATGCTGATTTCTGGGTTTTTCCCAGAAATTCTGATTTGGAAGGATAGAGTCCAGGAATCTTCATTTAGCAAGCACTCCAGGTGATTCTGATGGATTATCACACTTTGAAAATCACAGAATTAGAGCATCCTCCTGGGCCACAACTTCATAATGAAGAAAGGTGGCTAATTGTTGTGTGCCTTCTATGAGCCATACCCCTTGGCTATGTTATCTACTTACCTCATTTAACCCCCAGAACAAGAGGTCCCCCAAAAGAATTAGATACCTCCTTTTAGAGGAGTGAAGTGCCTGCTGCTGAAATTTGGGGGCAAATAACTGGAGTAGGCCTGCTGGGAACAGGACTTGTCAAAAGAACTATGTCTAGAAGGCTATGGTCCAAGGCCATTTTTGCCGGCTATAAGTGGGGTCTCCGGAACTAAAGGGAGAACATGGCTCTTCTTAAAATTAAAGGTGTTTATGCCGTAGATGAAACAGAATTCTATTTGGGCAAGAGATATGCTTACGTATACAAAGCAAAGAACAACACAGTGACTCCTGGCGGCAAACCAAACAAAACCAGAGTAATCTGGGGAAGGTAATTCAGGCCCACGGAAACAGTGGCATGGTACGTGCCAAATTCTGATGCAGTCTTCCTCCTAAGGCTATTGGACACAGAATCCGAGTGATGCTGTACCCCCTCAAGGATTTAAACTAATGAAAAGTCAATAAATAAATGTGGATTTGTGCTCTTAAAAAAAAAAAGATATCTCCCTTTAGATTTGCACAGTGATTTGGATCAAAGTACAGCAGCAATTCTATTCTTAACATGGGGAGATGGAGGAAAGAAATAAAAGAAATAAAAGAATTCACCAAGTCTTCATTGATTTTCATTTCCAGATGTTAATAATTCCAAGGGTAAATGTAGCTAGGAGAACTTAATTAATTTCTGAAATAAAACCTACTGGTGTTATACATGTGAGCAAGAGAAGGTAATGTAGGTTTCAATAAACAGAATCATTAGCAGGTTACAGATTCTGAGTAGTAAATACTATAGTTCAAGTTGTGAGAAACTGTCATTACATCACCCTGGTTGGAATCATCCTGTTTTGCGAAAATGTGGAGCTAGACCTTTCCACAGCTGGTCTCGGATCAATGATCTTTGTACTTTTTGTTTCTGGTTTCACTTTATGAGAATAATTGCCTGTGGCTGGGTGCAGTGACTCAAGCCGGTAATCCCAGCACATTGGCAGGCTGAGGTGGGCAGATCACTCGAGTCCAGCCTGGCCAACATGGTGAAACCCTGTCTCACCCAAAAATGCAAGAATTAGCTGGGTGTGGTGGTGTGTGCCTGTAGTCCCAGCTACTCAGGAGGCTGTGGCAGGAGGATTGCTTGGGCCTGGGAGGCAGAGGTTGCAGTGAGCTGAGACTGAGCCACTGCATTCCAGCCTGGGCTACAGAGCCAGACCCTATCCCAAAATGGAGTTCTTCAGAAGAAGACCCTGAGACGAGGATTTACATGCAGTTGAATTTTTTTATTTATTTTTATTTTTTTTGAGACAGAGTTTTGTTCTTGTTGCCCAGGCTGGAGTGCAATGGCACAGTCTCAGCTCACTGCAACCTCTTCCTCCTGGGTTCAAGTGATTCTCCTGCTTCAGCCTTCCAAGCAGCTGGGATTACAGGTGCCTGCCACCATGCCTGGCTAATTTTCTTATATTTTCAGTAGAGACAGGGTTTCACCATGTTAGCCAGGCTGGTCTCAAACTCCTGACCTCAGGTGATCCGCCTGCCTCGGCCTCCCAATGTGTTGGGATTACAGGCATGAGCCACCGCGCCTGACCACAGTTGATTTATTAAGGAAGCATTTATAGGAGAAATCCGTGATGGAAAGAGAAGAAGCCAAGCATCTTAGTTTGCATTGCTATAAAGGAAAACCCAAGGCTGGATAATTCATAAAGAAAACAAGTTTATTTGGCTCATGGTTCTGCAGGCTATACAAGAAGCATGGTGCCAGCATCTGCTTCTAGTGAGGGCTTCAGGGAGCTTCTTCTTATGGGGAAAATTGAAGGGGAGCAGGCATCACATGGTGAGAGAAAGGAGGGAAGAGAGAGGGGAGGAAGGTGCCAGGCTCTTTTAACAATTAGATCTTGTAGGAGCTAATAGAGCAAGAAGTCACTCATTACCATGAAGACGGCATCAAGTCAAACACCCTCCATCAGGCCCCATCTCCAACTGTGGGGATCACGTTTCTCTTTTCTTTTCTTTTCTTTTCTTTTCTTTTCTTTTCTTTTTTTTTTTGAGATGGTTTCTCGCTCTGTTGCCCAGGCTGGAGTGCAGTGGCATGATCTTGGCTCACTCCAACCTCTGCCTCCCAGGTTCAAGTGATTCTCCTGCCTCAGCCTCCCAAGTGGCTGGGATTACAGGTGCCCACCACCACGCCCAGGTAATTTTTTTGTATTTTTAGTAGAGACAGAGTTTCACTATGTTGGCTGGGCTGGTCTCGAACTCCTGACCTCAGGTGATCCACCCACCTTGGCCTCCCAAAGTGCTGGGATTACAGGCGTGAGCCACTGCACCTGGCCAAGTTTTAGCCCATTTTCTACTGCTATTACAGAATACAACAGACTAGGTAATTTATACACAGCAGAAATTTATTTGGCTCAGGATTTTCGAGGCTGGGAGGTCCAACAGCATGGCGCTAGCGTTGGCAAGGGTTATCCCATGACAGAAGGGCAAGAAAGGTGAACTCATCCTTTTTATCAGAAACTCACTCCTGTGATAACTAAGTCACTCCCTCAGCAAAAACATTCACCGCTTTACGAGGGCAGAGACCTTACGGCCTAATCATTTCTTAAAAGTCCTACCTCTTAATACTGTTACAATGGCAATTAAATTTCAACGTGAAGTTTAGAGGGGAATTTCAAACCATAGCAAAACCTTACCAGATGTGTGGTTTGCAAATATTTTCTCCTATTTTGTAGATTTTCTCTTTATTCCGTTAATTATTTGATGTAATTTCATTTGTCTGTTTCTACTTTTGCCTGTGCTTTTGGATTGATATCCAAAGGACCATTACCCAGACTAATGTTATGGAGCTTTCCCCCATGTTTTCTTCTAGTAGTTATACAATTTCAAGTCTTCCATTCAAGTCTTTAATCCATTTTGAGTTGATTTTAGTGTATGGTGTGAAATGAGAGTCTAATTCATTCTTCTGCATGTGAATATCCCATTTCCCCAACAGCATTTGTTGAAAAGACTGTTCTTTCCCCCATTGTGTGTTCTTCGCACCTTTGACAGAAATTAAGTGACTGTGTGAAAACATGGAACCAACTCAAATGACCATCAATCAACAAGTGAATAAAGAAACAGTGGTGTATATATACACACACACACATATATATACACCACATATATGTATGATGGAATAATACTCAGCCACAGAAAGGAATGAATTAATGGCATTTTCAGCAACCTGGATGAGATTAGAGACTATTATTCTAAGTGAACTAACTCAGGAATGGGAAATACAACATCATATGTTCTCACTCATAAGTGGGAGCTAAATTACGAGGATGCAAAGGCATAAGAATGACACAATGGACTTTGGGGACTGAGGGGGAAAGGGTGGGAAGCGGATGAGGGATAAAAGACCACAAATTGGGTTCAGTGTACACTGGTTGGGTGATGGGTGCACCAAAATCTTACAAATTACCACTAAAGAACTTACTCATGTAACCAAATGGCATCTGTTCCCCAATAACCTACAGAAATAAAAAAATTTTTAAAAAATCAATTGACTGTAAATGTGTGAATTTATTTCTGGGTTTTCTATTCTGTTCCATTGATCTATGTGTCTGTTTTTATCCTAGTACTACGATGGATTTTTTTTTTTAACCATGTTGTTTGATTACTATAACTTTGTAGTATATTTTGAAGTCAAGTAGTGCAATGCCTCCAGGTTTGTTCTTTTTGCTCAAGCTTGCTTTGGCTATTCAGGATCTTTTGTAGTTCCATACAAATTTTAGAATTGTTTTTTCTATCTCTGTGAAAAATGTCATTGATATTTTGATAGGGATTGCACTGAATCTGCAGATCACTTTGTGTAGTATAGACATTTCAACAACATTAACTTTTCCCATCCATGCACATTGGGCCTCTTTCCATTTATTTGTGTCTTCCTTAATTTCTTTCATCAACGTTTTATATTGTTCAGCATATAACAGGCCTTTTGTCTCTTTGGTTAAACATATTCCTAAGTATGATATTTTATTTTTCATAGCTATCATAAATGGTATTGTTTTCTTGATTTCTTTTTTGTACAGTTTATTGTTAGTGTATAGAAAAGTTGTTTATTTTTGTACGTTGGTTTTATATCCTGCAACTTTACCACATTTATTAGTTTTATCAGTTTTTTTTTTTTTTTTTTGGTGGCGTCTTTAAAAGTTTCTATGTATAAGGTCATGTTGTCCACAAACAGGGACAGTTTAAATTCTTTTTAAATTTAGGTGTCATTTATTTATTTCCCTTGCCTAATTGCTATGGCTAGGACTTAAAGGACTATGCTGATTAGAAGTAGTGAGAGTGGTCATCCTTGTTTTGTTCCTGATGTTAGAAGAATAGCTTTCAGCTTTTAACCAATGATGTGAAAATTTTCACCAGTGACGTTAGCTGTGGGTTGTCATATATGGCTCTTATTGTGTTGAGGTACATTTATTCTATACCTAATAAGTTGGGGACTTCCTATCATGAAAAGATGTTGAATTCTGTAAAGTACTTTTTCTGCATCTGTTAAGACAATCCTATGGTTTTTATCCTTTGTTTTGTTAATGAGCTCAGTAATTTTAAAGTGCATAATTTATTGGCTTGTAGCACATTCACAATGGTGCACAACCAACATCACTATCTCATGCCGAAACTTTAAAAATCCCACCCCCCGCAAAAGCCAGTCATTCATTCATCTTTAGCCACCTTAGTGTAGTGATGCACGAGCACCCAGTATTTATTAGGTGCCTCGAGGAGGAACAACAGCCATTTTCAATAAATCAAGTGTCCAGCATTGAGATCACAGGTCTGGTAATCATTCTCTGTGTTGCAGCGTTTCTAAGACTTCAGGTGTTCCTTTCAGCAGATCAGAGGTCTGGTAATCATTCTCCATGTTGCAGCGTTTTTAAGACTTCAGGTGTTCCATTCAGCACTCGGAGACTTGCCAAATGCCACTCTTTGAAAAAAATCCCTATTGGCCTGGATAATTTAAAACACTGAGCTGGCATCATGGTAAAAGACAATGTGATTCACTGTGATAGTCTCATCTTACCCTTCTAACTGATGCTTTCACTAAATTCCACCATGTAGCCCATTGTTCATCTACACTAATCATCAACATTCCTTAGCTCTATAGCTTTATTCAAAATGTTCTCTCTTCCTAGAACACCCTTCCTTGGGACGTTCTACTCATTTTTCAAGCCCATCATCAGGGTCACTTCCTCTATGAAATCTTCCCTAAGATTGATCTCTTCTTCCCACTTAATACCCACTGTGCATTGTCTAAACCTTTTTTCTCAGATGATATGCTATGTTATCAGAATGACTTCCCTGTGTCTGTCTTTCCCTATCTGAATGTGAGCTTCCTGATGGCAGGGACCTTGTCTTGTTCATCTTTCAACTTTCCCATAGCTCAATAAGTATTTTCTGAATTGAATTGAATCACAGAATGTGTTAAGATGAATTTTGATAATATTTAATTAAAATATCTCCAGTAGTCTCAGGGGAAAAATTTGATTAGTATTTCTATTAGTTTATAGCAGCACAGTTTGCAATTGCAAAAATGTGGAACCAGCCCAAATGCCCATCAATCAAGTAGTGGATAAAGAAACTGTGGTATACGAACAACACACACTGGGGGATTGAGGGAGGGAAGTGGGGTTAGGGGTGGGGAGAGCATTTCTAGTATTTCTAGAAAAATATACATGTCTTAGGGCTTTTTTGGATGAAAGAAACACAAATCTATTCAAATCATCTTAGGTATAAATTTATTTCTTAAGAAAGACAAAAATCTCAAAAAATCAAGCTGGAGATCCGGTTCTCTAAAAGGAAAGGAGCTGAGATCATCCCAGGAATCGGCAGCAGTAGGAGCCCATGGACCTTCCCTCGAGTTATTATTTTTTCTTTCAGCTAATATTTATTGTGCACCTACTATGTGCTAGCAATAGTGGCAGACACTGGGCATACAACAGTCACTCAAGGATACTGCAGTCTCTGCTCTCATGTGACTTTCATTCTGGTTCCTGGTGTTAATGTAAACTGATTCTTCACCTCTATGCTCCCTCAGACTCAGTCTTTCCTAGTTCAAGTTCCTGAGGGGAATGTTTTTTGTTTATTTGTTTTTATTTTTTTATTTCCATGTGTTTTTGATGAACAGGTGGTATTTAGCTACATGAGTAACCAAATCTCACTTTAGTGGTGATTTGTGAGATTTTGGTGCACCCATCAACTGAGTAGTATGCAGTAAACCCAATTTGTAGTCTTTTTTTTTTTTTTTTGGAGACGGAGTTCTGCTTTTATTGCCCAGGCTGCAGTGCAGTGGTACAATCTCGCCTCAGTGCAACCTCTGCCTCCTGGGTTCAAGTGATTCTCCCTGCCTAAGCTTCCTGAGTAGCTGGGATTACAGGTGCCTGCCACCATGCCCAGCTAATTTTTGTATTTATTTATTTATTTATTTATTTATTTATTTATTTATTTTTATTTTTTTTTTTTTGAGACGGAGTCTAACTCTGTCGCCCAGGCTGGAGTGCAGTGGCGCAATCTCGGCTCACTGCAAGCTCCGCCTCCCGGGTTCACGCCATTCTCCTGCCTCAGCCTCCCAAGTAGCTGGGACTACAGGCGCCTGCCACCGCGCCCGGCTAATTTTTTCTATTTTTTGTAGAGACGGGGTTTCACCATGGTCTCGATCTCCTGACCTTGTGATCCGCCCGCCTCGGCCTCCCAAAGTGCTGGGATTACAGGCGTGAGCCACCGCGCCCGGCCTAATTTTTGTATTTTTAGTAGAGATGAGGTTTCGTCATGTTGGCCAGGCTGGTCTCAAACTCTTGACCTCAGGTGATCCGCCTGCCTTGGCCTCCCAAAGTGCTGGGATTACAGGTGTGAGCCACCACACGTGGCCAATTTGTAGTCTTTTATCCCTCATCCCCTTCCCATCCTTTCCCTCTGAGTCCCCAAAGTCCATTGTGTCATTCTTATGCCTTTGCAACCTCATAGCTTAGTTCCCACTTATGAGTGGGAACATACGATGTTTGGTTTTTCATTACTGAGTTACTTCACTTAGAATGATGGTCTGCAGTTCCATCCAGATTGCTGTGAATGCCATTAACTCATTCCTTTTCTGGTGAGTACTATTCCATCATATATATATCTCAGTTTCTTTTTGTTTTAAGTTCTGGGATACATGTGCAGGATGTGCAGGTTTGTTACATAGGTAAATGTGTGCCATGGTGGTTTGCTGCACCTATCAACCCACAATGTAGGTATTAAGCCCAGCATGCATAAGCTATTCTTCCTAATGCTCTCCCCACCCCTAACCCCACTTTCCTCCCTTGATCCCCCAGTGTGTGTTGTTCGTATACCACAGTTTCTTTATCCACTACTTGATTGATGGGCATTTGGGCTGATTCCATATTTTTGCAATTGCAAACTGTGCTGCTATAAACATGTGTGTGCAAGTATCTTTTTTGCATAATGACTTCTTGTCCTCTGGGCAGACACCAGTAGTGGGATTGCTGGATCAAATGGTAGTTCTACCTGAGGGGAATCTAATTGGCTGCTGGGCAGCATTGTGATCAGTTGGCTCCTTCTGGGTCAGGTGTTTGTCATTTCTGGTCATGGGGGCTCAGGAGATGAGAGCTGGGTGAGGGGAGGGCAAAGACTTTTCTCAGAGAGGAGATCAAGAGCTGGGTCAAGTACTCAAGTGTGCCTCATTAAAAATCTTCTGTATGGTACTTGGTTTGTAAATATTTATGATTCATTTTATGTTCTATAAGGCAGTAGATTCCAAAGGTGATGCTAATAAAAGAAAAGTCATTTCATATTACGATGATAACAGCATATGCTGCTGTGGGAAGCCAGGACAATTGCTGCTTTAATTTGAAAGAAAGTTCTGCTCAAGCAATTAGCTCTGTCAGTGAATACCGTAGATCGCTTTTGGAGTTGGGACCTTAAAGATCACCTAGTTTTGCTGACCTGTTTTCCCTTTCCTCTCCCCTCCTCTCCCCTCCCCTCCCCTCCCCTCCCCTCGCCTCCTCTCCCCTCCCCCCCCCTCGCCTCCCCTCCCCTCCCCTCGCCTCCCCTCCCCTCCCCTCCCCTCGCCTCCCCTCCCCTCCCCTCGCCTCCCCTCCCCTCTCCTCTCCCCTCCCCTCCCCTCCCCTTCCCCCTCCCTTCCCCACCCCCTCCCCTCCCCCTTCCCCTCCCCACCCCCTCCCCTCCCCCTTCCCCTCCCCACCCCCTCCCCTCCCCCCTCCCTTTCCCCCTCCGTCTCCTCTCCCTCTTTCCTTCCTCCCCACTCCCCCCTCCTCTCCCTCTCCTCTCCCACTTTCCTTCCTCCCCTCTCCGCTCCCCTCCCTTTCCCTTTCCTTCCCTTCCCTTCCCTTCCCTTTCTTTCGAGTTGGAGTCTCACTCTGTCACCCAGGCTGGAGTGTGATGGTGCAATCTCTGCTCACTGCAACCTCCACCTCCCAGTCTCAAGCAATCCTCTCACCTCAGCCTCCCAAGTAGCTGGGATTACAGGCGTCCGCCACCATGCCCGGCAAATCTTTGTATTTTTAGTAGAGACGGGGTTTTACCATGTTGGCCAGGCTGGTTCTGAACTCCAGACCTCAAATGATCTGCCTGCCTTGGCCTCCCCAAGTTTTGGGGTTACAGGTGCAAGCCACTGTGACTGGCCTTTGACCTGTTTTCTAGGTGAAAAAAATCTGAGGGCCAGGTGGTGGTGGTTCATAGTTGCAATTCTGGCACTTTAAGAGGCCAAGGTGGAAGGATTGCTTGAGTCTAGGGGTTCGAGACCAGCCTGGGCAACATACTGAAACCCTGTCCCTACCAAAAATACAAAAAATTATCAAGGTATGGTAATGTGTGCCTGTGGTCCCAGCTACTTGGGAGGCTGAGGTGGGAGGACTGCTTGAGCCCAGGATGTGGAGGTTGTAGTGAGCTGAGATTGCGCCACTACACTCCAGCTTGGGTGACACAGCCAGACTCTGTCAAAAAAAAAAAAAAAAAAAAAAAAAAAAAAAGAAAGAAAGAAAGAAAGAAAAAGAAAAGAAAAGGCTTTTCTTTGGTCGAGGCCAAGGTCAAGGATCTGTCAAAGGCAGAGCTGGGAGTGGAACTCAGGTTGCTGCTGTCATTATTAATCCATGCTAATTGAAACTTGCTTTTTTCTTTTCATTTATCCTTCATCCATTCCTCCTTCTCTTTTCCTTTCCTTTTAAAAACTCTTTAATCAGTTTCTTTCCTTAAATTGTTAAAGCATACAGATGGTTTAAAAAAGTAGTATATAAAAGTATACAGGGAAAAGTATTTCTCCCTCCCACTCTAGTTCCTATCCTTAGAGGCTACCACTGCTTCTAGCATATCTTTACAAAGATAGTCTATAGAGTCTAAGCATGCGTGTGTGTGTTATTATTTTTGCATTTTAAAACTGTATCTTGAAGATCATATATATCATATATGTAACTTCTTGGGGATCGGGGGTAGTCATACCTAAACTGAGTTTCAGTTTTTTAAATCAACTCCTTTTTTTTTAACCACTGTATAGTATTCCATTATTCCATGATATGAAAACACTGTAATTTATTTAGCCGAGTTCTCACTGGACATTTTACGTTGCTTTCAATCCTCTACTATTACAAACAGTGCCTTAAAGAGCACTCTTCATCCCATCAATGATAGGCTGGATAAAGAAAATGTGGTACCTGTATACCATGGAATACTATGCAGCCATAAAAGGGAATGAGATCCTGTCCTTTGCAGGGACATAGATGGAGCTGGAAGCCATTATCCTCAGCAAACTAACGTAGGAACAGAAAACCAAACATTGTATGTTCTCACTTATAATTGGGAGCTGAACAATGAGAACACATGGACATAGGGAGGGGAGCAATACACACTGGGGTCCTGTAGGGGAGTGGGGTTGGGGGAGGAAGATCATCAGGAAAAATAGCTAATTCATGCTGGGCTTAATACCTAGTTGATGCGTTGACAGGTGCAGCAAACCACCATGGCACACGTTTACCCATGTAATGAACCATCCTGCACATTAACACCAGAACTTAAAATAAAAATAAAAATCAATTTAAAAAGCACTCTTCTACATATGTCTTTGTGTATGTGTGAGTAATCCCTGCCCCCTCTTCTATCTTCTCCATCAAGTTAGTTCATGCAATCAGGAAAGAGAGAAACAAAAAGGAACATTTGGTGGTGAGGTGATAGAGGCCTGAATAGAGAAAGCGGAGACAGAGTATCTTGCTCAAGATCCTCTTAGTTGTGAGTAATAGGAATCAACTTGAACTTGAAAAATGGAAAGAAGGTAAGAGGAATTTATTGGCAGGTCCAGGAGTATCATACAGAACCCCCAAATCTCAGGAACCAGAAAGCCATCAACGATGTAGTCGAGTCTCTTTTTGACTTATTTCTTCTTCTCTCTGAAATCAAACTTATCTTCTCTTTCTGCCTCCTGACTCTTTCTGCTCCTCTTTGTACATGGAGGAAGATGGTGATACCCTGTGGGGCTCCAGTATGTGGATCCTCAGCACAGACTGGTTGACTTTTCCTTAGTCTAAGATGGATGATGAGGACCTGATAAACCACAAAAGTGACCTGATTATTGGTTAAATAATCAGCAAACCTGAACATGTTCCTCTTTTCTTAACATTTTGTTTGTTTGTTTGTTTGTTTTTGAGATGCAGTCTTGCAGTATCACCCAGGCTGGAGTGCAGTGGCATGATCTTGGCTCACTGCAACCTCCGCCTCCTGGGTTCAAGAGATTCTCCTGCCTCAGCCTCCTGAGTAGCAGGGACTACAGGTGTGTGCCACCATACCTGGCTAATTTTTGTATTTTTTTGTAGAGATGGGTTTTGCCATGTTGGCCAGGCTGATCTCGAACTCCTGACCTCAGGTGATCTGCCCGCCTGGGCCTCCCAAAGTGCTGGGATTACGGTTGTGAGCCACCGTGCCTGGCCTCTTTACTTAACATTTTTTGATGAGGTACCATCTATTATGGGAAAACTCTGAGCTTCTTAGCAAGGCATTTACATTTTTTAATCTGACCCTCTCTACTTGACCTTGCTGTCCAGTCTGTTCTGTTCAAATGCCCCAGATTCTGCTTATGCCAAACATTGAATCATTTTCTTATATATGCCAAGGATGCATGACTTGGCTGGCAGAGTACAAGGTAGCTTTCAGTCCCACCTCATCCTTGCTTGGTTCCTCTCTGGAGTGCATGTCTCCATAACATGTGAGCAGAAGTAGGAAATTAGAGCCAGAAAAGATTAGAAAAAACCCTTGATCACAGGATGGGGGTTAATGCTGGGTTTTCCGTTATATGGATGTGCAGTTTGAATTATTTTTACTCAAGTTACAAAGGTCCTGGTGGTCCTGGTAATACAATGTCCATGGACAGTGAAATCTGGGGATAGAACCTGGGTTTCATGGGCACCTTTCCCACACTTTCAGATCTCCCTATTTTGCCCCTGTCCTGGCTAAGCTGGCTATGGCCTCTGAAGACACCATGACTCTCAGAGTTGGCATAGCTGATGTTGCTGATGGAGTGGATGTCCCTATGCACATTTGGAGCCCAGGAAGTCCATCACCAAGTCCTGTTGAGTCTGCTGATCTGTGGGATCGGTCCTCTGTTGTAACCTTGAGTTACTAACTTTTTTTTTTTTTTTCTCTGAGACGGAATCTTGCTCTGTCGCCCAGGCTAGAGTTTAGTGGCGTGAAGGCTCACTGCAACCTCTACCTCCCAGGTTCAAGCGATTCTCATGCCTCAGTCTCCCAAATAGCTGGGATTACAAGTGCCTGCCACCACACCTGGCTAATTTTTGTATTTTTAGTAGAGATGGGGTTTCATCTTGTTGCCCAGGCTGGTCTTGAACTCCTGACCTCAAGTAATCTGCCCGCCTCGGCCTCCCAAAGTGTTGGGATTAAAGGTGTGAGCCACCATGCCTGGCCAATTATTGTCTTCTTATTTTTATCCTGGAATAAAGAGACCGACAGTGTTCCACTTCTAGCATTGAGTCCCCTGGTCTGTTCTCATTGAAGAAGCCAGAGTCATCCTTTAAAAACGCAAATCTTGGGCAGGTCACGTCTGCTTCAGTGTTACTTGTGTGCCCTAAGGTTAAAATTCAAACCTCCTACAAAACTCTGTTTGATCTGGACCTTGGTTACCTCTCAGCCTTAACCCCCATCTCTCCCCACCCTCCTGGCTCATTAAGAGTTTTACCTAGCTCATGAACAGTTTAAGCATCATTTGCTATACTTGTTTTCTCTTGCTTTTGTAGCAAGTTACCACAAAAGTGTCTTAAAACAAGCAAAATTTATTCTCTTACAGTGCTGGAAATTAGAAGTCTCAACTGAGTCCTAACGGATAAAAATCAAAGTGTCAGCCGAGTTGGCTGATTCCTTCTGGAGGCTCCAGGGGAACATCTATTCCTTGCCCTGTTTTTTGGATTTTCATGTGCTTTTCCAGCTTTTGTGACTTGTAGACCCTTCCTCCCCCTTCAAGAAACATCACTCCAATCTGTTCCTATCATCATGTTTCCTTTTCCTCTTCTGTCATCAAATCTCCCTCAATCCTCAATCTCCCTTTTCTTTTTTTTTTTTTTTCTTTTTTTTTTTGAGACAGAGTCTGACTCTGTCGCCCAAGCTGGAATGTAGTGGTGTGATCTCAGCTCACTGGAACCTCTGCCTCCCATGTTCAAGCAATTCTCCTGCCTCAGCCTTCCAAGTAGCTGGGATTACAGGCGTGCACCACCACGCCCAGCTGATTTTTGTATTTTCAGTCGAGACGGGGTTTCACCATGTTGACCAGGTTGGCCTGTAACTCCTGACCTCATGTAATCCACCCGCCTCGGCCTCTCAAAGTGCTGGGATTACAGGTGTGAGCCACTGCGACCTGGCCTCAATCTCCTCTCGATAAGAACATTTGTGATTACATTTAGGGCCAGCTTGGATGATTCAGGATATTTTTCTAATCTCCAGATCTTTAGTATAATCACATCTGCAAAGTCTCTTTTGCTAGGTAATAGGTTTTAGGTTCCAGGGATTAGGACCTGGATATCTTGGGGGTTCATTCGGACTGCTCCAGCCCACCATTCTACCTTCCTGATGTCCAGGTTGTATTACATGTATTAAACTCTCCTCCTGGTTCCAACAGGATGTTTTCCTCCAATCACAGCAGCTATATCTTATGATTGTCTCAAGGCAAGGGCTGGTTATAGACTCACCAACCCTCTGTCCTTCTCTGAGCACATAGGAAAACTACATGTCCCAGCCGAGTTGGTCCTTCAGTTTGTCTCATGTGACTGAGTTCAAGTAACGGAATATGGTGGGAATGATAAACGCCACTTCCAGGCTAGGCCAGATATTGCCCCATCTCACCTCCTTCCACATGGCTGGAAGTAAATGATTTCAGGATGATGCTAGATTTCTAAGTCATCACTTATTGTGTTAAGGCACTGAAATTTTGGGCTTGTTTATCATAGCAGATGACCTATCCTGACTAATCAATTTGTTTTCTTTATCGGATCGTAGGCTCTATCTTATTTATTGTTGACTCCAGCCCCTAATGTAGTGTTTGGCACAAAGTGAACATCTAATAAGGGCTTGTCAAGTGAACGAGAGGCAGTTGGATTTGGGATGAGACATGGGGGTAGGAGCAGCTGGAGTGAGACTGGACGGACTTGTAATTGTCATTGTGAGAGTGATAAGGGCCTGAACTAAAGCAGTGACAATGGAGATGCACGGAAAGGAAGGATTAGATATTCACATAGGAGGGAGAATTGACAGAACTTAGTGAGTAAGTAGAAAGCTGAAACTGGATTCTTTCCTTACTCCTTATACGAAAATTAATTCAAGATGGATTAGAGACTTAAATGTTAGACCTAAAACCATAAAAACCCTAGAAGAAAACCTAGGTAATACCATTCAGGACATAGGCATGGGCAAGGACTTCATGTCTAAAACACCAAAAGCAATGGCAACAAAAGCCAAAATTGACAAATGGGATTTAATTAAACTAAAGAGCTTCTGCACAGCAAAAGAAACTACCATCAGAGTGAACAGACAACCTACAGAATGGGAGAAAATATTTGCAATCTACTCATCTGACAAAGGGCTAATATCCAGAACCTACAAAGAACTCAAACAAATTTACAAGAAAAAAACAACCCCATCAAAAAGTGGGCAACGGATATGAACAGACTATTGGGATATGGAAGCCGAGAAGCAGAGTGATGTCAAAGACCTCCCAGTTTACTGGCTTGGACATGTGTCTGCATATTGGTACACCAAACTTTCAAATATCCAGAGGTTGTTCTGAATATGTAGGTGAAAACACAGCTTATTCAGCTCTCTATGACTGTTAGTTCTTTGGTTGCAGTAGAATTCATGTGTACCAGCTTCTGAATCTGCAAAGTCCCTTTTGCCAGGTAATAGGTTTCAGGTTCTAGGGATTAGGACCTGGATATTTTGGGGAGGGGGGCTATTATCTAGCCCACCACTCTACCTTCCTGACCCCTACATTGTATTAAATGTATTAAACTCTCCCTTGAGTCCAATAGGATGCTATCTTCCAATCATAGCATCTATTACATGTATTACAGTTGTCTCTTGAGGCAAAGGCTGGTTATATACTCACCAATCCTCTGAATATTGTTGGTTGCACAGCCTTGGTGATATGGAGATTTTCATTTGATTATGGTTGGTAGTAATGAGATTTAAGCTGTATGGTAAATTGATACAAAAAATAGGCTGCATTTATTCACACATCACACATACGCATGCCCCGATTTTCAGTGTCACTTTGTAGCTCCTTCTATTGAGAGAAGTCTGTTTCTTTACCCCTGAATCTGGACTGGCTTTATGGCTTGATTTGGCAAGTAAAATGTAGCAAAAGTGATGGGGTGCATGTTCTGACATGGAGTCTCAACAGGATTTGTGTGTTCTCTCTTTCTTTCTTTTCTTTCTTTTCCTTCTTTCTTTCTTTCTTTCTTTCTTTCTTTCTTTCTTTCTTTCTTTCTTTCTTTTTCTTTCTTTCTTTTTCTTTCTCTCTCTCTCTTTCTTTCTTTCTTTCCTTTCTCTCTCTCCCTCTCTCCCTCTCACTCTCTTTCTTCCTCCCTCCCTCCCTCCCTCCCTCCTTCCTTCCTTCCTTCCATCCTTCCTTCCTTCCTTCCTTCCTTCCTTCCTTCCTTCCTTCCTTCCTTCCTTCCTTCCTTCCTTCCTTCTTTTTTCTTTCAAGACAAAGTCTTGCTCTATCACCAGGCTAGAGTACAATGGGTGATCTCAGCTCACTGCAACCTCTGCCTCCCGGGTTCAAGCAATTCTTCTGCCTCAGCCTCCCAAGTAGCTAGGACTACAGGTGTGTGCCACCACGCCCAGCTAATTTTTATATTTTTAGTAGAGATGGGGTTTCACCATGTTGACCTGGATGGTCTCTATGTCTTGACCTCGTGATCCGCCTGCCTCAGCCTCCCAAAGTGCTGGGATTACAGGCGTGAGCCACCGCACCTGGCCTCTTCTTGCTTTCTTAGGACCTGCCAAGCCTCTATGCAAAAAGACTGGGCTAGCCTGAGGGAGTATGAGACCTCATGGAGTGGTGAAGAGCTGTCCCAGGTGTCTGTTCCAGGTGAACCTGGACACAGCTGGCCTGCAATGACAGCAAATGCATGAGTATGAGTGAGCCCATCCAAGATCAGGATCGTCCAACTGAGAGCAACCTTAGTTGCCAGCCCACAGAACTGTTAATTAAATACAAATGGTTGTTGTGAGCCAGTAAGCTTTGGGGTGATTTGTTACATGGCAAAAACTAACTGATACATTCTGTATTTATAGGAGTTTGAGCAGAGAGACAGGGGTTCTGTAGAGTAAACAACTGTGGGGTTTTCATCTCATCTCCATTGATTCCTGGGGATACACTAAGTTATTTTAATCAAAGTAGTTAGCCAGAAAATGCATGATCCCAAAACCTATTTTGGTTTCAAAGCACAGTTGGAAGGAATTAAATTATTTAGATAATTGCTTCAACTTACTTCATTTGTAAACAAAAGCTACTGTGAAGCTCTTAAATTAGTGGTCACAGACTTGAATTTCACCTTTAATAAAAAGACTAAAAATTGGTGTCATTTAGCCCCAATGAACAGGTTTGCTAATTTTTCCGTGATAAGAATTTTTTTAAATACCACACACATCCCTCATAAACACAAAACTAACATTTACTAACTTCAACGTTATTTGAGAAAGTAAACTGTGACTCTAATACAATGTCCAACAAATGTGAAAGGTGTTTACTCAACACATTTCATCAGCCCTAATTTTTCTCAATTTCCTATGAACCTTCAACACATACTGGTGTTGTTCTAGCATTTGAGAACTGCTTTATTTTATTTTACTTATTTATTTATTTTTTTGAGATGGAGTTTCATGCTTGTCACCTAGGCTGGAGTGCAATGGCATGATCTCAGCGCACTGCAACTTCCACCTCCCCGGTTCAAGCGATTCTCTTGCCTCAGCCTCCTGAGTAACAGATTACAGGAGCCCACCACCACGCACGGCTAATTTTTGTATTTTTGGTAGAGATAGGGTTTCACCGTGTTGGCCAGGCTAGTCTCGTCCTCCTGACCTCAGGTGATCTGCCCGCCTCAGCCTCCCAAAGTGCTGAGATTGCAGGTGTGAGCCACCCTGCCTGACCTAAGAACTGCTTTTAAAGAGTGTCTACCAAAATTATTCCTGCTGTTTCTGAAAATGCTTACATGCATTTAACTGTGACTTCTCAAATGCCACCACCCCTGAGAAGCCATCCTTTCCTCTGTAAGTGGAGCTAAACATCCTCTTTTAAGTTCCTGTAACCTTAATCCCTATTTCTGCTAGAGGTGCATCACCTATTTACAGGACCAGCTACACTATTAGTGGTGCTCAGTGCAAAAGTCAAAATGATTTTTTCCAGTGCACAGCACTGCACCAAGCTTGGGGCCCTTTAGAGCATGGAGAACTGTGGGACTGCACAGGTCCCATACCCATAAGGCCTTCTCTGTCTCTATATTTCATCTTCCCCTGAAGATTTTGAGATCAGTCGTCTGTCTTCCTGGACATCAGTGCATTGCCTGGCATCTTGTCATCCTTCAGGTTTACTATAGTAAGAGTGACCATTTATTAAGCACTGCTGAGGTTCTATTCACTAACCACGTACTTTATGCAAAGTATTGATCATCTGTAACATTCTTGAGTAGAGGCACCCTTCTTATTCCCATTTTCCAGATGAGAAAACTAAGACTTGGAGAGATTAAGTGATTTATTCAAAGTCACAGACATCCTATGAGAAAGAGCCAGAAGTTGAACACAGCCATGATTCAGTGGGTTTCAATCAATTTTGCCCCTCAGGGGACATTTGGCAATGCCTAGCAGCATGTTTGGTTGTCACAACCAGGGGGTGCTGCTGGCATCTAGTGAGTAGAGTCCAGGGATGCTGTAAAAAGTCCTACAATGAACAAGACAGCACAAGACTTTCTCACCCACATGTTCCATACAGGGGCATAGTCCCAATAAGTACCCACCTGTGATAGTGACTGTATTTACTGACTTGACGTGTTCGGAGGAAATCTACTGTTTTCTTTGCAGCGCAAAATGAACCCAGATAATTCTTCTCTCCTTTTAATATTTTTCAAAGACTCGGGAAACAGGCTGGGGCAATTTTCCAGGGAAAGTGCTTCACCTCCCACCCACCCCAACACAGAATTATCCACTCCAAAGTGTCTATAGTGCTGAGATTGAGAAACCCTGGATTAAGGAAAGACCAAAGCCTGTGCTTCCTAAACTTCAGTTTTTAGTACCAGACACTTCACATTGTTTTATTTTTATTTCTTTATTTGTAAATACTATAATGTCTTTTTTTCCAAAATTGACTTTACATTGACAGACTTAAATAATTAACTATACACCTTAAACATTTATTCCAGTGACTCCATGTTTGATGTGTTATTATTTTCTTTCTAATACACATTGAAATATCTGTAAAACTATTAATATGACAAAGATCTTTATTGGGGTACCACCAAAAATAATCTTCCCTACCACCACCAGTCCCGTGGAACCAAACTTCAGACCTAGTTCACATTTTTTTTTTTTTTTTCCAGATGGAGTTTCCCTCTGTTGCCCAGGCTGGAGTGCAGTGGTGCCATCTTGGCTCATTGCAACCTCTGCCTCCCAGGTTCAAGGGATTCTCCTGCCTCAGCCTCCTGAGTAGCTGGGATTACAGGCGTGCACCACCATGCCTGGCTAATTTTTGTATTTTTAGTAGAGATGGGGTTTCACCATATTGGCCAGGCTGGTCTTGAACTCCTGACCTCGTGATCCGCCCACCTCAGCCTCCCAAAGTGTTGGGATTACAGGCGTGAGCCACCGTGCCTGGCCCAGACCTAGTTCACTTCTATAAGGTTTCCCTCATCTCTTCAGGAGAGAATAAAATACATCAAATCAGCTTGTTGCTTGAAACTGGCAAGGTGCTAGCTACATTTCACTTCTGATTTTTTTTCTCTCTGTCTTTTTTTTTTTCTCCTCTAGGCTAATAGTTGCTTAAAAACCTCTTTGAAACCCTAAAAGCCACCTGAGGAGGACAATTAACAAACCACTCATTCTGGTGAGGGCCAGAGCACATATAATTCAATTTGTTGAGTTGCTTACGGAAAGTGGTTGCAATGTCCTGGTAACCAAACATCCTTTGTTATTAACACATGGTTCCCTTCTCTAATTGTTAGGGAGTACAATTGCATTCTTGTTGCTGTGTGTACTGCAGTCGGACATAATTAAGGCTAGAGCAAATGAGATTCTTTAGATATTAAAAGTGCCTGTGTTGTAAATAATAATGTCATCCTCTCTTTCATAGAAAGCATTTTCACTAAGAATTGTATTTTAATATCAATGCATTTGCAGGAATTCATTTGGGTCATGGTAGGGGGACATTGATGATTTTTAATCTTCCATGAGTTCACCAGGTGTTCCATTTAGGTCATTTATAACCCTCATCCCTCCCCCCAAGGAGCCCTGAAATAAGTACTTCCTCACTCACATTTTCCATACGGGGGTTTGTTCCCAATAAGTACCCACCCATGGTAGTAACTGTATTTACTGACTTGATGTGCTTAGAGGAAATTGACTTTTTTCTTTGCAGAGCAAAGTGAACCCAGAGGATTCTTCCCTCTTTTTAATATTTTTCAAAGGCTTGGGAAACAGGCTGGGGCAATATACCAGGGAGTGGCGGTCACTATAGCAGACAGGAACAGGAAGGGAATCTGGTTTGGGGAAAGCTCATGGGGGGATAGGAGGTTTAAGGTTTAGAATCATTGGCACATAAGCCACACAGGGTGGCTCCCTGCTTCTTTCCCAAGCACAAGCTCTGCACTCTTCTTGACACAAACAGGGGGCAGTCTCTGTTAATTAAAGCGAGGAGCAGCAGCCACAGTGAGCCTCCTCTGAGGACCGGAGTCAAATGTCCAGGTGACATGCAATATTTTACAGAGATTGGAAGCAGATTTTGAAATGGACTTTTCTGTCCAGATTGTGTCTCTTTTTTCTGAAGTATTTTTTAAAATCAAATTTACAAGTACCTTAAAACTCCCAACCCTTGCAGAAAGGCATCTGTGACCTACTGTTCTCCCATGTCCCTGGTTAAACTCTGCCCTAATACCTGCTGAGTTGGAGTCACACAGAGTGGAGGAAGAGGCCTGGGTTAGGAGTTGGGCGTCTAAATCCAGCCCTGGTGGGACCACTGCTGGCCATGTGATCTCCCACAAAGCTCTTAACCTCTGAGCCACAGCTTCCTGGAACATAGGAAGCTCCCTGGAGGTCCCTTTCCATTTCCAATGTAGTATATAGAAAACTCCCACCCTTTATATACATAATGACAGCAGACACTCCATCATCCGTGCCCTGAGTATTCCTTTCCTCTCTCAGTTTAAGACAGAGTCTTGCATAAAATATCCTAATTAATTAATACAGCCCATGCATGTTTTTGAGTGTTTAACATGCGTAGAACTGTACCCCCCAGGCTGCACCCTCCAGCCCTGCGCACAACCCAAAAGGCTCAAATCCCTGGGGTTGCATGCAGGGCTGGAGGGTGCAGCCATGGACCGGAAAGGCAGCCCCATATGCGTGGGTTCTAGGTGCCGGGGACATGGTATGGGAGTCAAGGCCCTCTCCATTACACAGTTTACATCTCAGTGCAGGCAGACAAATGATAACGCAAATACATAACATAGTAGGCAGTAGATAGAAAGTTTGGAGTCCTATTTTATGTAGCGGCTGGAGGGCAGTTTCTGGATTCAAATTTCTTGGGTCAAATGTCAATTCTGGCACTCATTTCACAAAGCTACTTGGGCAGCTGGTTTAACTGCTTTGGGGCCCATTCTCTCCCTCTGTTGTGTGAGCCTGGTACTATTACCTAAGAGAGAGAGAGAGTTACATGAAAGCAGTCACTCGGTGGTTCAGCAAATATTTCCAGACTGTCTGCTATATGCCGGGCACTGCTCTGAGCTTCCTTGAGGAGCCGCTTTTAGAAAAAGCAAGCTTAGTGGGTATGTTTCAGGCACTGAATAAATGTCAGCTCTCATTAGCTCTCACACACCAGTGCTTGTGTTTGTAGGACTCACAAGGTGGTGGTGGGTGTGGGTTGCCAGTCATGACAGACTTTCCATACTGTCCTATTTTGGGGATCTTATAATGAATCTGGTGAATTTGGATTAAATGTGTTCATACCTTCCCCAGGTGGGTTTGGAATATGATACTCCTGGGTATGCCCTGTCAGTCCTGCTGTGTGTTTGCAAATCTTTTTTGAAACATCAAAAGGTGACTTTTGTTTTTCAAAGAGAAGGGGCGATTAGCCAAACTTCCTCTCATTTGGAGAAAACTTGCAACAGAGTCCCAATAAATCCTCCCACGCTTTCTCAATTCGGGGGACCCTAGTAAACCATTGTACATGTCGCCCAACTTTTCGTTCTCTGAAGGTGCCCTGAGAAGCCCTTGACTGCAGCCAAGTGGAGAGGAGGGTTGTGGAAACATTATCTCCTTGCAAATCGCCTAGCAGCCTGCAAAGTGTATACTTAGTTAATGCAATTAAAAAACAAAACGTCGGGGCGTGGGGAGATCTAAATTTGGTGTAGCAGCTTTGGTGCAAATCCTGTTTTGGGGCTACTGGAGTCAAATTCAAGCAGAGGAGAGAAAGAGGTGGGAGAAATGAGAGAGGGCCTCCGGGGAGCTGGAATTCGCTAGGAGAGAGAGGGCAGATTTGAAAACACAGAGGAGACGGGAGGCTGGAAGCCGAGGAAGCAAGGCAGAGCTCTGCAGCCCCCGGTGAGGATTTCCGGGGGGATCCGTGGGGACAGGGGACAGCCAGCTCCGGAGACCGATGCGCGGGCTCTAGGTCCGGGAGGGTGGCTGAGGCTGGGTGCCCAGGCCTTGCGCTGCGCCAGATCCGGGAGCGCAGAGGCGGCGCCGCGGTGTGCCCTCCTGTGGAGCGCAGAGAACGCTGCGGGGGCGAAGAGGGACAGAAAGCGGCAGGTTCGAGGGGCTGGGGGACTTCCAAGGAAAGACCTTCCAGGACACGCCATAGCCTCGGCCTTGTTCCGCTGTCCTCTTACCCCCGACCTTCTTTGATGAGTTCGTCCCAAGCCCCTCTCCCCGGAGGGTGCTTATCCCCGGCCCAGGGGCTTGCCACCTGTCCTTCCCAGCTCCGCCTGGGTCCTTGCGTGGGCCCAGGGAGTTGAGCCATGCGGGTTCCGCGCGCAGGTCTGGAGGGCGCAGCCGGGAAGGGCAAGGCGGCCCCGCACGCCTGGGAGGGGCGATCCTAACCAGACTGCACCCAGTCTGTCTTGGAGTGAAAGCCACGTAGTCTGTCCCCATCCTCTCCGAGTCATCCTTTCCCTGATGGACAGATTTCGGCCGCCGCTCCTGCGCACGCACCAGTGAAAAAGCTACGAGCTGAGCCGCCTCTGCGCTCTGGACAGGGCTGAGCCGCGCCTCCTACCCAGAGAGGGCGCGGGAGGTCCCGCCGCGGTTCTCCACCTGCCGGGAAATCCGAGCGGCTCCTCTAGCCTCGGCGGCTGCCGAACTCGCTCCTCCCCGCCCGCTCTCCTGGCTCAGCTCTGCACGCCCCTCAGCTAGCTCCCGCTCGTGTCACCTCTCCCTGCGCCCCCGCCCCTCCAGAGCTCGCGCCCGCCCCCCCCCCACCCGCGCCTCCTCTGCCCGCCCTCCTCCCCCTACCCCTCCCCCTTCCCTCCTGCCCTCCCTTCATTCCACAAGTGTCGCTTCGCTCTCTCAGCGCACTTGGCGAGCTGGAGAGGTGAGAGGGATACTGCGAGAGGGCTCGGGGCGGCCAGTCCGGGGCCGCCGGCCAAGGCTAGGCGCTGCCAGCCCGATTCTCCCCTGCTCTCCGCCCCCGCCTCCCCCAGTGGCCGGCCGGACCTGCACCCCGAGCTTGCCCCCGCTCATCCTCCCCCCGCCCGGCCGGGCGCGCTCCTCCCCGGCCAGCCCCTCGGCGCGCGGCGCGCTGGAGGCGAACGCGGGCTGAGCCGAGCGCAGTGGCCGCCGACCACCGAGCGCCCCGCGCCGCTCCCTGCATGTGCGGCCCGCGGCGGCTCGCAGCCCCCGGCAGCAGCCTCGGCAGCTTCGGCCGCGCCTCGAGAGGCGGCCGCAGCGGCTCCAGCGGCGGCCGAGCGGCCGAGCACGGGCTGGGAGACACCATGCGCCGCGTCCTCCGGCTGCTCCTCGGCTGCTTCCTCACCGAGCTGTGCGCCCGTGTGTGCCGGGCGCAGGAGCGAGCGGGGCACGGGCAGCTGGCGCAACTGGGCGGCGTGTTGCTGCTGGCGGGGGGCAACCGCTCCGGGGCCGCCTCAGGAGAGGCCACCGAGGGCGCCGAGGCATCCGACGCGCCCCCGACCCGGGCGCCTACGCCGGACTTCTGCCGGGGCTACTTCGATGTCATGGGCCAGTGGGACCCGCCGTTCAACTGCAGCTCGGGCGACTTCATCTTCTGCTGCGGGACTTGTGGCTTCCGGTTCTGCTGCACGTTTAAGAAGCGGCGACTGAATCAAAGCACCTGCACCAACTACGACACGCCGCTCTGGCTCAACACCGGCAAGCCCCCCGCCCGCAAGGACGACCCCTTGCACGACCCCACCAAGGACAAGACCAACCTGATCGTCTACATCATCTGCGGGGTGGTGGCCGTCATGGTGCTCGTGGGCATCTTCACCAAGCTGGGGCTGGAGAAAGCGCACCGGCCCCAGAGGGAGCACATGTCCAGGTGGGCTGCCTCCCCTTCGCCCTCCCCTCGGGGCTTCGCTCTCCCTGCTCTCTCCTCCCCACCTTCCCCCAGGCAATGGCGCTCCCCACGGTCCCCGCTCTCCGCATCCCAGCATCTCCGCTGGGGGATGTCACCGGGAAGCCAACTTCGGCTTGGAGCGCGGAGAAGGGGCGCTGGGCTCAGCACAGGTGTGGGTCTGAGCGTGTGCGTGTGTGTGTGAGCGTGTATGTGTGTGTGACTCTGCCCCCTGGCCGCCTCCTCCCGCGGGTGATTGAGGCGGACTTGAGACACACAGCCTGGGAGCCCGTGGCCCCGAAGTCTTGGGATTTGGGGAGGGGGGTCCATGGCACCACTCGGATTTCAGGTGCTAGCCTTTTGGTAAACAGGGACAGGCGAGCCCGAAAGGGAAGGGGGGCGTGTGTGAGCCCGAGCGCGCGTATGTGAAGGAGGGAGGGTCAGAGTGAGTGCCGCCTGCAACTCGTACGACTCGCGAAAAGGAGGCGAGGGAGGTGGAGTGAGGGGAGGGCGAGAACAAAAGCCTTGCTTGGAGCGGCCGCCTCGCTTTACCACAGCTTCGCGGTCCCTGGATTTGGGACCTCAACTGCCCCCGCCCCTTTACCCACCTCGTCCATTTCTCCGGCCTCCACCTTTCCCTGCCCGGGGCCGTGGCCATCGCTGCAGATTGAGTCCCTTGCCCTGGCTGGTTTGGACTCCCGGGACCCGAGCCCCCTCCTCCCGCGCCCTCACTTCCAAGCACCCTGATTTCGTCAACTTTCGGGTTTGCCTTGTTCATTATGCAAGCCCCAGCACCAGCTAGTTGCAGCAGATGGGAGAAGGCATTGGGGGATTAATGGAGCTATTTGCCTTTTTTTTTAAGTGTCTAAATCGATTCGCAAACTCCGTAACTTTGGAGGCGGCGGACGCGGCCACTAGGAGCACTAAGCCCCCGACCGCGGGAGAGGCGGGGGTTGGCGTGAGGTCCGGGCGGGTGGGGTGGAAGGAGCGACTAGCGGCCTGCGAACAGCTGGATGGTTGGGGCATATAAGCTTTAACTGTCCCCTTTCCGAGTCTGGGCAACGAAGTCGCTGTGTTTCCCTCTACCCTCTCCCCACCCCTTCTCCTGCGCCCCCTCTGCCGGGGGCCTGTGTGTGCGCGCGCGTGTGTGCACGCGCTCCGTGTGATGCCTAAAAAATCTGAACAAAGAGACCCACCAAAAATAGGCAAAGGAACATCACCACCTCACTAGTAATTATTTTCTATTTATACGACGAGTATCCGATGAGATTTTTTTTTTTTTTTTCCGCAGAGAGAAGAGATTTTGGGGGAAGAGGTGAGGAAGTTATCGGTTTGGGTCAGCAGGGAGCTGTGGGTGGACGGTGGGGTCTTGTTGCACAGAAGTAAGCTCCGAGGGGCTTCAGAGAAACCCTGACCTACTAAAGGAGTAAAGCTCTGGCCCCGCCCACCTTCCGCAACCACTGGGTGTCCTGTCCTCAGCCCCACTGGCCGGGCCAGTCCCTGTTAATTCCCGGGGTCTGTGTTAAGATGGGGGGAGAAGTGGTCTCAGGACTGTGGCAGCGGGTGTCGCCTTGGTAGGGAAAGATTCACTCCGAGACAGGTAGGCTGCCTTGCAGATTTGGTTAACTACTGCTGAAATCTCCACCAAGCCCTGTCCTCGAGAACCAGTTCTTAAAAGAGCCCTCCGTGATGGCTGGCCGGACGGGAGGTGGGCAGGTGGGGAGAGGAGCTAACCTTTGGGCATCTATGGGAGAAAGTGATGCTATATCAGCCCTCTTTGATCTGGGCGTTGTGGTGACAGCTCTCTACTGGTTACCCAAGGGCCCAGGAAGGACCCAACTTCCTGGTCCTGCCCCTCCCCGCCACCCCGTGCAGCTCTGCTGGGGGAAAAATGAGCACAGCTGAGCGGGTTACAGCTACTTTCTTCTGCAGCTCTAGGGAGGGTATGCCTGGTGGCAGAATCTAGGGGACCCAGTCCTGGGGTACCAGAACCCCAACACAGGTCCTCCCAGTATACATTTTTGAGAATTCCAGAGTGGAGTGGAAGTGCACACTCCTGAAAAGAGAGTTGTTGGTTTTTACTAGCGGTTTCTGAGGTATGATTTTCCGCTGTAACTGCTGTTTAGTATTACCTGGAATGTTTTATAAAAAAAATCCTGTCACCAGGGGTCCCACCCTAGGCTACTTAGATCCAAATATCTAGGGAGAGACCTGAGCCTCTGTATTTTTTTTTTTCTTTTTGTATTTTTAGTAGAGATGGGGGTTTCACCATGTTGGCCAGGCTGGTTTCGAACTCCTGACCTCCAGTGATCATCCCACCTCAGCCTCCCAAAGTGCTAGGATTACAGGCATGAACTACTGTGCCCAGTTGCAGCTGCACCTTGAAAAGCTCACCAGATGATGCTAATGTGCAGCCAATCATTGTTAAGGAAAAGGAACTAACACCTGCTGAGCACTGTACAGGGAGCCAGGCACTATACTGGGGTGTGTGTGCGTGTGCAAGTAAACACTCTCTCATTTATTTCTCACAGCTACCTTATGAGACAGGAGCTATTTTAATATCCATATACATTCAAGAAAATCATGGCTCAGGTGAGGTGCTGTGTCCAAGGTCACACAGTTAGGAAATTGTGCATTATCAGTCTCCCGGTTTTAATTGTGTTTTCCCAATTAAATGTGATGTTTTCAGATTGAATAAATGTCAGGACCTGGGGCAGTGTCCTAAAATGCAGATTCTTGAGTTTGATCCACAGAGATTCTGAATCAATAAGTTCTGGGTGGGCCTGAGAAATCTTCATTTAACAATGAAGATTGTAATCCCCTAATGGCTCTGAGATAAAGTGGTCCACACTTGGGGAAACACTGGTCTTGGGTTTGGGGATATTTCACGGGGTTGAGGGATGGATAAATTAATCCAGGAGAAAGGAGAGGAGCCACTGTGACTCTCTTATTTTATTTGCATTTTCATTTTTTATTTTCTTGAGGTGGAGTCTCACTCTGTCACCTAGGCTGGAGTGCAGTGGCAGGATCTCGGCTCACTGCAACCTCCGCCTCCCAGGTTCAAGTGATTCTCCTGCCTCAGTCTTCTGAGTAGCTGGGACTACAGGTGTGCACCACCACGCCCGGCTAATTTTTTTTACTTTGTAGTAGAGACAGGGTTTTTCCTGACCTCATGTGATCCTTCCACCTCTGCCTCCCAAAGTGCTGGAATTACAGTCATGAGCCACTGTACCCTGCCGTATTTGCGTTCTGTTGCTTGTTTGTCAACGTGTGTAACCTTTCTGTGGTGCTGGGGCTGCTCCAGGTACCTGCCAAATGCATCCTGGGCTGCTTACACAGTTAATCATTTGGAGTCCCAGCTATAGCAATCGACTCAGTAGCCTTTGCCGGATCGTGCCAAGGGATGCTCCAGTGGGTGTCGACATGCCAAGCTTGGCATCAGAGAGGCTGCTATGACGCAAAGCAGCTTCCAGGTGAAATTAACCTGCCAGTCACAGCCTCTTAATTTTTGTCTGGAGCTGCAAGGGAGCCGAATGGGGGTTTGTTCTCATCCAGACTGAAAGCATATTCTCTTGAAAGACATAAAGCATCCTATTGCACCCCCATTATAAACTTTACCCCTGGTGACCCGTAAACTTGGGTTTTGCTGCAGAGGCCTCCAAGATATCAGTTTGCAGGTTCAGAGTCCTGGGCCTGTGGCCTGCTTGCTTCTGGGCTAATTAGGGCTGAGAAAAGGAGAAAGAGAATTCCAGGAAGCGGTGGGGGAAGGTTTGCATGGGATCTTGTAAGAACTGAACAAACGCCCATTCAGCAGCTGCAAGAGCAGCCACAGTCAATCACTATTGATTAGAATAAATGACTGCACATGGTAGCCAGCTATGGATATCAAACCATGTAGACATGCTTTGCTTAATCTGCAAAGTATTTCTACTTAGGTGTTTTTAAGTTTTCCTTAATTTTGTGTTGTGATAAGTTTTAAACATACAAAAAAAAAAAAAAAAAACCTTGAAAAATCACAAAATAACGTCAGTATAACCTTTATCTAGATGAGGATTTCTCAACCTTGGCACTATTGACTGGAGAATCCTGTGTTGTGCGGGGCTGTCCTGTGCTTGGCAAGATGTCTGGCGGCATCTCAGGTCTCTGCCCACTAGATGCTGGTAGCACACACTCCACATCCCAGTTGTGACAGTGAAAAATGTCTTTGGACATTGCCAAATGTTGTCTAAGGGCAAAACTGGCCCAGTTGAGAACCACTAACTTAGACTGAACAATTATTAGTATTTTGTCATAGTTGCTTTATTGCTCACACACTTTCTCCATATTTTTTTCTTTCCCTTCTCCTTCCCTCTGTCCCCCCTTCCCCCTTCTCTCCTTTCCTCCCTCTCTCCTTCCTTCCTTCTTCCCTTCCTCCTTTTCCTCCTTCCCTCTCTCCATCCCTCCATCCCCTCTTCCCCCTTCCCTCCCTCACTCCTTCCTCTGTCCCTCCCTCCCTCCCTCCCTCCCTCCCTCCCTTCCTTCCTTCCTTCCTTCCTTCCTTCCTTCCTTCCTTCCTTCCTTCCTTCCTTCCTCCTTTCTTTCCTCTATTCCTTCCTTCTTCCCTTCCTCCCCTCCTTCCTTCTGTCTTCTTCCCTTCCTCCTTCTTTCCTTCTTTTTTCCTTCCTCCCTTCTCCCTTCCCTTTTCTCCCTTCTCTTTCTTTCCTTCCCCTCCCGTCTTCTCATCTTCTTCGCTTCCTCATTTTCTTCCTTCCCTCTTCCCCTCCCTCCCTTTCTTCTTTCTTTCTTGGCTGAAACATGTGAAAATAAGTTGCAGACATGACACTTAGTCCCTTATATCTCAGCATGGGGCTTTCCTGAGAGCAAGGACATTCTCCTACACAGCACAATTCCATTATCATACCCAGGAAAAAGAAGAAAAATCCCATAATATTATCAGACATCCAGTCATTTAAAAATTTCTCACTTGCACACACAAAAAAATGTCATTTAGAGCTTGGTTTTGCACATCAGGACCCGGCTCATTGTATTTGGCTGTGAAATCTCTTTAGTCTCTATTATGCCTGGTGTTTTAAAACCAAGTGAGACTCAGTTGCCAACATTTAAAAACTGGGAGATTTCATGCAGGAATCCACATTCCTGATTTCTCCTGAGAACTCGGTGGGTCTGGTGACATTGGATCTGCATTTTCACACAGCAGCTATTGGTTGCCACTGAGTGATGACTGCCCCCTTCAGGAAGCTCTTGGGTTCATCTCAGTCACCACCTCCACCCAATTCACTCCGTTTTGTTAACTGCAGCCCCTAGAGAGTCAGTCAAGTTGGTCTGAATAGCGCAGACTGCAGTCAGATGGCCTGAGATTCCATCTCAGCTCAGCCACTTAATAGCTGTGTGACCTTGGGAAGGTTGCTTCACCTCTCTGAGTCTCAGGCTCTTGTCTGTAGGTGGAGTATTCACTGAGACAGGGCTTGGAAAACAATGAGCACAGGATCTGTCACATGGTTAGTGCTCAGCAACAATTACCGTTTTATCACTATCCTTATTCAAATTTTCTACCTCTTGTCTACTGAAGAGAATTATGTTGTCATCTGGATCTTGTTGACTAACCCTTTCTCTGCTATATTTATTTAGCTGTGTGACATTGACCAAGTGTCCTAACCTCTCTGGACTTGCATTGGAATCTGAGTGGGAGGGGCTGGCAGGTGCAGAATAGGAGGGAGGATCTATGTGTGACTATGTTAAATACATTGCAAACTATTGGCCTAAGTGATGTTGAAAAATCCTTGTTGGTTTTGCAATTTTGCCATAAGCTTATGTGTAAATTCTCATTTAATTTCACACCCTTCCCCCATGAGGTAGGCTCTATGACAATCTGCTGTTTACGGAGGCACAGATTTCTTTCCAAGAGGATGAACCTGCCCCTGGTGAGTGGAGTGTTGGACTTCAAACCCCAACCGTCTGAGTGCATGGATCCTTGACCGCTAGGCTGCACTGCATTTGAGTGCAAATCTTCAGGAATTCCATTCTTCTGAGATCACAAAGAAGTACGTGATGCCCTGCAAACAACAGTGCATGCATCGGGGCCAGTTCAAGAAGCCACCATAAGATGAAGACTAGGAACATTTTCTGTAACGGCCCCGGCAGGCCCAGATGTCTTGGTGGAGGCGTTGGTGAGAAATGACCTTGGGGACAGAAGCACATGTTTGAAGCTCTCTACACTTGAAGCCAGTAGGGAACACATGTCATTATTTTGTCCACCTTCAAACAGAATTGGAAATCCAAGTGGCAAGTGGCAGAGCAGGATCCGGTGTGTTTTAAAAACATGCTTCAGAGGAACTGGCATCCCCTGCAAAGAAATAGCAACAAATAATGATAAATGCACCTCCTTCTCTTGCCTTTTCCCTTCCATTTTCTCTCCTGCCTCCCATCTTTCTATGCATTTGTGGTTATCCTAAGGCTTTGACCAGCTTCCCAGGCTGGAGAAGTCCATGTGTGCATGCGTCTACTGTTGGCCACGGAAAAGTTTTTATTTTTCTTTGCAGGGTGTGTTGACTTCTCTTTGCGCACTGAGTCCTTGCATTTTAAAAGCAACTTCATTGAAGTATAATTTACACAACAAAATGCACACATTGTAAGTGTATAATTTGATGAGCTTGGACAAATGTCTACACCTGTGCCACCATTACTGTAGAAAGCTCACTCATGCCCATTGCCTTTGTATTTTTGAGAAATAAATGGTGCTTCTCGTGTAAGAAGAAGTGCTCAGGAACTCTATTCAAGTGTTTAAAAGTCAACACATAGATTGGACATTGGGATACCTGGAGACTTTGAAGCAAGATACTGGAAGTCTCAGTTCTGTTTGGAAATATTGGTGTCATATATTTATCATTGTAATCGGAAAGAAAAGAGATGCACCATTTTCTTCTTGTTCCTTGGATAAGCTAAGCTCATTCCCACTTTGGAGCTGTTGCACTGGCCCTTGTGTGGCTGGTCTCTCCTCATCACCAGGGTCCCAGCTCCAATGTCATCTTTTCTGAGAAGCTGTCCCTGACCAGGCTTAGTTGCTTCCCACCCCAGCCTGACACATTCCAGCCTATCACCTAGTCAGTGTTATTTGCTTCATTTTTACATTATGGTCTAAAATTAACTTGCTAATTTACTGGTGTACTAGTTTATTATCTGTCTCCTTCCATTATTCTTTTCCTTTCTTTCTTTCTTTTTTTTTTTTTTTAAGAGCCAGAGTTGTACTATGTCACCCAGGCTGGAGTGCAGTGATGCGATCTTGGCTCGCTGCAATCTCTGTCTCCCAGGTTCAAGCGATTCTTCTGCCTCCGCCTCCCGAGTAGCTGGGACTACAGTCACCCACCACGACGCCAGGCTAATTTTTATATTTTTATTAAAGACAGGGTTTCACCATGTTGGCCAGGCTGGTCTTGAACTCTTGACCTTAAGTGATCCACCCGCCTCAGCCTCCCAAAGTGCTGGGATTACAGGCATGCATCACTGCACCTGGCCCTTTTATTATCTTTCATAGTAAGACACACAGGGACCACAATTGTCTCTTCTACTCCATGGTTGGATTCTGAGTGCCTAGTTCAGTACTTGGCAAGTAAGAGTTCTGCATTTGATATCCTGGTTTACCTGGCATAACAGAATATCTCCAAATTCATTCATTCATTCATTCATTCATTCATTCATTCAATAGGTCTTTACTGAACATCTAACTTATGCCCAGCACTGTCCTGACAGATATGAGAGAACTGTGAATAGTACAAAAGCAATCCCTGCCCTTGCAGAGCTAACAGCCAAATATCAGGAGACAGATAACACACAAGGAAATGTACAAGAAAGTTGAGCCAGCACTTGTGTAAGTACTGGTTCTAGTACTAGCTTTCATAAGAAAGTACTGGTTCTAGTACTAGCTTTCAGTACTCTCTTGTGAAATGTTCAATATTCAGTCATTTCAACCTCAAAAATAGCAACATAATTATGTTGAAACATAATTGTTTGTTTAAAGCAACAGTTATGTAGAAACATAATTGTCCTGAACTGGGTGGAAGGCTATCAAGAAAAAGTGTAGCTGCTGCTTCAGGTAACTGCAAGAGACAGAGTTCTCTAGAGAAACAGTACAAATATACGAAGAGATTCATTATAAGGAATTGGCAAGTCCAAAATCTCCAGAGCCTTTGTTCTTGTACAAGTCTGAAGGCCGACAGGCAGGAGAATTCTCTCTTTTTGGGGGAAAGGTCAGCGTTTTGTTCTTTTCAGGCCTTCAGATGATTGGATGAGGTCCACTCGCATTAGAAGGGCAATCTGTCTTACTGGCATTAGAATGCAACCTGTTTTACTCAGCTCACTCATTTAAATGTTAATCTAATCCAAGAGCACCCTCACAGAAACACCCAGAATAATGTTTGATCAAATATCTGGGCACCTCACGTCCCAGTCATGTTGACACATGACACTAACCATCCCAGTACCCTTAGGGTCTTGTCACTTGGAGTGTGGCCTGCGAACCAGCAGCATTTTTATCACCTGGGAGCTTGGGCAGAATCTCAGGCCCCACCTCCTGCTCACTGAATCAGAATCTGCATTTTAACAAGATCCCCAGGTGATCTGGATGCATCTTAACATCTGAGAAGCACTCAAACTATGTGCCACAAACAAACGCTAAATTCTTAGGCATTTGTGTGGCTTGGAACACATAGTTGGTTATTTCTACTGTCTAATTCATTACATTTTTTCAGCACATCCCTGTCTATAGAATGCTTTTTGTATGCACCCCAATATATGCACATTTATAAGCATGTACATGAACCCATGGACAATGATGAGGTACATTATGAAGCATACGTAAGGACAGAAATTTAAAACCAAGCTTGAGGGTGAAATAAATATTATTTGAAAATCTGTTGCTAATTGTGATGACTTCATACTATCATTAGTTACTATCTCAATGCATAATGTACACTGAAGGGTGAAGTTTATCATTAATAAAAAAAAATCTAGATTTGAACCATTCCTCCTGAGCATTTTCATTATTTTTATCTGACTTTGTTTTGATCTCAATAGACCGTCATTGTTTTAACCTTGTGAGAAGCTTTTGAAGAGAAGGGGAGGGGAGTCCAGTTTAGTGTTTCTTTGTGCTTGCATGATCAGTGCTATCTTCAGGCTGTGGTTTTTGTTAAGAAGGGGGCGTTTTTAAACCACATGTCTGCTTCGTGATGGTTAGCCAAGTCAAAAGTATCAGGTTGGTGCAAAAGTAATTGCAGTTTTTGCCATTAATTTCAATGTCAAAAACTGCAATTACTTTTGCCCCAAGCTAATAAATAATTTAATCTGTGCATACCCTTTGGGAGCACATATAATTGCCATACAGGTAGCACATCCCAGCGATGGGACCGCTAGTGGTCACCTTCCTTGGTCCAAGGTTCCTGATTCCTGCTGTCTTACACGGGCCTTCTGGGAGTGGGCGCCAGCATCAGTACACATAAGACCATACAGAAAAGTTCTGACATTTCCTTCCCCCATACCAAATCGGTTTATGCAGTCTCTGGAGTGAGCGAGCCGCACTTTAAAGACTCTTTGTCCAGGAAATGAAGGCTCCTAAGACTCCTCATCTCTGCTACATGCTCTAGGAAGGGCTACCCTGGGGGAAAAGTGTCCTTGGGCTTTTGGGCTGATATTTCACAAATTTTGGTACTCAAGAGAAACCCAGGGTATCTGCGGATTGGCAGAACTGACCAAGTTTACAGTAGCCATTCTGATTACATACTTTGTTATCCTTTCGAAAGCCTGAATAGTTTGGGAGTTTTGGGGCTCGGCAGAGTGCGGGACTCCTTAGAACATCCGACAAAAGTGATGGCTTCTTACTTGAGAAAAATGCGCAAAATTTCCATCCAGTTTCAGAGGATTCAGCGATCCCCTGAAGCTCAGCATGAAGAGCTGTTTGAAAGTGAAAAAGGCAAGTTAGGTTTGGAAGGCCTCTGTCTTTTGTCTCAAAACTTTCTTTCCCTGCAGCCCCGTTGAGTTTCAGACCCTGCTTATTGCATGGAGTTCAGAAGGAGCCCAAACTTTGATTTCAAAGACATTCAGGATTGCATCTCCTACCAATCCCCGCACTGCTTAGTGAGTTCAATGTGGGCAGTATTTCACTCTGTGAAATGGGTTATGCTGGTGGACACCGTGTCACGCGCTCCTTCTCGTCGGCCCTCTTCCAGTTTCATTGGCTTTCTTGCTTGTTCTCCGATTATCTCAGCTCTTTTCTGCCTCAGGGCCTTTGCACTTGCTGTTCTCTCAGCCTGGAATGCTCTTCCCATCATCTTCATGTGACCAGCTCCTCGCTGTTCAAGGCCCATCTCCAGTGTCACCCCCTCACAGTGGCATTTCCTGATTTACACTGCACCTCTCCCTCCTATTTATTTGTAACTTAAAAAAAGTATACAGTTCACTGTTTTTGGTATATTTTAAAAGTATACTTTAAAAAATATAGTATGCAATTCAGTGGTTTTTAAAATATACATTGGTGTAAAAGTAATTGTGGTTTTTGTCATTACTTCTTTTTCTTGGGGGCGGGGGGCAGGGACTGAGTTTCACTCTTGTTGCCCAGCCTGGAGTGCAGTGGTGTGATCTTGGTTCACTGCAATCTTCACCTCCTGGGTTCAAGCGATTCTCCTGACTCATCCTCCTGAGTAGCTGGGATTACAGGCGCGCACCACCACGCCCAGCTAATTATTGTATTTTAAGTAGAGACGGGGTTTCACCATGTTGGCCAGGCTGGTCTTGAAATCCTGACCTCAGGTGATCCACCCATCTCGGCCTCCCAAAGTGCTGGGATTACAGATGTGAGCCACTGCAACCAGCCCATTTTTGTCATTACTTCTAAAGGCAAAAGTTGCAATTCTTTTTGCACCAGCCTAATACTTACAACATTGTGCCACCATCATCACTACTTACTCCCAGTCCAGTATCTAATTCTAATGAGGTTTTCATCACCCTAAAAAGAAATCCATATCCATTAGCAGTCACTTTCCTCTCCCCTCCCCGTGTCCCCTGGCAACCACGAATCTACTTTCCATCTTTATGGATTTGCCTATTCTGGACATTGGATATCAATGGAATCATACAATGTGTGGCCTTTTGTGTCTGGCCTCTTTCACGGGGAATAATGTTTTCAAGATTCATTCACGTTGTAGCAGATATTAGTGCTTCATTTCTTTGTATGGCCAGAGAGTATTCCATTTCCTGTAACACATCTCATGTGTCCATTCATCAGCTGACAGCCATTTGGGTTGCTTCCACTTGTTGGCTATTGTGGAAATTGGTGCTGTGTCCTAGGTTCTCTTGATCACATTGCTCTTATTTATTTGATTTGCAGCCCTTGTTTGTTTGTTTGTTTGTTTGTTTTTGAGACGGAGTCTTGCTCTATCGCCCAGGCTGGAATGCAATGGCATGATCTCAGCTCACTGCAACCTCTGCCTTCCGGGTTCAAGTGATTCTCCTGCCTCAGACTCCTGAGTAGCTGGGACTACAGGCACCCACCACCACGCCTGGCTAATTTTTGTATTTTTA
This sequence comes from Chlorocebus sabaeus, assembly GCF_047675955.1. NCBI lineage: Eukaryota > Metazoa > Chordata > Mammalia > Primates > Cercopithecidae > Chlorocebus > Chlorocebus sabaeus. The sequence continues at coordinate 12,473,959 of NC_132908.1, forward strand.
GTACAGATAGGGTTTCACCATGTTGCTCAGGCTTGTCTCGAACTCCTGACCTTGTGATCCGCCCTCGGCCTCCCAAAGTGCTGGGATTACAGGCATGAACCACCGCGCCTGGTTGTTTATCTACTTAACATGTTTATTATTATTATTTTTTAAAATCTTCTATAGAATATAAGCTCAAGGAAGGCAGCAACCTTGTTCATCTTGGGCACTGCTGTATCTTCAGGGCCTTATATAGTGCATGGCACATAGTAGTTGATAAATATTTGTTAAAACAGTGAAAGAATGAGAGCTGTTGTTATTCTCTTGTCTCTTAGTGGACTCAATCTTTTCCTCTCGTTCATGTGGGGCTCTTGCTGTGTTGGCTTCTCACAGTGCGGCTGTTGTGAGAAGCGTGTGCACTAGTCTGCCTAAAGTCCCTCTGTAACCCCTTTCTCACTGCTGAGATGTCTTCTCACCAGCTATAGTTCTTACCCCATCATTCCATTGCCCGGTGATTGACAATTCCCCCATGCTCGGGGTCTCTGTGGCCTTAGCACAGTCTCAAATTTGAATGTGTAGCAGATACTCACAGACTGCTGGGCTAACTCCACCCCTGGAGTTTCTGACTCAGGAGGGCTGGATGGATCTGAAAATTTGCATCTTAACAAGTTCCCAGGCGACACTGCCAGGACACTGACACCGTTGATAGGCAGACTGTTGTTTGAGAATCGCTGCTGTAGTGCGGTAAATTCCAGCAGACGGGCTGGGCCTGCTGAATTCTTGGGTGGTCTGTGTGGGTTTCCCCCAAACAGTCCCTCTTCCTACACTGTTTCCCAGTGTGTGGGCTCAGAGGACTCTGGCCAGCTAAGGGCATGGGGGTATATCCTCAAACACGGCAATACTACTTATGGGTTTACACTCTGGAGAACTTCTCTGCAGTACAGAGGAGGCTGGTATGAAGATGTTTATTGGCCAGCTGCAGTGGCCTGTGCTTGTAATCCCAACACTTTGGGAGGTGGAGGTGGGAGGATCACTTGAGGCCAGGAGTTTGGAACCAGCCTGGTCAACATAGTAAGACCCTGAGACCACATTTCTGCAAAAGAAAACAAATTAGCTGGGCATGGTGGCACGTGCCTGTGGTCCCAGTTATTCAGGAGGCTGAGGTGGGAGGATCACTTGTGTCCAGGAGTTTGAGGCTGCTGTGAGCCATGATCACACCATTGCACTCCAGCCTGGGTGACAGAGCAAGACCCTATCTGAAGAAAAAAAGAGAGATGTTTATTGCAGTGTTGTTTATCGGGGCTGGGGAGTTGGTGACCATCTAGATGGCCGTAATTATGGAAATGACAAATAGGGCTGATAGTCTGCAGGTTTGCAATGATGGCAGCTGTTTGGAGCTGCCATCCATTCTGATGGGTTTCAAATGGGCCAGTTCCTCCACCGTACTAATTGCTGCATATGAAGACTCATTCCGGCAGGTAAGTGAAACGTGGGGATTGCATGTGACAGAATATTGTGCAGCGGTTGCAAGGGATGAAAGTGATTCACATTCAGCAATATGGCTAACGCTCGCGTGTGAATGAAGGAAGAAACGGAATGAGGTTTCTGGTAAAACACTGTTTATGTAAAAGACACACGCATATACAATAATACCTACAAAAATATGCTATATCTTTCAAGGATATTCATATAATCCAGATAAACATATGATGGAGAGTAAAGAGAAAAAATGTGTTGGTAGGTCTGATCTTAGGTGCGATATCTGTTTGGCAGCTCTCTGGTCTGTTCTATGTATGAACGCTGAGGTGTTTTTTTTGCTAAGTTTCCATCTAATCATGAAGATCACTGTCATAGGCTGAATTGTGTCTCCATCCCCCTACACACTCCAAAAACACTCAGGCTCAAATTCCTGTGCCACAAGTTACTGGCTCTGTGACCTTGAGCAGGTCGACTCACCTTTCTGAGCCTTTGTTTACTCATCTGCAAGGAGTAATAATCCTCATAATGTGTTTTGTGCTGCTTTGTTTAGTTAAGACATGTAATGCGATTAGCACGGTGCCTGGCTTATGGCAAATAATAAATGTTATCTACTGTTACTAATACTGGGCCATTGCTGTACATGAAGGGTTTGTATCTAGTGTCAGATATAAAGAGAGAACTAAATCTATGGAGTGCAGACACATTACATGTATTCATCATTTAATCCTCTTAAAAACTCCGTGGGGTAGATAGTCCTGTTATTACACGGCTGCTGTGAGAAGCATGTGCACTAATCTGTGTAAAGTCCCTACGTACCCTCTAATTACAGTGATTTTATTTACTTAGGTTTTTCTTGACTCCACCTCTAACTAGAATGGTGGCTTCATGGAGTAACCTGCCTTGCCATTTGTTCACAACTGTATTACTCGGCGCATAGCAGCTGCCAATCATTGTGTTTTGAATGAACAGATTTAAATTCTTTCTTCTTTCAGGGCCCTTGCGGATGTCATGAGGCCACAGGGCCACTGCAACACTGATCACATGGAGAGAGACCTAAACATCGTTGTCCACGTCCAGCATTATGAGAACATGGACACGAGAACCCCCATAAATAATCTTCGTAAGTACAGCTGCACGAACCATTTCCAGTCCCCTGTGGTGACCTGAGCAGTGCTCACATTGCCAGATTTCATGGAGTGTGCTTGGGTTAGTTAAGAGCTCTTTGTGGGCAGGTTAGAAGCTTTCTTTCATCTCTTTTGGATGAAGCTGAATTTGGCATCATCAGATGTCACTTGGTTGCTTTCTTTGTTAAATGGCCATCCACTTGGTTGGTTTCACATGATTGGTTCTTTTGGCTAGTAGACGGCTTGATTGATTCATCTTGATTGATCTATTAACTAGATTAGTGGACCTCTTAGTTGTTTCATCATGGTTGAGTACTTAGTTAACCAATGAATTATTGGGTTGGTTCATTTTAGCTAGTCAATCTGTTAGCCAATGGTCTACTCGCTTATACGTCTGCCACGTGAGGTGGGCCAGTTGTGACTTCTAGGTTTCATGCTGTTTTCAATGATGAAATACTAGTGCAGAAGAATTATGTCTATTATTTGTAAAGCTAGAATTTCATAAAAACAACCCACAAAATATTCTGTGTGTAGGGGGTGCAGGGAGTGGCTATTGAATTTTGGTCCTGTTAATTTGAGGTTCCTCTGTATGATTCAACAGCAGCAAATTCGTTTCCATTGTTCTGCCAGGGGAAAAAAAACTGTGTTTGCTATTGTGTTTCAATAGGTATTTTTCACAGAGCATGATTGGGGATCTTGGTATACTCCCTAAGATTTTCTTTCCTTTCAAAGGTCTGTATATACAATATACATCATGGAGCTGATGCTCTGACCTATGAGACTGGAGAAAAACTAAGATTGTTTAGTTTTTGGCAATAATGTACTACTGTGGTTACCCCAGTAATTATATGTTTTCAGGTAACCCCCACATTAAAGTGATGTGGAGGGTTTGGTTTAAAATAACAAAAGCCAGACAATTTACAGGATGCATTTAGTTGTGGCTGGAGGTTCCTGAAAACAGAAACAATTCTAGTGTTGCACATTTTTACAGACTGGGTCGTCTTTGCTGAGGCTCAACTAGGAGTTGCCTGGGTGTTTTATTTGCTGAATCATAGTTTTGGACTATTTGGTTGCAAATTCTTATGCTCAGTGGGTAGCGGAAGAAGCCTGTGGAATTTGACCTAGGCAATGTGAATTCTCTGATTCTGCCTAGCGATGATTTTTCATGGTTTGGAAATTGTTGTAGTGTGTTAGTAAAGTCAATGTTTGCACGGTTGAAAAATAGGCCACCAAGCAGAATGTCTTAGGTTTAAATATATTAAATAATTTAACATGATTAGTGAACTGGATCACAAAATAGTATGAGAAATAGCAACATTTTAGAGAAAAATACACCAGCAAATGGAAGTTTTATGATCAAATCCCATAGCCCCCAAAGATATGGTAAATGGCATCAATTCTGGCATGGCAACTGCTGTGTCTGATTTCTGACTTTAATGGAAGTAAGCACATTTTCTTTCAATAGGCACCGGGAAATGAGTTGAACCTAGTCGTGTGCGTGGGTCCTAAACATCATATATAAATGAACATGATCACGGAGCAGAGAAATTGAAAGGGTGTTGAGTCCTTGGCTGTAAAAGGTGATTGCTAACAGATTTTTCCCTTGAAGTTCCAATCTCTAGGATGATTTTGAATCAGCACTCAAATGAAATAACAAACTCACTGAAGTCACCTAAGTTTCATCATTCCGTCAGGTGGGCGGGAAGCCTTTTCATTGAAAGTTGTACTGAAAATGGGTTACTGCTCAGAGATGGGTGTCCAGGGACGGAAGTCTCTTGCGCCAGTCTACTTTGGTTTATTTATGATTCTTGCTTTTGGTCTATATTTGTGCCTAAGTAATCAGTGACCTTTTTCATCAAGGGAGAAAGTGTCTCGTACTAGTCTACTGGGTAGCACTAGACTAGAGAATTCCTGGGAAGCTACAGGGGAGAATTCCAGGGGTCATGCTGCAAACACTGTATTCTTACAAGAATTGCCGCAGATGTTAATTTCTTATAATCCTTCTAGGTTGATCCAGTTCTTCTTTCCTAGCATTGTTGCGACTATCTGAATAACAAAAATAAGAGGCATGTGACCTTTTCACTGGTTTATATTAATAAGCTTGATATATATAACACATTAATTCAGTAGCTGACAGTAATAATAGATTTCCTTGTTTATCTTTTTATTGATTTACAGGAGCTACTTACATATTATAGATACAGAAAAACATTTGTATGTCCAGATGAACAGACGATTTGAGGAGTTCATTGAGAGAACAGGATGAGATGACTGATATTAATCAGTTAAGGGTTTAAGAAACCAAGCAGTCATCAGAGAACATTTTGATTGATAACGAAGTAGAAGGGAAGGTATCCAGTCTGAAAAATGGAAAATTAGACCAGCCCTTTGTGCCAGAACCAGAATGCATCCATTTAATATAAAACCCTTTCCTGGACATTATGGGATCTACAATGATTTTCCATTACACAAATTGGAAAGAATGATGCATCTCTCTGTGAAACACCAAGAAGGGCACGTCATGCTATTTTCAGTTTGTTCTTCACTGAACATCCAAGTTGCTAGATTTGACTGGGATTCACTAGTCTCAAGTTAAATGTCATTTTCATGTCTATTCAATCACCCACTCCACATTGCTTTAAGAGAATACTAATCTCCATCAATTTCTCTCTTCTTTTCTTAATATTAACCTTAGGTCTCTTTCTATTTTTTCCCTTAAGTTTTAGTCAAATGGTAAGATAATCAATAGCCAGTGTAGAGATCTGGATGTTTGGAAGGAGCGCCGTGGAGAGGGACTTGGGTGAAGGCGAACAGGGAGGAAAGAGAACATTTTTGTCAATCTTTCTACATTAATTTTCTGGGGTTGATTTTTCCTGTGATATGTTGGACTTGCCTTTTTATCTAAAGATGGATTTTTCTTCAGCGGATGCTGTTCATGTTCTTTCCAGGCATTCAGTGATATTGCCTAAAAATATTTAGTCTGATAATCAAAAGGGCCTCAACCTCTTTGATTAGCAGGATGTAGTTTCCTGTGAGATGGTGATTTTCTGCAAATGCTCCTCGGCTTCTATATAATTATCATTTGTTTTTGAAGGCACATTTTGTCCTTAAGTGCTATGAACATACCCTGCCTCCCCCACCCCGACTTTCCTGTTTGCCAGTGACACCCCTCTTCCCCTTTGGGGGTGCAGGTTGCATGTAGGTTCCATTTGGTCTTCTTAAGGATGGAAGATGTGAGTGAGGGGCCGTGGCTACAGCCTGGATCAATGTTTCTCAACTCATTTGTGTTCACAGCATATCTTTTGAAATACAGTTTTTGTTCCAAGTCGTGGGGTAGGGGGAGGGGGGAGGGATAGCATTAGCAGATATACCTAATGTAGATAACGAGTTAATGGGTGCAGCACACCAACATGGCACATGTATACATATGTAACAAACCTGCACGTTGTGCCCATGTACCTTAGAACTTAGAGTATAATAATAATAAAAAAAGAAATACGGTTTTTGTTTTGGAGTACTTTAAAAAATGCTTACAGCAGAAAGGTTGCAAAGATAGTACCCAGAAAAATGAATAAGACCTACTGTTTGATAGCACAAACAGGGTGACTACAGTCAATAGTAACTTAACTGTAAGTTTTAAAGTAACTTAAAGAGTCTTATTGGATTGTTTGTAACTGAAAGCATAGATGCTTGAGGGGATGGACACCCCATTCTCCATGATGTGCTTATTTCACATTGCATGCCTGTATCCAAGAATCTCATGTACCGTACAAATATATACACCTGCTATGTACCAGCAAACATAAAACAACAACAACAACAAAAGATAGTACACAGAGTTCCATATACTCCTCACCCACTTTCCCCAGCATCAACATTTGACATCACCAAGGTACCTTTGTCAAAACTAAGAAATCAACATGAGTACATTCCTTTTAGCTAAACTGTAGACATTGTTTGGATTCTGCTAGTTTCTTCACTAACATTCCTTTTCTGTTTCCTAGAGTCCCATCCAGGATACCACGTTGTCTTTAGTAGAGCACACTTTGATCGTAGAATTTTGGTTGTGCGGTATCGCATAGTGATGTGGTAAAGACAGAAAACAACACTAAACAAGGCAGAAGCAATTACAAAGCCTTTACTGCCACAGTGTGAAATGTGTTTTCCTAGTGTCTATAAAACATCTACATGAAATTACTCTCTTTGGGTCATTGTTGGAATGGAACCAGTTGTTGGTCTGACTGTGCTCTTGTACATGTTCACAGGACAAAAACTTGCATATCCCACACACCCTTACAACCCCTTTTTGAAACCGGGTTATGCTATGCAATAAATCCTGATGTTACATGATTTATTTTATAGCATAACCAGAGCAAGTGAGGAGATATGATGACTTGATGTTTTAGAACACAAAATCCGTCAGAAAGAGTAGGCTCCTATTCCAGCCAATCACATCCTGACTCTCCTAGGACAGTTACCAAATAGATTTACAAGGAACTCCAAAGCAGACCTACGGCTTAGTTTCTGAAGATGCTGTATAACTCATATCTAGGACCATTTATGAGTCCATATTTACCGAGGCACTTGGGATGCCCTATACTTAACTTTTGAAAATATTCCCAAGTATTTTAACATATTTGGAAGATTGAGCATGGCTCAGACCTGTAGTCTCAGTGCTTTAGGAGACAAAGGCAGGAGGATCGTTTGAGGTCGGGAGTTCGAGACCAGCCTGGGCAATAAGGTGAGACCCTGTCTCTACAAACTAAAAATAATTAAAAAAGTAACTGGGCATGGTAGTTCACACCTGTAGTGCCAGCTAGTTGGGAGGCTGCGGTGGGAGACTGAACCCAGGAGGTCAAGGCTGCAGTGAGCTATGATCATACCACTGCACTATAGCCTAGGTAACAGAGTGAGACTCTGTCTCTATAAAATAAAAAATAAAAAAATTGGGGGGAATTTCCTAGCCAGGGCAGGCAAAATGATAAGTATAGATCAAGACATATATAACAGTAAAACATATGTAAGATAGTGTAGTATCAGCAGTGACTTATACAGATAACATTATGAAACTCTAAAACATGGATTCCTAAAAACCTTATTAGGTTGATACTATTGTTTTTGCCATCATAAGGATGGGGAAACTGAGGCTTAGAGCGGTTAGGTGGCTTGTCTAAAGTTTGTATGGCTGCTTAGTGGTGACACTGGGATTTAAACTGAGCCAGTCAGGGTCCCAAGGTCTGTAATTATAACCATTACACTCTATTGCCTTTTCTTGTGGTACAGGTGTTTGCAGTGTGGGTGAGTCTTCCTCTGGGAGTAGAAACTGTTGAAGGATATGCTAAGTAAATGGAAATATCCATTGGCATTTTAGGAAAGAGAGCTGTTTCCAAAATATACATCCAATTTACAGCCTTACTACTAACATTTATTGAGCAAGGTGCTACATGCTTTTAATGTATTAGCTCATTTAATTCTCAATCAACCCTCAAAGAGCCAAGTTCTATTCTGCTCCAGGGCCTTTGTACCTGTTGTGCTTCATGCCTACAGCATACTGCTCCAGGCCTCTGTGTGTCTGATCTTTCCTCTTTCACCTCATACCCCAATGGCTACCTTATTAGAGAGGACTTCACTGTCTACCTCTGTCCCTCAAGTCACCTATTGTTTCCCATTTCCCCGTTCTTTTCTTTTTGAGATGGAGTCTTGCTCTGTTACCCACGCTGGAGTGCAGTGGCACGATCCTGGTTCATTGCAACCTCCACCTCCCAGATTCAAGCAATTCTCCTGCCTCAGCCTCCTAAGTAGCTGGGATTACAGGCGCATGCCACCACACCTGGTTGATTTTTGTATTTTTAATAGAGATGGGGTGTCACCATGTTGGCCAGGCTGGTCTTGAACTCCTGACCTCAGGTGATCCACCCGCCTTAGCCTCTCAAAGTGTTGGGATTACAGGCATGAGCCATTGCACCTGGCCCCCATTTTCTTTATAGCATTTTGTTCTCTCTGAAGTTGTTTCACTCATTATTTTATTTATGCCTCTTCTACTACAATGTAAGCTGCAGGGGATAAAATGCTTTGTATTGTCACAACTGTACTGCCCCTGCCCCACTAGGAACTGGGCTGACTCATGGCAGCAGCTCTATACATTTTAATTTTTAGTTTTGTAGAAATGGGTCTCATTATGTTGCCCAGGCTGGTCTTGAACTCCTGACCTCAGGTGATCCTCCTGCCTCAGCCTCCCGAGCAGCTCTATACATTTCTGTCCAATGAATAAAAAAGCCTATGGAAGATATTCCCATTTGATGAATGAGACAATTGAGATTGGTGGAAATTAAAGAACTAATCTACCATGATGACTGCGGTTTGCTTCATACATACTCCATATAAAATTGTGGGAGATGGGACCAGGTGCACCGGCTCACACATGTAATCCCAGCACTTTGGGAGGCCAAGGCGGCAGATCACTTGAGGCCATGAGTTTGAGACCAGTCTGGCCAACGTGGTGAAACTCTGTCCCTAGAAAAACACAAAAATTAGCTTGGTGTGGTGGTGTATGCCTGTAATCCCAGCTACTCAATAGGCCAAGGCATGAGAATCACTTGAACCTGGGAGGCAGAGGCTGCAGTGAGCTGAGGTCAAACCATTGCACTCCATTCTGTGTGACAGAGCAAGACTCTGTCTCAAAAAAAGAGAAAAAGAAAAAAAGAGAAAGAAAGAAATTTTGAGAGATGGTAATGAAACAGAGTTGGAAAAATATTGAGAGTTATTGTAGCTGGTTGACCAAATACATGGGAGTTTGTTATTCTATTCCATGTTTGTGCCTTTTTGAAAATATATATAATAAAATATTAAAAATTAGAGGAAAATTAGTCGGGCATGGTGGCGGGTGCCTGCAGAGGATCAGGTAAATCAAGCAATTCAAGAACATATGTAAAAGAGACAATCTTCAAGTGGTAACCTGGGGTATTCGGCTAGCCCTGTTACTAATATTCAAATTACAAGGATTGGCCAGGCATGGTGGCTCACACCTGTAATCCCAGCCCTTTGGGAGGCTGAGGCAGGCGGAACACGAGGTCAAGAGATCGAGACTATCCTGGCTAACATGGTGAAACCCTGTCTCTACTAAAAATACAAAAAAATTAGCCAGGCATGGTGGCAGGCACCTGTAGTCCCAGCTACTCGGGAGGCTGAGGCAGGAGAATGGCGTGAACCCGGGAGGTGGAGCTTGCAGTGAGCCAAATTGTGCCACTGCCCTCCAGCCTGGGCAACAGAGCGAGACTCCGTCTCAAAAAAAAAAAAAAAAAAAAAATAGAGGAGTTGTCAGTGACATCATAGTTAATAAATAGAGGATCCAGGATTGAAACCTAGGTCTGTCTGACTCCACAGCCTGCTCATGCTTTGTCTCACAGTGAATATTTGAGTCTCAGGAGGGGTAGGGATCAGGACCGTCTAAGGAACTTCAGGAGGTAGAGTGGGAAAAGTGTCTTTTCTTAGTCCAAATTATCCAGAGAGAGAGAGAATATGAATGGTTTCCAGCCAGTCAATGATGTGGCTTTCCCTGGATCAGTGGTCTGACCCCACTTCCATCAGTGGAGTGGGGTGGCGTGCATTTTAGGATTATTCCTTAGCACTGTAGTGGAGCAGGTTCTCCAAGAAAGGTGTGTATGAGGAGGGAAAGGGGAGGTAGATGCCTGTTTGAATCTTCCTTGAGGGTAGGCAGGGATGCATTTGCTTTATTCATCTCTGTATCACCAATGCCTACACAATACGCCATATTCAATAGATAGTTATTGAATGAATGAATACATGAATGACTCTTTAGCACGAGCTTGATAAAAAGCCCAGTGAAACTCTAGGACTCTTAGCATTTTGAGTTTTCAGAGAACTTGAATTCCAACTCATGTGAAGGCTTGACTCTTTTCTGTGAAATCATAGCCACCAACGTTCTTATTCCTGAATCTTAGTTCTTTTTCACAGTTGAGCAGACTAGTTTTTCTATCTGAAGATCTATGATTCTAATGGTTTTGGCATATAGGTTAGTAGATTAAGTACTTACGAAGAGTTAGGGGATGCTTTATACTGGACTAGCTAAAATATGTCTGTAGGTTCAGCACAGTAGCCTGAAATGAGTTTGATTGTTTTAGATCAAGAAATTGTTTTTTCTCTTGAGGTATGGTATTCAGTGGTACAGATGGATCTCTGACACTGAACATGGCTTTGAGGGAGTGCAGCGAAGAAGTGGGGGACATGGACTTGAAGGGTAGACAACCGAGATTGGGTATTTGCTGTGTACTTGTTCACTGTGCAATCTTGGAAAAATTAATCAAATTCTATGAGCCTCAGTTTCCCATTCTATAAAAGGAGTAAAACAATATCTACCTTACAAGGTTGTTGTGAGGATTAATGAGCACATGTAAAGAACTTAGCACAGTGCCTGGTCACATAAATATTGGTTGTTACTAATGTTGTTTGTGGAATGAGTGACTTGGTGCTAAAGTTGGCTGTTCATTAGGGGCCAATGATACAAATCGGCGTGAATTCATTGTGCAGTTGTCTTCACAGTGAAAATGTTTTCACTCTGCGTGCCAGTTGATAACACCGTGTGTGTGTGTGTGTGTGTGTGCATGGGTGTGTTTGTTATTACTAATGTTTCGATGCAGATGAGAAATGAAGAAACCGTCAATTCCTTCCCAAGGAAATAGCTTGGATGGAGCAGGTGTCCTATTCTTCACCATTTGTTCCTGTCTTATGTTTTTCTTCTCTTTCCATTTAAAACACATGAGCTTTTGTTCTGTTAGGAATTATTGATTATTTTGTTTACACTGGCAGACCAGGCCAGTAAGAATCTGTATGGCCCCCAGTATGTCTTATATTTGCACCCAGAAAATGAGATTGCATGTGTGTGTTTATGTGTGTGTGTGTACAAGCAACAGAGAAAGAGAACCCTTAAGGGGAAAAAAATCACTTTCTGTAAATTGTCTCCTGGGCTCTTTTCAAAAATTGGTACTAATGCTGGCCACATGGCATAGCCTAATTAGATTTGCATTGCCTTTCCCAAGTGCTTCCAACCAGCTGTAGGACTATTTGTAAAGAAAGTCTAAGTGCTCAACACAGTGTCTGGTTTAGTTTAAAAGATGCCAAGTTCTATTCCTTCCATACCAGGGAAAGCTTATCCTTGGACATATTTCTTTTGGTAGAGCACTTCTCTATGAATATCTGCATTAAGTGATAGGACACACCTACTATAGCATTGATAGTGTGGATTTAAAGGAGTAATAAATAAAACAATTACTTTTTTCTGTACTTATCACATGCATGTATTTTTTTTTGTATTATTATTATTTTTAGTGGAGATGGGGTCTCGCTATGATGGCCAGGCTGGTCTCGAAATCTTGACCTCAGATGATCCACTTGCCTCGGCCTTCCAGAGTGCTGGGATTACAGGCATAAGCCACCATGCCTGGCCTGCAGTTTGCTTCTCATAACATCTTCATAAAATAATTGAAATGTGTATTGCACTCACATATTGTAGATGAAGAAACTGTGACTCACAGAGTTTAAGTAACCTGCCCAAGGTCACAGAGATATTTGCTGAGTAATTCAAACCACGGACATGAACTCATGTCTACCTGGCTTTAAACCTTGTACTCTATTTATGACCTTTCTCATGCCTTTCTAAAGAACCTATACTGGGCAATATATACCAGATTATGCCTCCTTTTCTGTTAGTTTTCCTTATTTATTGATTCCTGCTGGGAATTGCAGTATTAGACTACACTCACCTTTGAAAATGGACCAACCGAGATAAAGTCACCATTTCTGTCCTGGAGGACTCAGATTTTAGTTAATTTTTAGATTTCCTGTAATTAATATTTCTATTCAATCAACATTCAACTGATATTTATTAAAATCCTGCTATGTGTCACTCAATATGCCAGGAATTGGAGGTACAAGGATGAATTAGACATAAATAGGACCTCTTGGAGCTTATAGTACAGTGGGAGAAATGGAAAAGTAATCACGTAATTACAAACTAGCATGGTGAGAGTAAGTTCAGGGTGCCAGGGAGCTAGAAGGAGGCCTCCACAAAACATCTGCCTAGCAACATAAATAGTGCCTGGTAACACTCGGGCTAGAAGGGAGGGAAAAGATACTAGGACCGCCTTTCCTGAGAAATAGATATTTTGCATTGAAAGAAAAATACTTCCTATCAACTTGCTAAGAATCAGAGTGAAGAAAAGCAGAAAACTTTCATGGACTGATTTTGCCCACCTTTGGCTGAGGGGAGGACCATTTGTCTTAGACTATAGATCTTTCTTGCAGGTCTGATGAATTTTGTACAAATTGTATACAGGGAGAAGAGGAGTTTGTTCTGCAAGGATCATACTGCTTTTGTTTGGAAAATAAGAATGCCAGGTCGGCCATGGGAGCACCAAAATTTCAGGACCAGCTGTTAGGAGCTGAATACAGATTTTTTTCAGTCAGCCTGCTGTTCCTTGAATAGATTAGTGTTGAATTTTTTTCTTCTTTTAATAATAACAGCCAATATAAAATTAAGTAACATTACTAATACTGTAATACATATATTAAAATAATTTATAATAAGGTTTTACGAAACTACCAAAAAGAAAAATCCCAATAAGCATTCTCAATAAAGTTAATTACAAGGTGAAAAGGAAATCCCATTACATTAGTCTGAGAATGCAGTTAATGAAACTAAGTGTAATCATAATCTGAATATTTCATTAAATGGAGACTTAAACTCATTACTTTAGGTATTAGGTCTGGAGTTGTGTGCTTACACCAAGACTGCCAATCTCAAAGTACAGCTGTTTTGTACTTATTTATTTACCTAGTGACAGGGTCTTACTCTGCCGCCTAGGCTGGAGTGCAGTGGTGAGATCACAGCTCACTGCAGTGTCACCCTCCCGGGTTCACGTGATCCTCCCACCTCAGCCTCTCAAGTAGCTGGGGCCACAGGCACATGCCATCATGTCAGCTAATTTATTTTTTATTATTTATTATTATTATTTTTTTTAGAGACAGAGTGTTGCTATGTTGCCTAGGCTGATCTCGAGCTCCTGGGCTCAAGCAATCCTCTTGCACTGGCCTCCCAAAGTGTTGGGATTACAGGTGTGAACTACCATGACTGCCTGTTTTTTACTTATTTAGATCCAAATCTTTGGCCACAAAGGGACATGGGTTCCCAACCCCATAGATCTGTCCACGGTACTGAATCACACTATGGAGGGAGTTATCCAGTTCAAACCACCCAGCCAGAAAAGTCTATCTCGTCACATTTTGGAGGTGGAGGGAGCTTTAGGTACCATCTTGCTTTTGGTATACCATACTTCTGGTTTCAAAGATGATTAAAAGTTAAAAAAAAAAAAGTAGAAGAATTGGAGACCAGCATAGTGTGTTGACTTTTCGATTTTGCCATAAAAGAAAATTAAATAAAAAGAAACTACTTAAAAACATTTCACAAAAGATAAGGACATTTTAACATCAAACAATTTAGATTAGAAGTAGTTCTCAAAATAAAAGACAACACTTAAATTAGATGAAGTTAGCCTCATGAAAAACTAATTCCACTGTCCTTATTTTTTCTTCTTCTTATTTTTTTTGCCCCTAATCATGAGAACATGAAATTTGCATTTTTGGTTCTTTTCTTAATGAATGAGTATTTATTGAGTATCTACTAAATACTGGGCACTGGAACTTGTTAGGGGTACAGAGGTTGGCAATGTGTGTGTGTTTGTGTGTATGACTTTATAGGCCTTATAATCAGACCATTCTTTGCATTTTACAAATAATGACACTGAGGCCCAGGGAAAAGCATGAGTTTCCCTTAAGGTACACAACCATTAAACTTGTCTGGTTAATAGTGTTTTTAAAATAATCATTGAATATTTGGGACACAATTACTGATCACACATACATGTTAGCTTTTCAGTTCTCCAAGACAGACATGAGGATGTGAATAAAAGGGATGAACTTCATTGCTATTGGTGTAGAACTTCTCTAGTTTTGATGCCTCACCTATTTTCCAAAGGAAGCCCTTTGAAATATTCAGACATTCTTGACATTTTAACAAAATATTGAATTGCTTACAGCCCATGAATTGGAAGTTGTGCAAGGGCAGCATGTGGTATTTACTTTCCTTTATTGAATAGCAACAAGGAATGAAAGAAGCTCCTCATTCTGCAGAGGAATTATTTTTAAAAAATTTAATGCATATATCAAAGTCAAAGAAGGTCATCAGTCAAACAATTCTTTGATAATAACTGACGAAGAAGTTGCATAAGCCTATCAAAAAAACCTGTTCCTTATGAACATTTTGGTTCTGCTAATTAGCTTAGAAGTGGCTAAGTTCAGATACTGGTACTATTCTTTAAAAACATGTTTTAATGAACAGGTACTTCTCAAAAGAAGACATACATGTGGCCAACAAACAGAAAAAGTGCAACATCCCTGATCATTAGAGAAATACAAATCAAAGCCACAATGAGATACCATCTCATGCCAGTCAGAATGGCTACTATTAAGTCAAAGAACAACAGATACTGGCGAGCTTGTGGAGAAAAAGGAATGATTTTACACTGTTGGTGAGAGTGTAAATTAGTTCAACTATTGTGGGAGACAGTGCGGTGAGTCCTCAAAGATCTAGAAGCAGAAATGCCATTTGACCCAGTAATCTTATTACTAGGTATACACCAAAGGAATATAAATCATTCTATTATAAAGATACATGCACACATATGTTCATTGCAGCAATATTCACAATAGCAAAGACTTGGAATTAATCTAAATGCCCATCAATGAAAGACTGGATAAAGAAAATGTGGTACAGATACACCATGGAATACTATGCAGCTATGAAAATAAACGAGATCATGTCCTTTGCAGGGACATGGATGGAGCTGGAAGCCATTATCCTCAGCAAACCAGTGCAGGAACAGAAAAGCAAACACCGCATGTTCTTACTTATAAGTGGGAGCTGAATGATGAGAACACATGGACACAGGGAGGGGAATGACACACACTGGGGCCTCTTGGGGGTTGGGAGGAGGGAGATAATCAGGAAGAATAGCTATGGATGCTGGGCTTAATACCCAGGTGATAGGATAATCTGTGCAGTAAACCACCACGGCACACGTTTATATATGTAAAAAAACCCTGCACATCCTGGACACATACCCCTCCACTTAAAATAAAAGTTGAAGGGAAAAAAACAAGTTTTAAATGTCCCAGAATTGCTTCCACTTCAGCAGTTTTACATACACTCTTCCCTCTGCCTGCAACAAGCTTCCCCCAGATCTTTGCAATGCTGGCTCCTTATTGTTTAGGTCTTGGGTAAACTGTCTTATCTTTTGGGGGGACCTTCCCTACGGAAAATAGCCCAGCCCATGTAAAGATCTCCCCATCATCCCTCTCTATTAGGTCACTGTTTTATTTTCATCTTAGTTCTTATACTACCTAAAGTCATCTCGTCTTCTTGCTCCTTTCACATTTTCCCCACAACATGTTAGCTCCAGGAGACCAGGAACCTTCCTCTCACTCCCTACTGTATTCCCAGTGCCTAGAACTGTGCCAAGCACACAGGAAGTGCTCTATAAACTCTTTTCAGATGGAATAAATGCTGTCAAAATACAATACTGAGCACATTTTATCAAGTAAATGCTGCTATTACTTTTTCTTTGTCAATGCGTTGGGATCTTATTTCTTGTGGACTAAACCTTCAGTGCTGTTATCAGAGTCTAGCAAATGCCAAGTTGAGTATCAAGAGATGTTGCATACATTTAAAAGCTCATGAATACATATTCCAGCATTACCTGGCGATTATGAAATGTCACACAAAGGCAGTGCTTTCAAAGTTCGGCCCACCAATTCAATCACAATTGATTTTCGTCAAAAGCATTTCCCTCCTTTTCATTTCTTTCGGCTTCTCTGTATCATAGTTTGCCTCTTAATGTCCTGATCCATGCTGATTTTCAATTTCATTAGCATGAAAGCAAACTAAGGGGGGAATTGGGTGTGTTTAATATTTATGACATGATTATGTCGTGTTGATGTGGATAATAATGAAAAAAAACCTTAACATCGGTGATGCAAAGTAGCCTTAATAATCCTGTGCTTAGGGTCGCAATATTGATTTTAGTGCATTGCCAAACAGACTATTCAATCTCTAACAGTTATGGTTCACATTTAACTATTATTTTTAAAAGAAAGTCTGAAAACACACAGAGAGGAAGTGATAGACACAAAGGGGAAAAAACCCATAACAACTGTACAGATCAATTTCATATCCTATAATAAGGCAATCATCCAATGGCAAGCCCCAAGCCCTGGCTTATTTGTGGTTAAAATCAAGCACTTACCTACTCTTTGACTTTGAATCCAAAAATACCCCAAATGTGCTACCAGATCTTATAATCCTCACCCCTGGAGCAAAATCAGGTCAAGCTAAGAAAAGCACTTAAGAACAAAAGATGCAGCCTCTGGATGTTCCGTCAGGAATGCTGTGAGCATCCCCTGTGCTCCCGGGATACCTTTTAGTAAAAGTATGGGAGGAAAGTGGGATGTACTATGTTGTGGATACAGGGGATGGAGGGAGGAGGTTCTTCTTGCTTACGTTTTCCTGGTTTTCGATCTTTGTGTGTTATTGACATTGCCCATTGTATTTCACTTTTTAAAATAATTTCAGCTTTCATTTTAGATTCAGGGGGACCATGCACAGGTTTGTTACATGGGTATATTGTGTGATGCTAAGGTCTGGGGTGCAAATGATCCCATCACCCAGGTGGTGAGCATAGTGCCCAATAGATAGTTTTCCAGTCCCTGTATCCCATCTCTCCCTCCCTCCCCCTCTAGTAGTCCCCAGTGTCTGCTGTTCCCATCTTTATGTCCATGTCTACCCAGTATTTAGATCCCACTTATAAGTGAGAACATGTGGTATTTGGTTCTCTGTTCCTGTGTTAATTTGCTTAGGATAATGGCCTCCAGCTGCATCCATGTTGCCACAAAGGACATGATTTCATTCTTTTTTTATGACTCCGTAGTATTCCATGGTGTATATGTACCACATTTTCTTTATCCAGTCCGTGTTTGTTGGGCCCCTAGGGTGATTCCATGTCTTTGCTATTGTGAATAGTGCTGTGATGAACATACAAGTGGGTATTTACCCAGTCATGGGATTGCTAGGTCAAATGAAGTTGCCCCTTTTATTAAGCAATTACTGTATGTGAAACACCGTATGAGGCATACTCAGGGTAAAAGTAATGATATGGTTTGGCTGTGTCCCCACCCAAATCTCATCTTGAATTGTGCTTCCCATAATTCCCACATGTCATGGGAGAGACCTGGTGGGAGGTGATTTAATCATGGGAGGGCAAGTTTTTCTCATGCTGTTCTTGTGATAGTGAGTACATCTATTGAGATCTGATGGGTTTTTTAATAAAGCACAGTCCTCCTGCACATACTCTCTTGCCTGCCACCATGTAAGATGTGCCTTTGTTCCTCCTTCACCTTCCACCATGATTGTGAGGCTTCCCCAGCCATGTGGAGTTGTGAGTCCATTAAACCTCTTTTTCTTTATAAATGACCCAATCTTGGGTATGTCTTTATTAGCAGCATGATAACAGACTAATACAAGTAATAACACTCATAGTTAGCATTTATTGGATATTTGCTATATGATAGGTATTTCAAATATATCTTATTTAATTCACTTCACAACTCTGCAAAGTAGGTAGGATTATCTAGATTTTGTTTTTTTTTTTTTTTTTTGAGATGGAGTCTTACTCTGTCACCCAGGCTGGAGTGCAGTGGTGCAATCTGGACTCACTGCAACCTCCGCCTCCCAGGTTCAAGAGATTCTCCTGCCTCAGGCTCCTGAGTTGCTGGGATTACAGGTGAGCACCACCATGGCCGGCTAATTTTTGTATTTTTAGTAGAGATGGAGTTTCAGCATGATGGCCAGGCTGGTCTTGAGAACTCCTGACCTCAGGTGATCTGTACCTCTTGGCCTTCTAAAGTGCTGGGATTGCAGGTGTGAGCCACTGTGCCTGCTTGGATTATCTAGATCTTAAAGAGTAAAAGACACAGACTCTCCATCAAATATACAGCAGGGTCAGGATTCAAATACAGTTTGGTCTGACTCTGAAGCCTGGGCTCTTTCTTCCATCCAGCGTAGGCAAGTAGGTTTCATTTTGGGTGCTGTCACTGATGACATGTCGTGGCTTCCTGCAGTAGAGTCTTGAAGATGATTTGGAGGCCATATTCTAGCTCACTGGGCATGAGTGCTGTGATTGATTAGCCATGTCTGCTGTGAGAAAAGAACAGGAGAATGGTGCTTGTGTGCCATATATTTACTCTCCTATTTCTGCTACAGATATAATAAAAGTCCCTCAAAGGATTTATGATTTTGCAAATGAGGGGAGGTAAATATGATATAAAATGAGGGAATGTAGACCAAATTGATGGATTGGGAAGGCCTCAAGTACATAGTGCCTAACATATGGTGTTTGGATGTATAGTAGGTGATTAGCATATCTTTGTTTAATGAATGAATGGATATATGATTGAATAATTTGAAACATATAATAACCTTTTATTCTTCTATATTCTCTAAGCTATTTCCGTGCATCGAGTCAGACCACCATAAAACGGCATTCCTTTAGTTTTCCATAGGAATGCCAATCCAGAGTTGTCTTTTTTTTTTTTGAGATGGAGTCTTGCTCTGTCACCCAGGCTGGAATGCAGTGGCTCGATCTCGGCTCACTGGAACCTCCACCTCCTGGGTTCAAGTGATTCTCCTGCTTCAGCCTCAGTCCCTGTAGCTGGGACTACAGGCGCATGCCACTGTGCCTGGCTAATTTTTGTATTTTTAGTAGAGATGGGGTTTCTCCGTGTTGGCCAGGCTGGTCTTGATTCCTCACCTCAGGCGATCTGCCCCCGCTTGGCCTCCCAAAGTGCTGGGATTACGGGTGTGAGCCACCATGACCAGCCCAGAATTGTCTTTTCATAGTATATCCTTGATTTTAAAAAAACATAGTTGATATAACAAAGGCAAACATAAAGAATGGTTCTGTCTTCTTGCAAATCTGCTATTGAAAATGGGGCACATTATGTTGTGCCATATCCTTTATCTAGGGAATGACTTCCATAGTACACATTCATTCAACAAATCCTTTTCTTGTGTTATCTAGTTAGGCACTGTGTTAATGAACCAAAAAATAAGCCAGGGTTCTGACTGCAGGAGCCTATTTTATTGTAGGGGAAGACTGTTCACACAGCCAGTAAATAAAACATTTAAGAGAGTGATAAGTATAGAGGCAAATGAGGAAGGTGATTGGAGAAAGAATAACAAGGCTGGTGTCACTGAGAAAGTGATCACTAAGATAAGACCCAAGGATGGGAAGAACCAATCCAGTGAAGAATGGGGGCATAGGGCGTTCTAGCCAAAACCAAAAACAAAAAACAAAAAACCCTGCAGGATGTGCAAAGGCCCTGAGACAGGAAAGAAATTCACCATGCTTGTGGAAGTCCAGTGGGGCTGAAGTCTGGCAAGGGAGGGGATGAGGTTATATAAATAAATGTAGAGAAATGCTATTCAGAAAAAGGAACAAAGTAAGATACTGATTATAGACTGTAGCTAGAATTCCGGAGCAACTGCTTTGCGCTAGACAGTATGTTAGGTGTTTTATACATGTTCTATTGTATGTCAGTGCTTGACCTGACCATCCAGTAATGCCTCCTAGTGAATGCTCCATTGAACACTAGTCTTTTGAAATGTTCTTCAAAATTAGAGTTCCTTGGCCAAATAAATTAAAGACTCCTAGAATATATGCAATAAATCCATTTACATTTATGTTCATCCCAGTGTTTTTCAAATTGATATTTCCATTAAACATCGTTTTATGTAACAACTGTTGATATATAGGGGAAATAATATTCTGGAGAGAAGACTTTGAAGAAAGCTACTGGATTAATGTTTACCTGGCCCTCCTTAATCACTTTCTATGGTGGCAAATTCGTTATGTCTCAAGGCAACACATTCTGTTTTCAGGCAGGCTTCATTCATAGCGAGTTTGCCCTATGGCCATTTCAAAGTTATCAGCCATGCCCCTTTAAAATTGCCTACCAAAGGAAGTGAAAGCCAAAGCCATCAATGATTTTCTTTCCTCTCCTCTCTGTACCCTCATCTCTCTCATCCTTCAAGACTTAGGGTAAATAGTTTGTGTCAGGAAGTTTTGGTTACAAGCAACAAAAGTCCATTCTTCTCCAGACTTCAGCAAAAAGGGAAATCTTTTGAAGAATATTGGTTGGCTCATAGAACAGAAGGAACGTCTGATGGTCCAAGTTTGGGATGTTAGGAACCAGGGCAGCTCCAACCATAGTCTTATCGGAGCTCTCCTGCTGATGTGAATTATTCCAACCATTTTGTCTCTCTTTGTGTCCATTCAAGTTTAAGATTCTTAAACTTGACAGTCTGATTGGTCCATATTGAGTCACATGCTCACCCCCTGGCTGGGAAGGACAGGGGCTTTGAGTGACAGTCTCACCAAGACTGCACGTAGTGAGGAATAGGAAAGTCTCCACAATAAAATTGAGATGCTGGTCAGAAGAAGTAGGCAATGGATGATGAGTATTCAAAAAGAGAAACAAGCAAACCTATAAAGACCCAAGGAAACCCCCTCTCATGTCCGATCTCGTCTCTGCATTTATGTCTGTCTTGATATCTGTCCAAGTCATTTCCATCCCTTACAATTCTACTAACATCTAAATGCTGCCTGATGATATTTCCTGCGTTATTTTCTTGCCCTGTGGCTTAGCTCCTGCGGTGCTCCTTAGCTGTGGGCGTGTGTTTGCTTTTTGTCTCTAGGCATAATAATGAAACCTATGGAATGTCTCCAGCAAAAATGGGCATATGTGATCATGGGAAACTCATTCATGGGGAAGGAAAATTGAGTAATTAGAAGGGACAGTCCAGGCCCAGGGGCTTATGCTGGTAATCCCAGCACTTTGGGAGGCCGAGGCAGGTGGATCACTTGAGCCCAGGGGTTCAAGATCAGCCTGGGCAACATAGCGAAACCCCATCTATACAAAAAATACAAAAAGTAGCTGGGCATAGTAGCACGTGCCTGTGATCCCAGCTACTTGGGAGCTGAGATGGGAGGATTACTTGAGCCTAGGGAGGTTGAGGCTGCAGTAAGCAGAGATTGTGCCACTGTACTTCAGCCTGGGAAACAGAACAAGAGCCTGTCTTTAAAAAAAAAAAAAGAAAGAAAAGGAAAGAAAATGAGATGGAGGATGTATTGAGGGAAAGGAGATGTGAGTGGACATGTGGGCCAGGAGGGAATATGTTTTTAGAAGGCTACTGAGGCAGGTGGAAATGAATAAGCCTTACTTGAGCAGAGGGGCTGCCTTCCAGAGTGAGGAATGATGAAGCTGACTGATGAATGGAAGGCCTGGAAGTACAGGTAAAGGAATTTAGAACGGAGTCGCTGGGAGTTCTTGAGTAGATGCACCACCTGACGTCCCTTTGCTAGCAGGTACTTCGTTGGGTTCTTGGGATGATGGATGAGAAAGGCCTTTAAGACAATTTGGGGAAGCTCTCCAGCAATCTCAAACACAGCTGCCACCACCTTACACAGGAAGTCCTTGTTCCCACCCTTCCCCAAAGCCTTTTGAGGGTTGCTAGGAAACTGGGGATGCTTGAGCAGTTGAGATCTGATTATAATAATTCTCTAGGTTTCCATGGTTGGAGGAGGAGCCAGGTTGGTTGGTCCAATGTCATATTCTCTTACCTTACTGTGGAGCACAGAGAGGCATAAATGTCTTTAAGTTATGTGAACTCAACTCTGTAATCTCAGTTCAGGGATGGGAGAAGGGATGGAGGAGGGGAAGAAAGTGAGTGTAACATAAATAATGTGAGTATTTCTGTTCCCCATTCCACACAATGAGCATATGCTGAAAGTGAGATGGGAGACATGAGTCTGCTTTTGCTTCAGACAGACTCACTTCCCACGAGCTTCTTCAGAGTGTGATTCTAGCATTTAAAGATATGCATTTTTCATATAACTTGGCCCCTAAACACAAGCCAGTTACTTCATCTGGTGCTGAACCAGAGAAACAGCCATTGTGGGTAATTTTGGCTGAATATGATTTTAGCTGCTCCCTCTGGCCTCAGATCTCTACATGAGACAAGACCCTACTGTTATTTTGTAAAACCAAACCCCTACTCGGTGCCTATGAATGGTGCCATATGGCTCCTGCCTGTTTACAGACTTATCTAAGCCCTTAAGGTAAATGGAATCCAACCACTGACACCCTTGACACACACCATGGGCTGGCTAGAGGGCGGCGGGGTTTATGTATTTTTTCCTTATTCCACACTGTCTTTTAAGATCACTATTGTAACCTGGAGCACAGGATACCCCACAGGTACCTCCACATACTTAGCTGGTCCTCTCATGAACCACAGCTCCTTCCCCTGTGTTGTACAAGCCCACCTATGTGCATATTTGTTGCAATTTTAGGAATTGAGTTTTAGGTGATTTGTGGAGCTTGGAATTTCCCAGAAGGATGACTTGCTCAGGCCTCTAGGCAGTGTCTTATGTCTAGCAGTCTGTCCATGTACATATAGTACATTAAAAAAATTAATGTATTTATCTATTTGAATAGGTCAATATGTACATGGTAGAAAAGGAAGTGAAGCAATATTCAAGGACGTGAAGCAAACACTAAGTGCCCTCTCTCCTCCAGCAACCTAATTCTCCTCTCCAGAGTCAACCACTGCAATAAGTTTATTTTCTGTTCTCACAAAGATATTCTATGCATTTACTAACATTTCTGAACACTTCTGCAACTTGCTGATTTCACTTAATAGTAGGTACATTAGTCTGCTTGGGTTGGCCTAACAAAATAACAAAGACTGGGTGGCTTAACAGGAATTTTACTTTCTGTCAATTCTGGAGGCTAGACATACCAGACCAAGTCCATCAGGAACAGTTTTGGAGAGGGCTCCCTTCCTGGCTTGCAGACAGCCACCTTCTTGCTATGCCCTCACATGGTAGAAAGAGAGAGAGAGTGCTCTGGTGTTTCTTCCTCTTTTGATAAGGGGACCCACCCTGTGAAATTAGGGCCCCATCCTTATGACCTCATTTGATCTTTGTCATCTTCTCACAGACCCCATCTCCAAATATAGAACCATTGGGGGTTAGGGTGTCAACATATGAATTTTGAGGGCACACAAACATTCAGTCCATAACAGTGGATACTGGAGATTTTTTTGCCTTTGGTCTATTTAGACCTGATATATCTTTGCCCTTTTGCTGTGAGCTGAGCCTGGAGGATTGGTACCAGCTGTGATTTTATAAGGTGAGGCAGCTGGGATCCAGACAGGTAAATGGAATCTAACCATTGAAACCCTTGAGGAGCATACAGAGATCTTGGCCAGTGGCCACCAATCTCTCCTTGATGAACTGATGCCGTACTTGTAGAGTGGATTGTGATTCTTATGAGGCCATGGCTGTCCTCAAAGCTTAGTGCGAGAGGGAAAACCTTGGTTAGGTGTTGGGGTCCATCCCGAGAAGGGGAAGAATAAAGCTATTCTTGTTCCAATCTGTATATTTTCAGATGGGTCAGTTCTTCATCTTCCAGAAACTCAGCAGCCTGGGGAATGGAGACCATGGTGGGGCTATCAATGACTTCCTGCAACCCTCCCTGGAATACCTCTCTCCTTTCTTGCTAGACATGACTTACACATTTTGAGAACTCAAGGCAAAGCTCAGCTCCTTATAATCAATTTCTCTTTTTCTTCCACTCCCATGACTCTTTCTTAGTGATGTGCTCAATTCTGTTCTCTTCAAGTCAACTTACATTTATTGACTCCTAGGGGCTAATTTTCTCTCTCTCACTTTTTTTTTTTTTTTTTGAGATGGAATTTCACTCTTGTTGCCCAGGCTAGAGTGCAATGGTGCAGTCTTTGCCTCCGAGGTTCAAGTGATTCTCCTGCCTCAGCCTCCCGAGTAGCTGGGATTACACACACCTGCCACCACGCCCAGCTAAGTGTTTTGTATTTTTAGTAGAGAAGGGGTTTCACCATGTTGGCCAGGCTGGTCTTGAACTCCTGGCCTCAGATGATCTATCCGCCTCAGCCTCCCAAAGTGTTGAGATTACAGGCGTGAGCCACCGTGCCTGGCCTCTAGGGGCTAATTCTCATTCTGCCTTTTGACTTTTCATGCCATGTTGCCTTTGCCTTTGATTTTTGTGGTGTATCTTAATTTTCCTAGGAGTCTGTAGTTTTCTCTCTAACTAGATTGAAAACACACTGAGGGCAGCAAATACTTGTAAGTGTTCCCTCCCATGTCAAGTATTTGCCATGTTCCAAGTAAGCATTGAGGGTGGATATTCATTGAGTTAGTACATTCAGATGATGTTTTTGGGGAAAAAGCTCCATCAAGAAGTAGTCTCCCTCCCTCCCTCCCTCCCTTCCTCTCTCACTCACTCTCTTTCTCTCTCTCTCTTTTCTTTTCTTTCCAGCAGAGTCTCCCTCTGTCACCCAGACTGGAATGCAGTGGCACGATCTTGCCTCACTGCAGCTTCTGCCTTCCAAGTTCAAGTGATTCTCCTGCCTCAGCCTTTTGAGTAGCTAGGATTGCCACACCCTACTAATTTTTGTATTTTTAGTAGAGACAGGGTTTCACCATGTTGGCCAGGCTGGTCTCGAACTTCTGACTTCAGGCAGTTCACCATCTTAGCCTCTCAAAGTGCTGGGAGTGAGTCACTGTGCCTGGCCAGGAAGTAGTTTCTTTTGAATATCCCTGATTAGCCCATACTTTTCCTCCCAGATGTTTGTTGTTGGTGAAATACAACCCCTGTGTGCACTGATCACAAGCCCTTTTCATTGTACTTTGAATGAAATCCTGCAGTTGACTATAAGCGTGAGCATGGACCATAGCTCTCATTTATGATTTAAGTCAACCCCATGGGAAATTTATATTCATGGAGGTTGCCACTTGTCCAAGTGGCTATGTTAGGATTTGAATCCCTACATCTGCTTGACTTGTGTTTTATCCCCACTCCATCAACTTTTCCCAACCTTCCTCCTTCCCCATCACCTGCCTCTCCCTGTCTATTGTGCTATTCAGTGAAACATCACAGAGAGGATAGATGTGATTCAGCACCTGGCATATACCTGCTGTAGAACAGATTCTCTGCAAGTGCTTGTTAATGTAAGTTCTCTCCGCAAAACCTCATTCTCTTGAGACAGCAATGCTGAGAAAGCAAATCTGGGACTGGGGCTGTGATATATTCAAATTTAACAGCCTCACCCTCCTCCTAGGTAATTCTGATGTCAGTGGTCCTGAGGCCATATTTTGAGGAATACTGCTTTAAAAGTCATTATTATCCAGCCAATGAATTCTTACTCTGTAGGCAACTAAAGGTTGACCCTTCCCAAGGGTCATATTTTAATGGTGTGTTTCACTTGTAATCCTGCTGGGGAGGAGAGAATTTTCAATTGGATAATCTTCAGGGGCAGAGGGTTCTTCTGCCTGCTTGTGGTTCCATCATGGCCACTTTCCAAGGTCTGAGGTAGAGCCAGAGCACGTGGTTGGAGGCCTATCTCACAATTGTTAGATACAGTTAGTTTCCCTCTTCAAAGAGCTTATCCAGTTTCCCTGTTCTCTATCCTATAATTTCAAATACCCCCTTGCCTTTGCTGCACCCCAAGTTGTCTGAATATGCCTAGGCATGCCTGAACTTGCTACAACCCCAGTCCACATTCCTTTCCTTGTTAGGGAATAGGTTATCTTCCTAGTCTCCCTGTAAATGACCCCCCTTCTCTCTCTTCTCACCTCACTATGTGTCTGCCTTATCTAAGAAAGTTTAAATGTTTAGCCAATCAGGACTAGTTTAGACTGTGCAGTCCAACCCTAGCCAAATAAGGGAAAGACACAGAAGCAGAAGCTGCGTTTGAGATAATAAAAACACCTGCTTTCCTTTGTTTTGTGTGCTCTCGCCATTGCTCCATGCGCAAGACACACCCTTCCGCAGAAGTAAATTTGCCTTGCTGAGAGATGCTTTGTCCTTTTTCTCAGTGCTAGTTCTTCTTTGCAGCACTGAGCATTTGTTTCCAACATATGCATTCAAATCCATGAGTTCTGTCTCTTTCTAATGGTGTGACCTCGGGGGAGGTGCATTACTCCTCCTTCCTCTCCTAGAAAATGGTGGTGTTACTATCCAGTTACTTAGATCACTGTGTAGATGAAATGGAATAATGCATGTAAAACCCTTGGCACAGTTCCTAAGATAGGCAAAAGAAAGAAACAAAACAAGAAGAAATGAACAAAATCAAACCCTGTCTTCCCTACTGTCACTAGTTATCATATTTTGCTACCAACCTGACTTCATTTGTGGCACTTGAGTGAGGCACACAGTTGGAATGTACCTTTAGAAAAAATGTTAAAACTTTTTGGCCAGGTGCAGTGGCTTATGCCTGTAATCCCAGCATTTGGGGAGGCTGAGGTGGGTGGATCACTTGAGGTCAGGAGTTAGAGACCAGCCTGGCCAATATGGTGAAATGCTGTCTCCACTAAAAATACAAGAAAATTATCCAGGTATGGTGGTGTGTGCCTCTAATCCTAGCTACCTGGGAACCTGAGACAGGAGAATTGCTTGAACCCAGGAGGTGGAGGCTGCATTAAGCCAAGATTGTGCCACTGCACTCCAGCCTGGGCAACAGAATGAGATTCCATCTAAAAAATATAATTTAATTGTTATATTTTATTTTTTTGGTACATAATAGGTTCATATATTTGTGGAGTACATGATATATTTTGATACAGTTTGATACAGGCATGCAATGCGTAATAATCACATCATGGAAAATGGGGATATCCATCCCATCAAGCATTCATCATTTGTGTTACAAACGATCCAGTTATACTCCTTTAGTTATTTTAAAATGTAAAATGAAAACCGTACAATTAAATTATTTTGTCATACCTGTAATCCTAGCACTCTGGGAGGCTGAGGCAGGCTCACCTGAGGTCAGGAGTTCGAGACCAGCCTGGCCAACATGGTGAAACCCCATCTCTACTAAAAATACAAATTAGCCGGGCGTGGTGGCGCATGCCTGTAATCCCAGCTACTTGGGAGGCTGAGGCAGAAGAGTCGCTTGAACCTGGGAGGTGGAGGTTGCAGTAAGCCGAGATCGTGCCACTAGACTCCAGTCTTTGCGACAGAGCAAGGCTGTGTCTCAAAAACATTAAATAAACAAATAAAGCATTTTGATTATAGTCACCCTGTTGTGCTATCAAATACTAGGTCTTATTTAAACCTTATCAAAGCATCACGAGTCCAATGCAGGTTTGGGGGCACAGTGGCGGGTTTTGTTTTTGTTTCTGTTTTGTTTTGTAAGGACAGGTTACCTGGAAAAATCTGTTGCTTGGGCTGGAGCCATTTGGGACCCTCAGTGCAGTGACAGCGTGATGGTAACGTGAGATCCCAACAGCTTGAATTAATCATGGACACAGGAGGTAGAGAACAGGGATGCTGTGGAGGACAGTTCTTGACATCTGCAGGCACCTCCGTACAACCCTTCTCAGGGATGAAGGGCAGGAGGTTTTAATTCTCTTGTATTTCCGTCTTCGGGATGGGAGAGTGGAACCTTCGGAAGCTGGTACAAATGAGCTTGCATCTGAGAGGGAAAGGGCAGAAATGGGCTGAGAATTAGCTGTGGCTATAATCTTTGGGGACCAGTTCCTGGAACACTGACACGTGCAGAGAGGCTCTGGATGCATGCATACCCAGGCCACATTGCCTTTCTCCCCACCGCACAGAATTAAGTTGACCAACCATGGAAGCATGGGTCCCTCAGTGTTCATAACAGATGCTCTGAACAGCAGCCTTATAAATCCCATTATTGAATTCGCTGCAAAGTGTCAGTTAATGAAGACAGCATCCTCCATATCTCCCAGTAGTTCCTTCTGTGATGCCTATTGTGCTTTGAGAAATAAGTGCTAGAAAAAAGCTTTGCTTCTCCTAAGGAACTTGAACATTCTCACTTCATGCTTAATGAGAACAATGTAATTGACTGACTTTCCCTTTTCACTTTGTCTACCCAGAAGCCACAGCCACATTTGAAACTGCATCCACCCTCACCGCCTGCTTTCTGTTTTCCATTTTGCTCTCATCTTGGCATATGCCCTGTACTATGCCATAGCCTTTTAGGCTCAAGGGTCAGAAACCTAAAGCAAAGAAAAAGAGGAGTTTATTGGGACATGTCTCTCACCTTTAGGCACCCGTAGTTCTCAACAAATGGTCTTGGGGCTATGACTTTATGGCTCTCTCTCTAGATTTTGTGTTCCTCTTTTGGCTTAGTTTTCAGACAGGCTCTTTCCCTGTGGTGGCGGGATGGTCACCAGCAGCCCCAAACCAGAACTGTCCTTAGTGCTCCAGGATCCAGAGAAGGAGAGAGCACATTTCTCTATAGCTGGCGAAAACCCTTGGAAAGTCTATGATTGGTCTATGAGATGTCACATGCCCATTCCTGGACCAATCACTGTGACCAGGGGAGGTGGTGCTCTGATTGGTTGGTCAGTGTTCAGGTGTCCACTGTTGGAATGGGTGGAGTCAATTCCATCCAAATCTCACAGGTTGAAGAGAATTATAATGAAACAGGGTATGGGGTGTGTGTGTGTGATGTGTGTGTGTGTATGAGAGAGAGAGAGATCCTCAGAGAACAGATTCGAAATAGAAAACAATGACAAAAACCCTTATTCTAATTTATATTTCCCTGTTTTGAATGTATGGTTGTTGATGTTTTACTTTGCTGCCTTAAATCCATTGTGAAATGAGGTGGAATAAATAAATGATAAGATGTGTAAACTGACTGAATAAACAACTGAATAAACAAATAAAGCATCTCTCCTTACAGAAGGAGGGTAGGGTTGATTAGAGGTGACAGTCAGCAAACTGAGCACCAGATCGAGCTCTGGAATGTGCTGGAGGTAGAAAGTTTGTCTCCTGTTGGTTTTGGCCATGGTGCACAGCTGACCTCCATTCTGTTCTGGGCATGCCTGTTAGAAAACACCCTGCCTCCATTTGTAGATGTTGATGAGGGGCTCATGTAATGTAGATCCTATTTTACAGGTTAATAACAAAAGCTAAGATAAAGACACGAGCTCGGGGTTCACAGCTGGAAATTCTTTGACTTACTTGTTTATTGTCATTGTGCCTTTCTCCTCCATTTTTACATTATTTTACATTTTTAATAATTTATTTATTTCTCAACCCCAACACTATTGATATCTTGGGTCAGACAATTCTTTGTTGTGGGGTTGCCTTGTGCATTGCAAGATGTTTAGAAGCGTTCCTGGCCCCTACCCACTAGATGCCAATAGTCCCCACTTCCCACCCAGTTATGACAATCAAATATGTCTCTAGTCATTGTTAAGAGGCAAAATTGTCCTGGTTAAAAACCACTGTTCTGTTAGAATATGACTTCCAAGAGAAGAGGAACCTTGTGTGACTTGGTCACTGTTTAATTTCTCAACTCAGTACAATGTCTGGCACCTAGGAGATGCTCAATAAATCTTCATTGACTAAGGGAATTAGTTTGCGTTGAACTCTTATTTCTAGGCTGTCTTGACCTCCAAGCAGCAACATTTCTTTGTAGAAGAACTAAAATTCAAAGTTTATGTCATCACCCTCTCTCAGGTACTTGACAGACAGTCAATACATGCTAGCATCTGGCATTATTATGATGATGATTGTTTCTTCCTGGAAGATTGCTAAGCCCAAAGCCATGGATTATTCTGCTTTTCTTGTTGACCTTGCACATTTGAACTAAAAGTCACTGGTGTATCTTGAACCTGCAGGGAGAGACTGGATTGAAACAGCTGGAGAATGGTATATTGGCAGCAGGCACAGAGGTTTGAAGGACTTTGGGAAGGTAGCGCTCCATGAAGTGACCCTGGCATTGGGTTCTTGGAACCTAATGTGTCTAGCTAGAAAGCAGCTGTGGAACTTAAATGTTCCTTATGCAGGAATAGTGCTGTACCCTCCACACCTCCCTAAAGTTTGGAAAAACGTAGGAATTTTTTTCAGTATCAGTATCCTGTGGAGCTGCCTTGGTTTGACTTTCCTACAAGCAGATGCTGAGACGAGGATACGAGGACAAATAATTTATTTGAGAGGTGATCCCAGGAAACACTGTTGGGTGAGCATAAGTGAGATAAGGAAGCCCATGAAGGGTGTATCATCCAGTTACAACCATGGGCAACTGGAGCTCATTCCTGCTGGAGAACTCTGGGGGAGCAAGAAGAATGTGCCTCAGAGTCATTGCAATTGAAGAACAAGGAAGCTGGGGTGCTTATCCACCAAATTCTAGCTCAACATTGCTTGAGGGCTGCTTCCAGGGGCATTAACTCCCTAGTACTTCTGGTTGCCTTGGGTGAGAATCACGTGTGTTTTTTAGCCAGAGCAGTTACCAGGCAGAGAGCCCCAGGTGTTTGCAGCTGGCACTCTTGAGTGTGGAGGTGAGTGTTGAAGGATCACTATAGGGGACTGACAGTGTCTGATACAGGACATCTGGCAGGGGCTGAATATCTCACAGCACATCAGGCAGCCCCTCACAGGTAAGAATTATCCATCCTGAATGCCAATAGACATGCCTTTGAGAAACATGATGAATGGGAATGGATATTTCCTTTGGATTCCTGGAAGAGAGAACTCTGTTTTATTTTTATTTGTAAAATCAATAAGTGTTATTTTTCTTGGTTATAAACATAATAGGTACTCCTTGAAGAAGATGTGAAAAGTACGGGAAAAGAATCCTTAAAGGAGACACATTTTAGTGCATTTCTTTCTTATTCTATGCAAAGTCTGTAGAAATAATGGTTACAAAAACAAGTTCTGGGTTCAAATTCAGACTCCACCACTTACTAGCTATGTGACCTTGAATAAGTTGATTCACCTCCCTGGGCCTTAGTTTTCCCAACTGAAAAATTGGAATGATAATATCTTATAGGGTTGTTTTGGGATTTAAATGAGATAATATATGTAGAGTACTTGACTTATAATAAGCACTCATTAAATATGGTATATACAAACTCATCTCCTTTTAAGAATGAGAATATGGCCAGACGTGGTGGCTCACACCTGTAATTCCAGCACTTTGGGAGGCTGAGACAGGTGGATCACTTGAGGACAGGATTTGAGACCAGCCTGGCCAACATGGTGAAACCCTACTAAAAATACAAAAATTAGTTAGATGTGGTAGTGCATGCCTGGTATCCCAGCTACTTGAGAGGCTGAAGCATGAGAACCACATGAACCTGGGAGGTGGAGGTTGTTACATGAGTTGGCTAGCCTGTTATCCCAGCACCATTTATTGAATAATACATCCTTTCCCCATTGATTGTTTTTGTCAGGTTTGTCAAAGACCAGATGGTTGTAGATGTGTGGTGTTATTTCTGAGGTCTCTGTTGTTTTCCATTGGTCTATATATCTGTTTTGGTACCAGTACCATGCTGTTTTGGTTACTGTAGCCCTGTAGTATAGTTTGAAGTCAGGTAGTGTGATGCCTCCAGGTTTGTTCTTTTTGTTTAGGATTGTCTTGGCTATAGAATGTCATAGTCTTATTGGGAATGATACAACTTGAAAGCATGAGGGAACCAAGAAAAAAGACAATACCAGCATGGAGCTAGATTGTGTTTCCTAGAAGTAAAGCCTGAGTCAAGGATTTGGGGACATTTATTTTATTGAGGAGATTCTCTTAGAAGGAGGAGAGCAAGGAAGGAGGATAGGGCAGGGGAACAGAGCCAAGCAAGGAGATAGTCTTGGTTGGAGACAAGCTACAGCTTGATAACAGAGGAAGTTCTGGAACATGGATTGTAACACCAAGTTGGTTCTGATTTGAGGCAAGTGACTGGTCTTGTGAACTTTTGTGTCAGTCAATCCCTGGCTCTGGCTGTCCCTCTGGCTGGAGGTTAGGGGCCAAGTAACTTCCTAGAAGAGACATTCTCGATAACCATGGTGGAGAACAGGGCAACTGTGGGCCATTAGCTGCCAGCATTCTCAAGAGCTGGTGAAGGGGATTTGAGCAGGGCACTGCATGGCCATTGCAGTTCTCTGGGGCAGGAGGCAGCAACTACAGCCCATGGGGGCGTTCCCGCTTGCCCCCTGTTATTGTAAATAAAATTTTACTAGAACACAGACACGCTCATTGTTTCACGTCTTGTCCGTGGCTTTTTGTGCCGCAACAGCAGAGTTGAGTCATTGTGACAGTGATTGTATGGCCTTCGAAGTCTAACACATTCACTCTCTGGCCTTTTAAGAAACGATTTCCCAGCATTTGGTCTAGGGGAATCAGAGAAGGAAGAGGAGTTTAGTGGAATCTGGGTGGTCCCAAGGTGGGTGTTACTCTTACTCTGGGATGTGGGGAAATGGTGAGGTTTGGGTTAGAGGTGAGAAATCTGGAAGACCTTCAAGGACTTGTAGGTTAATGCAGGTACAAGAGAAGCGAGTATGCCTGGAAAAAGGTATATGACTGTAGCAAACAAGCATGATACGGTACACATCCTTCTCTCCAAGGATCATGTGGATATCTGGGACAGTAGCTTGTTTAAGTGAAGAAATCCACTTAAGACTCATTTCCAGGGAAGAATTCCATTTAGAAACCTTAATCAGAGGAGTGCATGGTCTGGGGTGTGCTAAACACAAATGCATTCAAACGTAATTATTTGGAGCAGCTATAAACAAGTCTGGTCACTTAAGATAAAGATGTAAAGCACACACTTTGCCTTCATCAGAGCAGCAAAAGGAGAAAAGGGTATCTCAGTCCTCAATGTTGGTGAATACTTAGCAGGAATTCATTCAGCATGGGGAGACATCACGTGGTGGCTAACAGGGACATCGGGACAGCAGCTCTTGAAATCCACGGGCTATTTTTGTCAAAGGAGAATTCAGTTTTAAATATTCGATGCCTTTAGGATAACTCATCTATCACTGGGCCAATTTAAGTCTCATTAATCACATGAAGGAAAGAACTCCCTGCCCCTTGAAGGTATCAGTGTACAGCTGTGAAATGGAGGCCTGGTTCCCCTGAGAAATAGAGCACAAATGGTATAATTTTGCAAAAATGGGAGCGAGAGTGATCCCCCTGAGTGGAGACTGTTCCTTGACTCAAAATTGCTGGTTGTGGGTTCTGTTGCCAAACCTAGGGCCACCTGAATCGATAGGATTTAGAAGATCATGATGGGAATCTGTGGATTGCATTTGAGAAAGCATAGGGTTGGATAAACACCGTAGCCTTTGGGGCTAGGTAGCCTCCATTTATTGTTCTCTCTAGTAAGAACAGACTGTGTACCAGGCAATGTGTGCCAAACCAATTGTGTGCCAGGATTTGTGTTTAACGTGCTTAGTTTAATCTTTATAATGCCTCTATGATATCTATGTCATTAGTCCTTTTACATATCTGAAAATTAAAGTTTAGAGATGTTAACTCATTTGCTCAGGGTCATAGAACTTGAAAGTGGCAGAGCTGGGATTCGAACCCTGGTTTGAGTATTTCTAAACAAAAGTATAAACTCTTGAACTATTATATGATACTGCACTCAAGGAGAGCTACTCTCACCAGTAAAGGAGCCCTTACTCACCCTGGAAAAACTGGAAAATACAGAATAGTAGAAAGTAGAAGAAAAACCAACAACCATGAATTCTAATTGCCCCAAGTAAGTTATTGACAACACTGTGGTATATTTCTGTCTTAGTATGTTTGAGCTGCTGTAACAAAATACCATGGCTGAGTAGCTCATGCACAAAAGAAGTTTATTTCTCAGAGTTTGGAGACTGGGAAGTCCAAGATCAAGGTGCTGGCAGATTCAGTGTCTGGTAAGGGCCTTTTTCTCATACATGGTGGCTTCTTCTTGTGTCCTCACGTGGTGGAAGGGAGAAACAAGTTCCCTAGGATCTCTCTCATACAGGCATTAATCCTGTTCACAAGGGGTCCACCCTCCTGAGCTAATCATGTCAGAAGGCCCTACTTCTTAATATCATCACTTTGGGGCCTAGAATTTCAATGTATGAAGCTTGGGTGGGACACAGACGTTCAGACCATAGCAATATTCTCTTAGGATTTTAAAAAATGTTCATATCTTAAAAAACACGCATTTACACTGTGCATTTTTGTCTTATTTTTCCCAATAAACCAATATTATGCCATAAGCATTTAAATATTATTATATACCTTTGTAAAATAATTTTAAATAACCTCATAATATTTCACCACGTGGCTGGATATACTCATCTGTGTTAGTTTCCTTATCTTTAAAATATTGGTGATATTTCCCACCGCATGGCTGTGTGGTAGGATGAGATAATGGCAATTCAGTGTCTGACGCATGATAGGCACTCAGTAGATATTTGTACCCTTCTCTCCCTGTATTAAGAAACTTCCCTAAGAGCAGAGTCTGATACTGGAATTCTTGTGCAAAACATGTATTATGGGAGCACTTGCAGGAAGGATCTGGAAGGGAGTGATGGCAGCGAGAGTGGGCAAGGAAACAGGTAAGTTGAGGATGTGGTTTCCACTGGAGCCCAGCCACAGCCTGATTCCACGGGCAGCTCTAGAGTGTGAACTGTACCACCATCAGCCCTGCTTTGAGGCAATGGGGTTGGCCTTTTATTTCTCCATGTCAGTAGTCATTGGCTGTGGACTGGGAGGTAAAACGTTTGGGTGAGGCACCTCCTATTCAACCAAGGGGTACACTTTAGAGCAACCCTTTCCAAAATGTCAGCCCCTAGCCACACGTGGCTACAAAGCATGTGACATGTGACTAGTCTGAATCAAGGTGCATTGGAAGTAGAAAATACACACCAGAGTTTGAAGGATTAGTTGAAAAAATAGATGTCAACATCACAAATAATTTTAAAAAATTGATTACATGTTCGACGTGATAATATTATGTATATACTGGGTTAAATAAAACATTATTATGATGTATTATTAAAATTAATTTCAGTTATTTCTTTTTATATTATTTTATCTTTTTAATTGATGCATAATAATTGTACTTAATGATATTTCGATACATGCATACAATGTGTAATAAGGAAGGGGAACATCACACACCGGGACCTATCATGAGGAGGGGGAAGGGGGGAGGGATTGCACTGGGAGTTATACCTGATGTAAATGATGAGCTGATGGGTGCTGACGAGTTGATGGGTGCAGCACACCAACATGGCACAAGTATACATATGTAACAAACCTGCACGTTATGCACATGTACCCTAGAACTTAAAGTATAATAATAAAAAAAAGTAATTATGACATCTATCACCTCAAACATTTATTATTTCTTTGTTTTGGGACCATTCCAAATTTTCTCTTCTAGCTCTTTTGATATATGCAATAATTATTAATTATAGTTACCCTACAGGGCTATTGAACAGTAGAACGTACTCCTTCTATCTAGCTGTAGTTTTGTACCCATTAACCAAATTTTCTTCATTTCCACCTCCCCACTACTTGTCACAGCCTGTGGTAAACAACATTCTATTCTCTAGCTCCTTGAGATAAACTTTTTTAGTTCCCACATACGAGTGAGAACATGCAGTAATTTGTAATTTGTCTTTCCATGCCTGACTTATTTCACTTACCATAATGTCTTCGAGTTCCATCCATGTTGCTGCAAATGATAGGATTTCATTCTTTTTAATGGCTGAGTAATATTCATCTGTGTATATATGCCACATTATCTGTTCATTCTTTGATAGACATTTACATTGATTCCATATCTTGGCTATTGTGAATAATGCCACAGTAAACAAGGGACTGCATATCTCTCTGTGATATACTGATATATTTTCTTTTGCATATATACCCAGCAGTGAGATTCACCTGGGAAATGCATCTCAAAATCACAATGAGAAATCATTTCGCCCCAGTTAAAGTGGCTGTTATCAAAAGGGCAAAAAATAGCAGATGCTGGTGAGGACGTGGAGAAAAAGGAACTCTAGTGCACTTTTAGTAGGAATGTAAATTAGTACTATGGAAAACAGTATGGACGTTCCTTAAAAAATGAAAAATAGATGTACCATATGACCTTTTAATTTTTTTTTTCTTTTTTCTTTTTTTTTTTTTTTTGAGACAGAGTCTCACTCTGTCGCCAGGCTGGAGTGTGGTGGCATGATCTCGGCTCACTGCAACCTCCGCCTCCCAGGTTGAAGTGATTCTCCTGCCTCAGCCTCCTGAGTAGCTGGGATTATTAGCCACTATGGCTGGCTAAACTTTTTTTTTTTTTTTTTTTTTTTTTGTATTTTTAGTAGAGATGGAGTTTTGCCATCTTGGCCAGGATGATCTTGATCTCCTGACCTTGTGATCTGCCCTCCTTGGCCTCCCAAAATGTTGGGATTACAGGCATGAGCCACCGCACCCGGCCCTTTTAATTTTTTTAAAATGTGGCTACTTGAAAAGTTGAATTTACACCTGTAATCCCAGCACTTTGGGAGGCTGAGGCGGGTGGATCACTTGCGATCAGGAGTTTGAGACCAGCCTGGCCTACATGGTGAAGTCCCATCTCTACTAAAATACAAAAATTAGGCAGGCGTGGTGGTGGTCACCTGTAATCCCAGCTACTTGGGAGACTGAGATGGGAGAATTGCTTGAATCCAGGAGGTGGAGGTTGCAGTGAGCCAAGATTGCACCACTGCATTACATCCTGGGCGACAGAATAAGACTCCCTTTCAAAAAAAAAAAAGCAAAAAAAAAAAAAATGTTGAACTTACATACCTGGCTCACGCTTGTGGCTCTCATTACATTTCCTTTGGGCAACATCACTGGGGAGTAGAAGTTGATACACTTTTTCTATAAAAGACCAGACAGTAAATATTGTCGACTTTGCAGGGTGTACAGTCTCTGTTGCAGTTACTCCACTTTGCAGTTGTAGAGGTGAAGCAGCCACAGATAAAATATATACAAATAGGCATGGCTGTGTTCCAATAAAACATTATTTGCAAAAACAGGTATTAGGCCGGACTTGGCCCATGGACTGTACTTCGCTGACCTCTGCTCTAGAAAAAAAATCATCTGTGAACTGTTAGCAGCCAGTACTCATATTGGCTGGGGTTGGCGGTGGTGGAGGGGTGCACCTGCCTGGTAAAAGGATCTGGGGGAGGAACCAACAGTGTGTCCTCTATAGTTCAATTTGTCTCTTGGTTAGAGAAGAGTTCTTTTTCCAGTGATTTTTCCCTGCCTTCACCACTGACCTCTAGATACTTTGTCTTTAAAGGAAGAAGATTTGTTAGGGGTTGGGGTGGAGCAGGGAACTTCACTTCAGGGAACTTGGAGTATGAAACACTCCTGTATCAGAGGCTAAAGATGGAGAAATATGCAGAAGGAGGAAAAACAAAACCAAACATTTATTTTCTTCTTGCAATTGGAGGAGAGGAACATATACATACCAATATGGCATTTGAAGATGCTACTTGGTATTCTGCAGGTCTGTGCAACTGGTCTACCCTGGAAGGCAGAGGCAGTGTCTTAGGGACTTAAGTGATTTTTTTTTTTTTTTTAAATAACACATCCCCCCAGCTTTTGCTAACGCAAACATAAACATGGAATTTTTCAATTGAGAGTAGTTAACATGTAATGCCTTAGGCCAGGAGCTAATTAATACAAAATCCTGGGGAAACAGCAGTGCTGCAGCGCATGCATTCCCAAGGTGGAACTGCTTCATCAGAATGATCCTTGGTCTCCAGAGAACTTTCCATGACCTGTTTAGGCTGGAATTGAATGTCTCCACTGGGCCTGTGCATCTCCTCTGGCAGCCCCGTGGCACTGTCCCTCCTCATAAATGTGGAGGATCTCCCAGAGGGCCCTTCAGCTGA
Source organism: Chlorocebus sabaeus (assembly GCF_047675955.1). Lineage (NCBI taxonomy): Eukaryota > Metazoa > Chordata > Mammalia > Primates > Cercopithecidae > Chlorocebus > Chlorocebus sabaeus. The sequence continues at coordinate 12,512,439 of NC_132908.1, forward strand.
TGGGTGGTTGAGTCTTCCCCAGTTTTTATCCATTGATATATTGGGATAATCTCCTCCGTCTTCAGTGTCCTCCTATTAGAATCCTTTTGTTCCTTAAAGTCAGAATTGACATCATCTGATGTGGTTTGGCTCTGTGTCCCCATCCAGATCTCATCTTGAGTTGTAATCTGAACTGTAATCCCCATATGTCGAGGGAGGGACCTGGTGGGAGGTGATTGGATCATGGGGGTGGTTTCCTCCAGGCTGTTTTTGTGATATGAGTGAGTTCTCACGAGATCTGATGGTTTTAAAAGTGGCACTTCCTTCTTCACTGTCTCTTCCTTCTGCTGCCATCGATACATGCCCGACTTCCCCTTCACCTTCCACCATGATTGTAAATTTCCTGCAGCCTCCCCAGCCATGCAGAACTGTGAGTCAAATGACCCTCTTTTCTTCATAAATTACCAAGTCTCAGGTAGTAGCTTTATAGCAGTGTGAGAACGAACTAATACGTTGTCCTCCTTTCTGCCCCCTCTTCCTTTCACAAATGTTTGTTGAACGCCTACTATGTACTGAGTCTGTTTTAGGCACTGTGTATGAGGCAGGCACAGCCCCTGTCTTACATGCTAATGGGGAAGACTAATAATTAATACGTAAATAAATAGTAAAGTATGCAACTTCAGGAAGATAAGGGCTGTGAAAAAATAAAGAAGGGCAAATGAATAGAAGGTGATGTGTGTGGGATGTCTCTTTTAGATAGAGTGGGCAGGGGCAGGGGACATCTCTTTGAGGAGATGGCCCTTGAGAGGAAGCTGAAAAAAAGTTTAAAAAAAAAAAAAAAGGAAAAACAACCCCTCCCCCCAAAAACAATAACAACAGAAAGCAGCCAAAGCTTATATAGGCCAAAGCTCATATAGTGCCTACTCTGTGCTAGGCACTGTTTGGAGTTCTTTGCAGACATTGACTGATTATTCTTCATGACAATACAATGTGGAACTATGATGAGCCCATTTGGTAGATGAGAACCTGAGGCACAGAAAGATGAGGCTATTGGCCAAAGGATGCCTTGTTCATCAGTGCTAGAATGGACTTTGAACCCAGACACCTGACTCCAAGCACTCTTAACCAATAGAAAGCATAAGGACATTGATTGAATATTTGATTCATTGATTTATTGTAATCTCTCAGTCCTAGAGGACCTAATGAACCTCAACTAGGCATAAATAAGGCCTATTACTCTCTTGCTGCCTATAGGTAGAGACAGCCTTGGGGTTCAGGCTTGCTGAGAAATGTTAGATAAAATATTGTGTCAGCCTGGGACAGTGGGGGAATGTATTAATTCGTTCTCACACTGCTATAAAGATTCTGCCTGAGACTGGGTAATTTATAAAGAAAGGAGGTTTAATCGACTCACAGTTTCACATGGCTTGGGAGGCCTCAGGAAACTTAGAATCGTGGTGGAAGGCAAAGGGGAAGCAAGCACCTTCTTCATAAGGCGGTAGGAGAGAAAGAAAGAGCTAGGAAGTGCCACACTTTAAAACCATCAGCTCTTGTGAGAACTCACTCACTATCATGAGAATAGCATGGGGGAAACTACCCCCAAGATCCAGTCACCTCCAACAAGGTCCCTCCCTCGACCTGTGGGGGTTACAATTTGAGATGAGATTTGGGTGGAGAAACAGAGTCAAACAATATCAAGGAATTAACAGGAAAGTCCGCTCAGCAGAAGTGGTGAGATGATTTGAGTTTGCAGGAGGACAATGCTGAACTGAAGATGTGGAAAATGAGGAAATAGGCTTCAGGAAGTGCATGGCTGAGCAGAAGGAATAGCCTGTGCAAAGGCCTAGAGATGTGGTGTGCCCAGGGAAGTAGAAGTGTCTAAACCTGGCCTAGGGAGCACGTGGGCAAATAAAGGTTTATGAAACAGCAAATGTGGGCAGAATTTAGACAGAAACATGGGCATACTGGACTCAGATTTTATCTTGAGGGCAATGGGGAGCCACTGAATGACTTTAAATAAAGGGTGATATGTTTGGATTTGTGTGATTGGAAGATTATATGGGGAATCATGTACGTGTGGTTGGAAGATCACATGGGGAACAGTGTGTGTGTGGAGGATTTGATGGAGGACAGGTTATTCCCTCAGTTCCTCTAGACACCTTCCACATAGCCTAGTAGAAATAGAGCTTTTTCCTCGGTTCTTAGACTTTTTAATGAATAATGCAGCTAATTCTTAGGAACATATTAAGGGCTGAATACATTTTATGCTGTTTTATATTTTTACCTTATTTAATCCTAAAATACATTCTGTGGAATAAATATTACTATCATTTTTATTTTACAGATGAAGAAACAATTGTAGAGGGTACGTGGCACATCTTGAGTTACACAGTCATTAATTGGTGAAACGGGGATTACAGCCCGGGGATCCTAATTCCAAAGCCCACAATATTAAGCATTATGCTATTATTGCTCATCTTTTCATGTGCATATGTATTAGTTCCATACCCACAGGGCAGGGAATGCATAAATGCATTTATTGGGCATCTACTATGCACTCGGTATGTGATGGACAGTTCCACACAATATTATTTGTGTTACTTCCTCACAATAGCCTGGTGCAGGATTATTTCCTTTTAATGCCAAAACTGAAGCCAGGAGGCTTCAGCATTGCTCTCTCTCTCTCTCTCTCTCTCTGTGTGTGTGTGTGTGTGTGTGTGTGTGTGTTTTCTCTTGCCTAGTGTTTCCATTGGTTTCTCCCTGAGAGTTTTGTAAGCCTCCTTCTACATCTTTAACTACCTCTATTTCCTGTGAGATTATCTCTGCTGTCTTTGACAAAGGCTCTAGACAATGGGCATGTCAGGATTGGCTGGATTCCACCAATTCCCAGACACAAGTATTTTTTCTCCTCCATAGTTTGGTTCACTTAATGGCCATTGCTTCCTCATTTTCTTGCAAAGTGACCCCTCCAACCAATAGTCTTCTCTCCAGGCTGGTTGGTGATCTACACACCCTAAAGAATAACCAGCACATTCAGTCTTTGGGCTGATGTGCCTCTGAGTGTGTTTCCCACTGGGGTACTAGGGTAGAGTGGAAGGGTTGCATTCCTAGAGGCAAACTCATGTCCCAAAGACCTTAAGTTTGCTTTTTCTCAAGGTGGCATGACTTATTTATTTATTATAGGCAAAAAAAAAAAAAAAATGTGAGCATGGTACTGTTACAAAAATAGATACACAGATCAATAGAACAAATAGAGAACCCAGAAATAAAGCCACATACCTACAGTCAACTTATCTTCAACAAAGTTAAAAAAAAATGATGGGGAAAGGACACCCTTTTAAATAAATGGTACTAGGAGAGTTGGCTAGCCATATGCAGAAAAATTAAACTGACCTCTAACCTCTCACCATATACGAAAATTAACTCAAGATGAATTAAGGACTTAAATCTAAGACCTGAAACTATAAAAATCCTAGAAGAAAACCAAGGGAAAACTCTTCTGGACATTAGTCTAAGTGAATAATTTATGACGAAGACCCAAAAAGCCAATGCAACAAAAACAAAAATAGACAAATGAGTCTTACTGTAATTAAAAGCTTCTGCACAGCAAAGTAAATAATCAACAGAAATACACAGACAACCTACAGAATGGAAGAAAATATTTGTAAATTATGCCTCTGACAAAGGAGGAATATCGAGAATCTACAAGTAACTAAAACAACTCGACAAGAAACAAACAAACAATCCTATTAAAAACTGGGCAAAGGGCATTACAGACATTTCTCAAAAGAAGAAGTGCAAGTGGCTAACGAGCACTAATCATTAGAGAAATGTGAATTAAAGCCACGCTGAGCTACGCCTTACACCTGTCAGAATGGCTATTATCAAAAAAATCAGAAAACAGCAGATGTTGGCATGGATGCGGAGAAAAGGGAATGTTTATACACTGTTGGTGAGAATGTAAATTAGTTTAACACTTATGAGAAACAGTATAGAGATATCTCAAAGAACTAAAAATAGAACTACCATTTGACCCAGTAATAACACCACTCTGTATTTGTCGAAAAGGAAAGACGTCATTTAATAAAAAATACATCTGCACTCATGTTTATTTCAGCACTACTCATAATAATAACAATCATGGAACCAACCTAAGTGTCCATTAATGGTTGATAGGATAAAGAAAATGTAGTATATATACACTGTGGACTGCTATGCAACCATAAAAAGAATAAAATCATGTCCTTTGCAGCAACATGGTTGCAACTGGAGACCATTATCCTAAGCGAACTAACTCAGAAACAGAAAATCAAATATCATGTTCTCACTTGTAAGTGGGAGGTAAACAATGGGTAGACATGGTCATAAAGATGGGAGTAATAGACACTGGGGACTCCAAAATGGGGGAGAATGGGCGAGAGCTGAGCTTTGAAAAATTACCTATTGGGTAAAGTGTTCAATATTTGGGTGATGGGTACACTAGAGGCCCAATCCCCACCATTACACAATATACCTATATACCCCCCAAATCTAAAAGTTAAAAAATGTGTATTTTTGCATTATTTTTTAGTTATAGATATATATGATATCTAGATAAAGTTATAGATATAAAAATTTGTTAACAATAATGTATATATATTCATCACCAAACATTTAGAATGTTTAGATAAACTGAAAGAAGGAGTGAAAAATAACCTTTACTCTTATCACCTACAGATAAACACAGGTAACATTTTGGAGGGTATTCATCTACTCTCTTCTCCTTCCCTCCCTTCCTCTCCCTTACAAAATGAAATCACATTGTATTAATAAATGCTGTTTTGTCATTGGTGACTCCCATTCACAGCTCAGCAGAGGCACCTTGACATTCTTCTCTAGCAATGTCTTTCAAACTTCTTTTAGCATCTTTTGAACGCTTTCTACAAGCATAGGGCTTGGAAATATAATTTATAACTGATTTTCTTAGTCTGCTTGGACTGTGTCTTCATCAGTTCAGGCTGCCGTAATAAAATACCATAGACTGGGTGGCTTATAAACAACAGACATTTGTTTTTCACGATTCTGGAGACTGGAAGTCTGAGATCAGGGTGCCAGTGTGGTTGGGTTCTGGTGAGGGTCCTCTTCTGAGCTGCAGACTGCTGACTTCTCTGTGTCCTCACATGGCAGGGAGCAGAGAGGGAAGTAACATTTACCAGAACTCTTATAAGGACACTAATTCCATTCACAAAGGCTTCACACCTTTATGACCTCATCTAATCCTAATTACCTCCCAAAGGCACCATATTCTAATAGGATCACATTGAGGGGTAGGATTTCCACATATGAATTTGGGGGGAGGTACATACACATTCAGTCTATAGCAGGCTGCTATAACAAAATACTATAGACTAAGAGGGTTAAACAACAAGCATATATATACTTTTTCTTCTCACAGTTCTTGAGACTGTGATCTTGGAAGTCCAAGATCAAGGTGCTGGGTTTGACTTTCCTAGTGAGGGCTCTCTTCCTGGCTTGCAGATGGCCGCCTTCTTACTGTGTCCTTATATGATCCAGAGACAGAGAGAGCTCTGGTTTCTTTCTCTTCTTGTAGAGACACTAATACCAGCAAGGGGGCTCAACTCCCAAGACCTTGTTTAAGCCTAATGACCTCCCCAAGTCTCCACCAAATACCACCAAATTCCATCGCAATGGGGCTGAGGGCTACAATATATGAATTTGGTGGTGCACATTCAGTTCATGACACAGATAAAAGCAGTTAAATTGGTTGAAGCAGAAGTAGGAGAAACAAAATTCTGTCTAGTTGCTACATTCTTTTGCCCAAATGGGCCCCGAAATAACTTCTGTGAATCTCCTCTAGGGTTCCAAGGAGCATTGTTTGCAAAACCATTGTCATCTGACAATATCTTAAAGGTAGTGCGGTATTCCATTGCATGGATGTACACCATGGATTTATCTAGTTTCTATGGTTGGACATCTAGGTTGCTTTCTGTTTTTCATCATTATAAACAAAATTCTAATGGACATCCTTGTACTTCCAACCTTGTGTGCACCTGTGATTGTTTATCTCAGATAAAGTCTTAGAAGTAAAAATCTCTTTTGATTCCTGGCTTGTGGAAATTTCCCCCTGAAGCCCAAATCTCTGCTTTGGCATGCCAGGAGGAAATTTGCCCAGAGTGTGGGCCTCAGTTCAGAGTGACTATGTGCTGGACATAATATGTCTTCATAATAGATGGCCTGGTGTTGGACTGCTGAGTCATACTCTGTTGTCAGGACAGCAACAGACTTTCCCCTGGGTCTGGGCTGGCAAGACTTGTGCTTATGATGCTGTCTTATATTTGCAATAGGCTTTTAGAGTTTTCAAAGCCCTTTTCATCTGTTGTTCCACAGTCACTACATGAGGTGAGTTGGGAAGAGATGAATGTATCTTTAAAAGCATACTGAAGTTCAAAGAGGTTAGATGACTTTCCTAAAATTATGTATCTAGTAAATGGCAGTACTCTGTACTAGTCAGCTATTATGGCAATAATGCTGTGTAACAGATACTCCCCCCACCCCCAGGTCTCAGCATGTTATACCAACAAACAGTATTTTTCTTTCTCCCATGAGAGCTGGGTCTGAGGGATGGCCATGATTTAGCTGATCCCAACTGGGCCAGTGTGGCTGGCATAGGGGGCAATGGGTATGATGACATCAGAAAATGTCAGAAGGGAAGTCTTGGGCAAGACCTTAAAGGCCATGGTGCAGAGCTGGAATCTTATATTGCAATGGGAAACCATTGGAGGATTTTCCATAGAGGAGTGACATGACCTGATTTGTGTTTTAAGAGCCTGTTTGAATTTGTTTGTTCAATGCTGTATTTTCTGTGCCTGGTTCATCATAGATGTTCCATAAATATTTTATTGGATTAATAATGAACCTGATTCCAAAAAAAGCAATGGAGTGCAAGACTGGAGGCATTGGATATACTTCCATCCTGTGCAGGGTGCTAGTTAAGCTGGTTAGCTTCAGTGAGAAAGATCCATTAGCTAATTTATTTATTCATTTCACTCACTGAGAAAACATTTGCTAGCTGCTTCCTCTGAGGTATCCACATCAGCAGAGGAAAAGTTAGGAAAGGCTATGACTTTGCAAACTCTGTAAAAACCTCTGATGGAATCTCCCCTCTGCTGTCCACTGTAGTCCTCTTTTGAGGAAAAGAAAAAACTCAGGGCAGCTGGAGAAAAAACAGAGCTGAGACTCGATACACAGGCTTCCCCCTATAGGGGTCAAACAACCAGGGCAGAGGGAGACAGCCATTGTTAGAACTTGAACCTCCTCAACTCATCATTTCATTCAGCTGCATTGTGTAGAAGGGGAAACTGAGGCCCCTAGGGTGGAAGTTGAACTGCCTTGCTCGAGATGATCCAGCAAATGAGTAGCAGAGCCAAGTAGACCCCAGACCTTCAACCTTCTATTCCTGGGGTTCTTTGCACAGCCCTGCCCTGCTGCCCTCACCTTTCAGCTGACAGTTTCTACACTCTACATATGAGTTTGGGGAAGGAACATAATGTTGTTTATTTTGCATTAAAATGCTTTTAAAAAAATTAATGACCAGCCACATAAAGATAGTTTACATTTAAAATTAGATGTTAAAGAGCAAAGGTTTCCTTCAGGAATAGGAATTATGTCTTCTAATTATATAGTATTTGGAACTATACATTTCCTTTGAAGAAATACCTTGTAAATAGGTCAAAACAGCCTTCACGTTTCTTATGTGTTTACTTGCCTGGTGTGCTCATTTGGCATTTGTGCCTGATATCATGCAGCCTTGCACCCTGGTTACATTTTCTTGTGTAAAGGAATTATCTCCAGTTAGACTGCAAACAAGATTTTCTTTTCCTACTCGTCATTCTTTTTCCTTCTGTCACAATGTCTAGCGTAGTGCCAGGTACAGGCAATTTGCTAATATCCATTTTTTAAAAATTATTTTATTGTTTTTTTTTTTAAGTTCCAGGGTACATGTACAGGATGTGCAGATTGGTTATATAGGTAAATGTGTGCCATTGTCAAAGATTTAGAACTGGGAATGCCATTTGACCCAGCAATCCCATTACTGGGTATTTACTCAAAGGAATAGAAATCATCCTATTCTAAAGATATGTGCACGTGTATGTTCATTGCAGCACTGTTCACAATGGCAAAGACATGGAATCAACCCAAATGCCCATCAGTGATAGACTGGATAAAGAAAATGTGGTACATTTACACCATGGAATACTATGCAGCCATAACAAACAATGAGATCATGTCCTTTGCAGGGATGCGGATGGAGCTGGAAGCCATTATCCTCAGCAAACTAACTCAGGAACAGAAAACCACACATCATGTGTTCTCACTTATAAGTGGGAGCTAATATCCATTTTAATTTCCTTTTTATCTCCTCCCCTCGCCTGTCCTCCCTTCTTTTCCAGTTCTGTCCTCTTCCCTCCTCTCCAACCCTCTCTCTCCCTGTCATCCTTCTTCCCTCTCTCACCCCTCCTTTTCTTTCCTTCCAGGAACATTTTGGTAATGTGCCAACACTTTACAGGCTTTGGGGACTCAGTGATGAATTGAAGTGAATGTGTCTCCTGCTCTCGCAAAGCTTTGAGTCTATTTTGGGGGTGGTGGGGGGCAGACACTAAACAGCAGGCAGTGCAACCATTTGTGTAATTACATCTGTAACATGTGGAGGGAGATGGCGACAGGACAGTGTGGAATGGGGGAGTTTGGTCAGGGGTCAGGGGACATTTTCCTGGGGAATCAAGGCTTTAGCTGAGACCTAGAGGATGAGTGGGAATGACCAGCTGAAGGAGGGGAGACAGTGGAATAGCAACCCAGGCAGAGGGAACCGCATGGTCCAGGGGCAGCCTTGAGTTGGGAGTGGCCTGGGGCTTTGGAGGGATGGACGGGAGGCCAGAATGGTGGGAGCAGAGGTAGCAGAGTGGGACGTGGACAGGTAAACACACACATCACACAAGGTCTCAGATGCCACGAGGAAGATTCTGGCGTTTTTCTTGAGAGCAATGGAGATCTGTGGAAGGAATTTGAGCCAGAGAATAACACAGTCAGAATTCCATTTCTGGAAGGCCACTTGAGGCCAGAAGTGGAGGCGGCGCCATCAACAGGGAGTGGATTAAATAAACCATGTTACCTCCTCACAATGGCATGCTCTGCAGATGTAAGAAAGAAAAAGGATTTCTCTGTATCCTGACGTGGAAAGGTCCCCAGAGCACCCGGGCCAAAACTGAGGAACAGAACACAGTTTTTCAGCTGAAGATAAGAGAGGGAAGAAGAGAAAGAAGGAGAACAGTGACCGCATCATATATTAGAAAATGTTAGTGAACACAGAGCCCATTTCCCCTGCCAAAAGCAACCCATAAATCAGCCCCAGAAGGCACAGGAGTTCATTGCACTAGAAATTTCCCTCCAATCAGCTCTCTCCTGTGAACAGCGAGTTCCTTGCAACAAGTCAGGTTTCAGCGGAGCCCTGCAGAGTGGGTGGCTGTCAGGTGTGATCACACACACCTGCTAGAGCTGGCCTTTCTCTGCCAGAGTCACACCTTCCAGTCTTCCAGCATGACTGAGACTGAGAACCAAGTGGCCAGAACCTCGGGCCTGGTAAGAATAATTAAAATGGGATCAGTGGTCTGTCCCTGTGGCGACGTCAACATCAGAGCTCCCAGCATGGAGGTCTCTGGCATGGCTGGACTTACTTGCTGAGGACTGGTGCTTGGCCCGTCTTGCCTGCACTGGCCTGGCTTACTCCAGCCGATGGGAAGGCACGGCTGTCCACTCCCTGGCCATCGTGTGCTGGTGCTCTCTGTTGTCATTTCATACTCATGATCTCAAATTCTCAAGACAACAGCCCTAGGAGGCAGGAAGGGGAAACTGAGGCTCAGAGCGGCTCAAGGACTTGCACACAGACAGTGAGAGAGCCAGAGTAAGGGTTGACCCCAGGCCTTCAGGCTGCTGTCATTCTGGGTTTTCTGAGCTTCCTCACCATTATTTCCCAGTTCCCCAGTTGCATGAATGATGGTTGCCAGGTTCACTTGTGTTATGGACTGAACGTTTGGGTCTTCTTGCAAATTCATATGTCAGAACTCTACCCCCCGACATGCTGATATTTAGAGGGGCCCTGGGCGATAATCAGAGTTAGATTAGAATATCATGAGGGTGGAGCTCCCACGAGGGAATTAGTGCCCCTATAAGAAGAAAGACAGCGAGCAGAGTTTTCTCCCTGTTGGCTCCATTGGGACATAGTAAGAAGGTGGCATCTGCAAAACAGGAAGGGAGCCCTCACCAGGAACTGAATCTGCTGCTGCCTTGATTTGGACTTCCCAGCCTCCAGAATTGTGAGAAATAAATGTCTGTTGTTTAAGCCACCTGGTCTATGGTATTGTGTTATGGCAGCCCAAATGGACTAAGACAGCATACATTCCCCCTTGCCACTTTAAAGCACCCTGATTTTCATTTGGAAAGTTACATCCATCTTCCTAGGTGCATCTTGTTGGGCCTGACCAGGGGTAGCTGTGTGACCACTCAGAGCTCTTCTTTCAGGGTCTGGCCTCTTCAGCAGATTCTTTCAGTCCAGTACCCTCCTTCCATGGGGGTGCTCAGGAAATACAGGGAGGGAGCACAATTTCTGTTGCCCCATTCTGATCCTACTGCCAAGCCCAGTCCTCCAGCCTCCAGGTCCACTCTGTTAGCAACCTGGGGTCCACACAATCACACCCCTTTCTGCTTAGGTTCACCACGGTTGTTTCTATTGCTTACAGTCAGAGGTGCCCGAGGGAAGCAGGAACCTGGGTGTAGGCACTTTAAGTGCCATTTGTTCTTACTTGTCAGCTGACAGTTTGTTGTGAGAGAATGTGTGCCTGTTGTGATGAGATGAGTGGGAACGGTGAGGACATGGAGTGCGTCTCTGCAGGACTCCGTATTGGGGGTGGAAGGAGATGTAAACAAGGTCATAGTCTCTGTCTCTTCCTCCAAGAAAAGCTGGGGGCTGGGGACAAAATGTGCGTACAACATGGCCTTTGTCTTCAGGAGCTCCCAGTGTAGCAGGAGAGATGTGACACAGATGTAAATAACCATAACATCAGGATGCATGTCATAAAAGTATGAGGAAGACCATACAGCCAGCAGGGACTTGGAGGAGAAAGATTATTCAGTGTGTGGAATAATTAATAATGGTTGACGTTCATCAAATCCTTATTATGTGCCAAGTGCCTTCCTAAATGTTTTATATACTTATGTCATTTAATTTTCATCATAACCCTTGGAGGTAGCTACTATTAGTTCTCCCATTTTATAAATGCGGAGACTGAGGCACAAAGGGGTTATATAACTGGCTTATGATTATAAGGCTAGGAAGGTGCCAGGTGGGATTTAAATACTTCCATTTCTGGCTCTCCGGTCTATGGTTTCACAAGGTATCATATGGGTGGAAGCTTTTGAGTCAAGTTGTGAACGGCAGAAAATATAGCCCTGAGTTAGCTTATGCTCACCTCAGGCAGAAGGCATTAAAGCAAGCATTTTTGCATGTTTTGGATATCATAGAGGAGGGAAAAACCATTCATGTAATCCCTTCCCTCTGGTCCTCACTGAGGGGGCTTCAGAAGCCCTTTAAGTTATGGCCTCATAATTAAGTAAATGAAAACCTTTCTGTGAATAAGGAATCTTCAAAGGGCTACTGCTTGCAGACTAATAACACTGACAGATCATGGCTTTCATCAGAACAAAGTTGGGCCAGGTCCTATGTCTGTTCTGAATATGTTAAGAATCAGTCCATTGCCAGATCTGGTCTAAGGTGCTAAATTTGAAAAGGATTTAGAACCAAGATACAGATGGAGCTGATCTTGAAGGAAACAAGAATGTGTCCACTGTTTTCACACCCAGGGCTTTAGCACACAGCAGGCACTCAATAAATTATCCATAGCCTGACCAAATAAAAAAGGTCCCAAATAATTCCATGGAGCACCACAGGTGTACAAACCACAGGGGTGATGGTGTATCAATCAAAACATTGGACTTTCTGGTTTTTTTTTTTTTTTCAATGGAAACTCAAACTGACCTAAATAATAGAATTTATTAGCTACCTAAGGAAGAAGTCAAAGGTACAGTGGCCATCAGGAAAGGTTTGATCCAGCAATGTTAATGTCAGCAAGTTTTTCTTGCTTTTGCCTTGAGAGCTCAGCCCCCAGGAAATTTAAGACAGGATGTGTTTATACTACAGCTCTGTCTGAAATCTGATGTTGTGGCTTGGTCAAGGGTAATATTTTACAGACACACAATCTGGCCCAAGACAGAAAGAATTAACCAGATTGCCAAGATTTTTGTGGAGTACAGAGGAGCAGATCAACACAATTCAAGATCATGACAGGGAATGCAGGGAATTCCTAGCTGTGTTAAACCTCAAAAAAGTTGCTTAACCCCTGAGATTCTTGTTTCTCTCCACAATAAACACGAGGGAAACATAATTTCTGTCCTGTTTAGTTCTTGGGGTTGTCAAAAGGCTTAATTGAGAACATACTTCTATTATAATTCTGCATAAAAGAGCAATATAATTAGTGATCATGGGAATTAACTGATTATTGATGATGGTGATTTCTTCTAGTAGATGTTTAGGCTGATTCATTAGTTTATCCTTGTATATATCTCCACACACATGTGAATAAATGAATATCTATGGAGAAAATATACATATATATGTTATATATATATGTATGTTATATATATATATCTCCTTCAGGAAAGGTTTGATCTAGCAATGTCACCAAGTTATTGTTTTTGTGTTGACATCTCAGCCTCCAGGAAATTTAAGAGATGGTGTGTTATATCATATTACATCAATATTATAGCCCTATGTGAAGTCTGAAACATGTATTTATGCATGTATGTTTGAAATATATATGAGATATAATTAATATACCATAACATTTCAGCTTTTTAAGGTGTACGATTCAGTGGTTGTCCTTATATTCATAAAATTGTTCTACCATCACCACTACCTAATTCCAGCACTTTCACCACCTCAGAAAGAAACACTGTATTTGTTGGCAGTCATTTCTCCTTCCTCCTTTCTCCAGCCCTTGGCAACGACTGATCTCCTTTCTGTCTCTTTTATTGGGCACCTATTGTGTGGGAGACACTCTACCGGTTCTGGAGATACAACTGTGAGACAATTCTCCCAACTGATTTGGAATCAGATGAACAAACCCTGAATTACTCAGGCAAAAAATTAATGGGTCTGGCTGGCCTCCAACATCACTTAGGAGGTAGCTGCTTTTTCAGGGAGAGATGATATAGAATGGAGTGTGCAGGGTCTGGGGTTTACTCCTCATCCCACACCGTGGCAGCCACGTGGTCTTGGTGTTGTCGAGTTTGAGTTCTGTCCTCTATAAAATGGCACCTCCCCTCTAGGGTTTTATCCTCGTGAACATAAAATGAGATGATGTACGTAAGACATCAGCACCCAGCACATAGTCAGTGCTCGGTAAATAAGAACACTATTGTAATTGAAATGAATGACAAAAAAGTGTTTTTCATTGAAAAAATAGCAAACGGCAATAAGTGCTTATCTTAGGAATTGAAGAATAGGGGACATTTTCTTAACCTCATACTTCACTGTATTGAAACTGAGGTTTCTTGACCTTGGCTTTAGCATCCTCTTGGACTGGATAGTTCTCTGTTGTAGAAGGCTTCTTGTCTATTGCAGGATGTTTACTGGTATCTCTGGGCTCTATCCCCTGGATGCCATTAGCATTTCACAAGTTGTTAACAACCGAAATTGTCTCTAAACATTGCCAAATGTCCCCTAGAGGGCAAAATAGTCCCTGGTTGGGCACCACTGGCTGAAACCGAATGTGTTCTGTGCTGGATACTTCACTTTCCTACATCTATGATTTTGCTCACCTAGGGGACGTCTGCTTCCCCAATCCTACCCTTGGCCTTTAAGATGAAGCTCCAGTGCTACCTCCTTCCTGGATCTTCCCTGATGAAAGAGTTTCCTCCGTTCTCAAATCCCTAAAGCACTTTATCTCTGCATCTTGTGTGACAAAAAGGAGTGCCAACTATGTACCAGATATGTGCTTGCTTTCTTTTTTGTAGAGACAGGGTCTCACCGTGTTGCCCAGGCTGGTCTCGAACACCTGGGCTCAAGCAATCTTCCCACCTCGGCCCCCCAAAGTGTTGTGATTACAAGTGTGAGCCATCGTGCCCGGCAGTGCTTTATAATCTTTATAACAATTCCACAAGGAAGGCATTCGTTATCCCTGCTTGCAGATTAGGAAGCCAAGGTACAAAATATCCCTTTCTCAGGAATGATTTGTATGCAAAACAGTCCCTTCGAAGACTGAGAAGGCCCTGTCTCATTCATTTCCAGCACAGTGCCTGGCACAGAGTAAGTGCTAAGAAAACTTATTGAGTAAATGAATGAAAAGAAAAAGAAGCCTCAGAGGAGGATGTTCAGTGTAGTTATCAAGCCTTTGAATGTGGGGTCCTGGGTGGTTAAATATTCATCTTCCTGTAGGATAATCAGCTGTCCAGACGATCTCTTGAAATCTTGCCTGATTCTAGCCATTCAGCAGGTTTCCTGGCTGCCTCCTGAGTGCCAGAACTTGTGATGATCTCTGGGGAGGTCCAGAAATGAATAAGACATGGTGCTGTTGGTAGAAGTACTCTGGAGATTGAATATCCTTATGAGCTGCAAAGCAGCGATTCTGCTCCTAAGTGTAGCTCCTAAAGAAATTGTTGATCCTGGGCACAGAGAGACATGCAAATAACAGTTATTGCAATGTTGCTGGTAATAGTGGAAAAATTGGAAACAACTTAAATCAGTGATTCCCAAACTTGTCTGCATGTTAGAATCACCAGGAGATCTTTAAAAAAAGTTCAGAGCTAAGGTGGGCATGGTAGTTCATGCCTGTAATCCCAGCACTTTGGGAGGCTGAGGCAGGTAGATCACCTGAGGTCAGGAGTTCAAGACCAGCCTGGTCAACATGGTGAAACCTCGTATCTACTAAAAATACGAAAATTAGCCGGACATGGTGGCACATGCTTGTAATCCCAGCTACTTGGGAGGCTGAGGCAGGAGGATCACTTGAACCCCAGAGACAAAGGTTGTAGTGACCTGAGGTAGTACCACTGCACTCCAGTGTAGGTGACAGACCAAGGCTCTATCTAAAAAAAAAAAAAAAAAAAAAAAAAAAAAAAAAAAAAAAAATTCCAGAGCTTGGGCTACATATATCCCATATCAGATAAATCACAGTCTTAGGACTGGGACACAGTTGTCACTATGTTTTGAGGATCTTGGGTAATTCCAATGCGTAGACTAGTATGAGAGCCACTGACCTAAATATCCATTATAAGATGAGTGAATAAATAAATTATGTTCTACTTATATGATGGATTACCTCGCAGTAATTACAATGAATGAACTGTACCAAAAGACACAGACAAGAATGTTTATAGTAGCACTATTCGTAATAGCCCCAAACTGGAAACAACCAGAACGTCCGTCAACAGCTGAATGAATCAATACATTGCATTGTAATCGTAAAATGAAATATCATACATTTTTGAGAATGAACAGCTACAATTGTATGTGTGAATCTTACAAATACGCTGTTGAGTGAGAGAAGCCAGGCACAAAGGTGTACAGACTGTGTGATTCTGTTGATGCAAAGTTCTGGAAAAGGTTCTCTGCAAACTTTCCTGTAAAGAGCTCAAGAGTAAATATTTTAGGCTTGTGAGTGATGCGGGATGTCTGTTGCTACCCAACTCTGCCAGTGTGGTGCAAAACCAACCATAGATGATATATGTAAATCAGTGAGTGTGGCTGTGTTCCAATAGAATTTTATTTATAAAAATGGGAGGTGCAGGCTGGGCACGGTGGCTCACACCTGTAATCCCAACAATTTGGGAGGCTGAGGCAGGCAGATCACCTGAGGTCAGGAGTTTGAGACCAGCCTGGCCAACATGGTGAAACCCTGCCTCTACTAAAAATACAAAAAAAATTAGCTGAACGTGGTGGTGCATGCCTGCAGTCCCAGCTACTTGGGAGGATGAGGCTGGAGAATCGCTTGAACCTAGGGCAAAGGTTACAGTGAGCTGAGATCCTGCCACTGCAGTCCATCCTGGGTGACCAAGCAAGACTCCATCTCAAAAAAAAAAAAAAAAAAAAAAAAAAAGGGGGAGGTTCACAGGATTCGGCCCACAGTTCGTAGTTTACTAATCTCTATTCTGGAGCAAACATCATTCACCTATGGTGAACCTGCCATGGAATTTGTCACCCTGGGTGGAGAGTGGTTAATGTTTAAAAAAAAAAAAAAAAAAAAAAGGAAGAAAAGAAAAAGCGCAAGAGTGGGAGACGATTTTTTTTTTTTTTTTTCCTGTCTGGGTGCTGATCATGCTACAGTGCTTTCTCGGTGGAAATCCATCACTCCTTGTGCTTATAAAGCGTACACTCTTCTGTACAATGTTGTTCTTCAGACTGGTGCAGTGGCTCACACCTGTAATCCCGGCACTTTGAGAGGTCTAGGCGGGTGGATCCCCCGAGGCCAGGAGTTCGAGACCAGCCCTGGGCAACATGGTGAAACTCTGTCTCTACTAAAAATACAGAAATATTAGCCGGGAGTAGTGGTGCGTGCCTGTAGTCCCAGCTACTCAGGAGGCCGAGGCGGGAGAATTGCTTGAACCCAGGAGGCGGACGCTGCAGTGAGCTGAGATCGTGCTGTTGCTCTCTAGCCTGGGAGACAGAGCCAGACTCTATACCCACTCCTTCCCCGCCAAAACAAATGTTGTTCTTCAATGTGAAGTATATGCTGGAAACAGCAAACAAATAAATGAATGAGCTGAAACTGTATGCATTAATTCAGCACACAATAAAGTAAGTTTTGGAAGCTATATTCAAAATGTAGAACGTGCAAAACAATATAGTAAACTGTTTAGAGACCATGCCACAGATTTAAAAGATATGCAGGGAAAAAATAATCACTACATTCAGAATGGTGGATACCTCGAGAAAAATGGGATGGGGAGAGGCACACAGGGGCTTCATGGATAGTCCTGTTTTTATTTCTTGAACTGAATGGTGAATAAATGGGCTTTATTATGTTATCCTTTATTTCCCTTTATGTGTTTAAATATTAAATAATAATAAAAAGAATAACAGATACTATCCTTAATTTTCAGGGGTATATATATGTATGTTTTTCAATGACAGATTTAGGCGGTACGAGTGCTGATTTGTTACATGGATATATTGTGTAGTGGTAAAGTCTGGGCTGGAAAAGTTGGATTGCCATATTTAGAAGAATGAAAGTGGTTCCCTATCTCCCACCAGGGGTGTATTTTTTTGTTGTTGTTCTTTGAGACAGAGTCTCACTCTGTCGCCCAGGCTGGAGTGCAATGGCGTGATCTCGGCTCATTGCAACCTCTGCCTCCTGGGTTCAAGCGATTCTCCTGCCTCAGCCTCCCAAGTAGCTAGAGCTACAGGCATGTGCCACCATGCCTGGCTAATTTTTTTGTATGTACAGACAGGGTTTCACCATGTTGGTCAGGCTGGTCTCGAACTCCTGACCTCAGGTGATCCGCCTGCCTCAGCCTCCCAAAGTGTTGGGATTACAGGCATGAGCCACCGTGTCCGGCTGGGCCATATGTTTTAAAGTGGGTTCAGAAGAATGTGAGCCCATGAGACAGGGATTTTTATCTATTTCATTCACTTACTGTATTTGTCTGCAGTGCCTCGAACAGGGTCTGATACATAGGAGGCACTTGCAGAATATTTGTTGAATGAATGAATGAAACATCACATGGACAGTTAGAGATTGATTGAAGAATAGAGTTTGGTAGTCCTGAGGGAATTTGGAGAGGCGGAGAACCAGGAAATCTCGAAAGACACCCACCTGGGATCTTGGCAGGAAGCTGGGCGTTGCTAATTCTCCCTTTTAGCTGTCTGCACAGGTACAAATTTTCCAGCCTAAATGGCAAGACTAAAGCTTGGGGGCAAATATTTAAAAGGTGACACCTGCTGCCCTTGTCCCCCCTCCAAATCAGGACTCTGTGCAGAGAAGGCTGTTGAGGACTTCTCAGCTTGCCTGTTTCCTAGGGCTGTCTAGTAAATCCTGAAGCCTTTGCCAGTAGCCAGGAAGTTGAGATCACCTCGGAGCACAGATGGGGAAGGAGGCTATGGGGGAGACGGAGACTGTGCCCAGCTGGGTTGGAGAGGCAGGCAGAAACTCTCTTGTCTCTTGGCTGGCTGCCCAGTCTTGAATGGGAGAAAGGTCTTCCCATGAAGCGTGAGTCAGCCACTGAAGCTTGGAAGAGGATGGGGTGGGGAACTGTGGCCTAATTTGCTGTGTAACTGGGGAGGCAAGCTTCCTCCCTGTGCTCTGGGGATGCTGTTGTTTAAACACTTTATAAATCTCCCTGCTCACCCTGTGCTGTTGTGTGGATCATCTCTCTTTAGGAGTGGGGGCTGTAGGAACCATACATCATACCAGATTAATGTTATGATGGCCATTATTATGAATGCCATCATCATTGTTTTAGGGGTGGATCTTTGAGGCAATTCGTCAAAGCAGCCAAAGTAAGGAAAATCCTGCAGAAATAAGGAAAGCTAATATAATAAAGACCTTCCTAGCTCCTTTCCAGATCAGTGTTTAGCTCAATATTAGTGGTACCCAGGGTTATTCCTCTTAGCTTTCTCTTTAGAGAACTGTCCTATAGATTCCAGTCTGTCTTTGCATTGTAGTCTAATTAGTCTACAAAAATTTCTCTTGGATGCTTAATCTATACCAGACACCATTCTAGACATTGGGGATATGGTTGTAAGTAAATTAGGCAAAATCCCTGCTCTCTTGGAGTTTGTGTGTGTGTGTGTGTGTGTGTGTATGTGTGTATGTGTGTGTATTCAGAGAAGCAAGTGGAAGAAAAATGTAAATAAAAATAATGATAAATAGATAAAGGTAAATAAAAATAAACTATGATCATTTCCAATGATTGTAAGCCCTAGTACTTAAAGGGTAATGGTATATATTAGCAAGAGTGATCAGGGAAGCCTCTCTGGAAAGACAATATTTTAATTCAAAGCAGAAAGATAAGAAGAAACAGAAGAGCAGAATGAAAGAGGATTCCAGTCAAGAAGCACCACAGGTGCTGAGATTGCAAGGTAGAAACAAAGTCTGGCAAGTCCTAAAACCAAATGAGTGGCCAGTGTGGGTGGGTCATCTTCCCAACCCACACTTCCGTGTATCACTAAGTGAGCAAGGATGAGAGTGATATATAATGAGGTGAGGGATGTTGGAAGGATGAAATCATACAGAATCTTTTAGACTCCAGCAATGAGTTTAGACTTTCTTCTAAGTCAGCACTGTCCAAATCAACTTCTCATGAAGGCAGAAATACTCCATGTCTGCTCTATTCAATATGACAGGCACTAATCTTATGTGACTATTGGACCACTGACATGTGGGTAATGCAACTGAGAAACTGAATTCTTAATTTTATTTAATTTTAACTAATTCAGAGTTAAATTTGAATAGCTGTGTGCAGCTATCGGGTTACCATATTGCATAATGCAATTACAAGTGATCCAGGAAATAGTGCGGGTGTTGGTGCAGTGCATGGTAAGATTGGGTAATGCTTTTTTAAAGAATGGATTTTGTGGCTGAGTGCAGTGGCTCACTCCTCCAATCCCAGCATTTTGGGAGGCCAAGGCAGGAGGATCACTTGAGGTCATGAGTTCAAGACCAGCCAGGCCAACATGGTGAAACCCCGTAGCTATTAAAAATGCAAAAATTAGCCAGGTGTGGTGGTGTGTGCCTGTAATCCCAGCTACTTGGGAGGCTGAGGCAGAAGAATCGCTTGAACCTGGGAGGCGGAGGTTGCAGTGAGCCAAGATCGTGCCACTGTACTCCAGCCTGGGCAACAGAGCAAGATTCCATTTCACAAACACACACACACACACACACACGAAAGAATAGATTTTTTTTAACGAGAATAAAAACAGGGACTCGTGAAGGATCCTATTCACTTTCCCTGAAGAACCTGGCAGCTGAATCCCATATTCACAGAAAGTTTTCCTTTTGCCATTCTTTTCCTTTTCAAATGTCAACAGTTATCCTGGAATTATATAGGATCATGATGGCCCTCTGGACTGAGCTGATTCTTCAGGGAAATAGAAAGTCAGGAAACATGGGCCTGTTGTTTTGCGGGAGAGTTCAATTCTAGTGGTGCTTGGGAAATGATTCTTAACTCCCATAAAGATATAGGCTACAGACCACGCTAGTTAATTCTATTTGGGCAGTCACTGGATGAGTGAAACATTTTGACTTCAGAGCAGAGATTTGGCGGACAACTGGGAAGGATCAGACTAATTTACCCCATCACTCACCTTCCTCCTGCAGACAAAAATGAACTTAAAATCTGCAGATGCTAGTGATGGTTGCTTTTTTCTTTTAGTGCCTTTGAGCTAAGCAACTTGTGTGTATGTAACACATTGAACTTTTCCAACCACTCTACCTACTAAAGAATTATTCTTAAGAAATTTTAAACTATGAATATTCACATTAAGACCCCTAGAGGTAGGGATAGTAGCATTGATTTGGATACAGTGGAAAGAGCACTGAATTGGGACTTCAGATGCCTATATTCTGGTCTCAATTTTGCCACTAATTGTCTGTATAGCCTTGGAAAAGCCTCTTCTTTTGTGTGGATATTATCTGGAGGGGATTAGTAACGTATTTTTCAAGCACCCTTCTGGATTTTGTTGCCTGTGGCATAAAAGTATGTTTGCTTTCCTTATTCTGTATAAGTGGCATCAAAGTATTATTGCAAGTGAAGCCCAGAGTGGGCTGAAGACACAAGTCAAGGGTCTCCAGCACTGCCTGCCAGGATTCTTTGGTGGTAAGCCAAAGAGACCAAGTGGAAGGCCTAGGAAGAACAGGGACCAGGGAGTTCCAAGGTCCCTAGAGAATGGCAATGACGAGCTATCTAGTGTCTGTCCTTGTATTCACTGCTCATGATTCAAATTATGGGGAGAAAGCATATATCTGGATAAGCTTGGGCCACTCCTTGGCCAGGAGAGGGCAGGACATCTTTATTGATAATTTCTCTAAAATTGTATCCAATGGAAGAGAGAGGTAGTTCCCTAAAGGAAAATTGACATGTTCTTACCCAAAGAAGGGGGCATGGAAACCAAGTGAGCAAAAATGACCAAGTCTCCCTAAAAACACAGACTATAGTTTATAAAAATTAAGAATATGACTTTCATGTCCACATAAGCCATGGCTAGCAAGTAATTTCTGGGGTGTGTGTGTGTGTGTGTGTTTGGAATTTTGCTCTGTCACCCAGGCTGGAGTGAAGTGGTGTGATCTCGGCTCACTGCAACCTCTGACCTCCGGGTTCAAGCACTTCTCCTGCCTCAGACTCCTGAGTAGCTGGGATTACAGGTACCCACCACCATGCCCAGCTAATTTTTATTATTAGTAGAGATGGGGTTTTGCCATGTTGGCCAGGCTGGTCTTGAACTCCTGACCTCAGGTGATCCACCTGCCTCGGCTTCCCATCTAGCAAGTGATTTCTAAGTCTATGTGAAATTGTTATTAATCAGAATCTTCAGTTCACTGGCATTTTTAGGTTGCTTATTATGAAGATTATTCTGAACCTGAAACTATATATGTCTACATCTATAACTCTATATTTATCTACACTTACATCTATAGCATCCATATCTGTATCTATATCTATCTCTCTATATTTATATAAACTTCCAGGGTTGCTATGGAGTCAGCTGAGATTCCAGCATTTGTGCCTTGTTAACCTACATGCACAATATTTTGATTAATTGATTAATTAATCTATCTGACAAATATTTGTTGAGCACCTGTTGTGACCAGGCACTGTGTTTACTTATCTGAGTGACATTCCCTGCTCTTGAGGGGCTTTTGGTTAAGTGTGTGTTGTTATCTTTGCTGAAATTCCACTAAAATTGTAC
The DNA here is from genome assembly GCF_047675955.1 of Chlorocebus sabaeus. Classification (NCBI taxonomy): domain Eukaryota; kingdom Metazoa; phylum Chordata; class Mammalia; order Primates; family Cercopithecidae; genus Chlorocebus; species Chlorocebus sabaeus. Next base: position 12,534,430 of record NC_132908.1, read on the forward strand.
CTAGTGGAAGAGTGGCAGTTCACACACAGCTATTATGTTCACATAATCAAAGTGTTTGGGGAGGGCGTTAAAGAATAGGGTTATTGGTTGGGTGCAGTGGCTCATGGTGAATCAGGAGGTCAGAAGTTTGAGACCATCCTGGTCAACATGGTGAAACCCCATCTCTACCAAAAATACAAAAAATTAGCTAGGTTTAGTGGCGGGCACCTGTAATCCCAGCTACTCAGGAGGCTAAGGCAGGATAATCACTTGAACCCGGAGGTGGAGGTTGCAGTGAGCTGAGATTGCACCACTGCACTCCAACCCAGGTGACAGAGTGAGACTCTATATAAAAAAAGGGGGGGAGGGGAGTAGAATTATTAGCTCTGTTAGAATAATTGGATTTATGCAAGTTGTGTGTATAAGGATTAATACAAATATTTAGGTGATAATGACCAGTGAAAGGCATTCAGGCAATGGTAAATGGGCGGGGTGGAGTGGGGGTAAGGGCATGGCATTGTGAATAGGCCTGACCTAATCAGGAATTGGTGAATTTAAGATGGAAATTGTAGGTGGGGCTGGGAGGGGGGACTGGAAGGAGATGGAAGATGACCCAGACATTTGGAAAGATTCTTGGTCATCCTTGAAGGACTTGAAGCCATGCTCAGTGGCCTGAGTGATAAAGAAGGATAATAACTTCATTTATTTGAACAGCATTTTTTTTTTTTTTGCCAGTGAATATTAAGCCAACAGAAATTTTTAGTTAAATTTTAATTCATCAGCAAATCTGATGACCCAGGGCATCCTGACGAATTACACTTTTACTGTGATTCTCAATTCGCTTCACTTGGCAACATGTCGGAACCAATCATGGGGTGGCTGCAAATTCATGAGTTGCCTTTCCCACTTATTGCTCTAGAAAAATAAATTTATTATTATTATTTGAGACAGAGTCTTGCTTTGTCACCCAGGCTGGAGTGCAGTGGCGAGATCCCGGCTCACTGTAACCTCCGCCTCTAGGGTTCAAGAGATTCTTGTGCCTCAGCCTCCCAAGTAGCTGGGATTATAGGCACCTGCCACCACACCCAGCTAACTTTTTTGTATTTTCAGTAGAGATGGGGTTTCACCATGTTGGCCCGGCTGGTCTTGAGCTCCTGGCCTCAAGTGATCCACCTGCCTCAGCCTCCCAAATTGTTGGGATTACAGGCATAAGCCATCATGCCTGGCCAAACTCATCAATGTTTTATGAGTGTGGCTCTTTGGATTTTCTTCTGTTCTTTTGAGCCATTGAGATGGGTGCATCATCTTCAGCTTGAAATGTTTGAGACTGAGCATTGCTTTCTGACTAATTCTTATTTCGCTCCTGTCTCAACAGAATCATGGGGATTTGGAAAGATACTTAATTCCTTTGAAATTCACTTACTCTAGATATTCAGGCTCAAGGTACTTTCCTCATTCTCAGAATCTCTCTGAATCATTTTAGGTGTTCTAAGGTGTAGCCGTTGCTTTCCATTTCCAGTGTGCCTTGCAGTGGGTAAGTAAGTAACAAGCAGGTTTCAAGCAGGTGAGTGTGACAGCGGCAGACAGCAAAACGACATGATTGAGTTAGCCTGCCCGGATTTCATCTGTGGCTTTGCCTGGAATGTCACCCCAAACAGAGGAAATGTAACAGCATGGTGGAAGAGGGAAGAAGTGTTTGGGATCTCAGAGAATGGCTGAAAGTGAGCCAGGGGCAGCTTTTGGAAAGAAGTGGCACTTAACAATGAATCAAAAGAACATTGAGGGTTGCGTGGTTTCTCTGGAGGAGGAGAACGTTGTAAGCTTGAGAGACATGAAAAAAAGAGGGAGCAGTGCAAGCAGAGGATGCCTTGGATGCTTTTCTTCCAACCCCCCTGAGGTTTGGCCATATGACGTGCTGTTGCCAGTGAAATGTGAATGGAAGCCTTTAAGAGCCACCGTGTGACTCACTGCATTCTCTTCCCCCTGTCTTGGAGACGGGCTGCGTTCCAGATAATGGAGGCTTGGTTGGGCTGGGTTCCTGGGTGGATAATCCTATAGTAGGCACTGGGGTTGCATAAATGAAAGAAATGGTCCCTGCTCTAAGAGAATTCATGATAGGGGAAAACATTGGTGATGTGGAGAGCACAGTTCAACTTACGGGAATCAGGTAAGATGTCTTGGGGACTGACGCTTGAGCAATGTAAAGAATGAGAACTTAAAACCACTGTGCAAGACACTGTGGCAATTCCTCTAAGACTTAGAACCAGAAATACCATTAGACCCAGCAATCCTATTACTGGGTATATACCCAAAGGAATATAAATCATTCTATTATGAAGACACATGCACGTGTATGTTCATTACTGCCCTAATCACAATAGCAAATACATGGAATCAACCCAAATGCCCATCCATGATAGACTAGATAAACAAAATGCGGTACATGTACACCACGGAAAGTACTATGCAGCCATAAAAAGGAATGAGATCATGTCCTTTGCAGGGACATGGGTGGAGCTGGAAGCCATTATTCTCAGCAAACTAACACAGGAACCAAATACCACGTATAAGTCTCACTTATAAGTGGGAGCTGAACAATCAGAACACATGGACACAGGAAGAGGAACACCACACACTGAGGCCTATTGAGGGTAGGGAGAGGGGAGAGGGAGAACATCAGCAAAAATAGCTAATACATGCTGGGCTTAATACTTAGGTGATGAGAGGATCTGTGCAGCAAACCAACATGACACACGTTCACCTGTGTAGCAAACGTGCACATCCCGCGCGTGTACCCTGGAACTTAACATAAAAAAAAAGAATGCATAAGAAAAGAAGAAGGAGAAGTGAAGTGGGTGAATAAGGATGGGGGAGAGGCAGGATGTTTGCAGAGGGACTAGTTGGTGCAAAGACAGGCAAGAGAAAGAGACAGAAAGGGAGTACTTGGAAATGGGCAGATGACACAACAATGGGATGCTTTTCTCCAGAAAATAAAATGGAAACCTGAATTTGACCCCTGTAGAGACCCTACCATCATCTACCAAAATGGCACCGCTGACGTGGCATAGAATCATCTGATAACTTACTGCTTATTCTGGAAGAAATAAGCATGACTTCTAGTCTCCCCTGGGAAAGAATTTTTATAAGTGCAGTCCTGTTTCATCAAATTATGATTGTCGATTTATATAGAGAAGGAAGAGTACTACGTAACCCAAGGAGTAGATGTTGATTGTAGCTGACGTCTGAATATTATTTGAAGCATGCAGAATCTAATTATTCTCCACGTAGATGGTAAATAATTTGAAATATTAGGCAATGAGTACATTTCCAAACTGCAGAGCAACTGCCAATGATGCACATTACTACTTCCATAAAACTCCCATAAACAACAGTTAAGGACATCAATATTTGCTTCCAAAGTAACCCGCTTAATATTAATGTGAATGATGTGATACCTAGCCCCAAAGGAGTGTTTTGAAGTATTGTCTCATCACCTTGGATGAGTAGATGGTTTGACATCATCATAGACCATTGGGTTTCTATGTTTAGGGAGGTGAGATATTTTCTTTGAAATTTGTTTTCTTCCCATTGCAATGTAACAGAACCCCTTCCTTAAAAATATATGGATTGATGAGTGACTGGAGGGATGGATAGAAGGATAGATGTGTGTGAGAGAAAATACACCCAAGTAGTAATTGTAGAATCTAGATGGTTAGTATGTATCTATTCACCATACACTTCTTTAAAATTTTCTGTATCTGGATAAGTTTCCATAATGAAATGTTGGGGGAACAAAACTGTGAGACATGGAATGGCTCATGATCTGTTTTTGGGATCCCAAATCCTTGTTATACACTTTGACTCATCTCTCCTCCCAGTCTCCACATCTAATCAGTCATTGAGTCCTGTGGATTCTACATTGCGTTAAACCTTCAGACACCACCCTCTCCCAGCTTTTCCCCATCACTCCTGCCTTCAGCAATTCTTGCATGGTTTACAGCCACACCCTCTCTGCTGGTCTTGGCCTGATCTCGCTCTGATAGGTCCTTACATTGTTGTCAAAGTAATGATTAATTCCAGAAGCATTTTTTGAGTATCTGCTATATGTAAGACACTGTGCCTGGTGCTGAAGTTTTTTTTGACCTTCGGGACACAAAACTGGACTGATTATGATTATTGGTTTATGACATACTCCCATCGTTCCATGCAGGACTTGCTTTTGCCTACTTAATTATATTTAATAGTTATAGTTCATTATTTTTAATAATGTGATAAGCGTCTGTGAGCCCATGCTCCAAATGAAAGCTAGAATATTGACAATAATATGCATCTAACCACAGCGTTTTCTGCCATCAGTCTTGGTTTATCATTTACTCGTTTTCCTTTTGATCTCTGTATTGCTTCTCTTATTGTCTTGAATGTGTATATTTTTATGTTGCTTGCTTTTTAATTTTATGATGTATCATGCAGTATATCATCCTTTGGATTTTTTCTTTTCTTTTTTTCCTCACTTATTCAGATTTATCCATAATGTTGTGTGTTGCTGTGGTACATTTGTTTTGACTGCTGTTTATCCATTTAAATTTATTTCCATCTGTTTCACTTTTAAAATTTTTCATCCTTGGTTTCTTCTCAAAAATAGATGCCTGTATCTTCCCTCTAATAAAATAAGAACTTAGCGTACTCTCCCATCCCTTTTTTTCTCTTCCTTCTTTACTACCACTTCTATTAGGTTGATATTATCTATTCTCAAACTTCAGTGTGCATTCAAATCTCCTGGGGATCGTATTAAATGCAGAGTCTTTTTCAGTAGGTTGTGAGTGGGGTTTAAGTTCCTGTATTTTTACAAGGTCAAGTGAGGCTGAGGCTACTGGTCCAAGGAACCACGCTTTGAGTAGGCTTTTGTGACTTTTAATCCTGTGCTTTTATAGATATAATTTCCCTTTTTATGGTCTTTTAAAAATTTGGTCTTAGCTACTCTTTAAAGACAGTATCAAACTTTACCAAGGCATTTGATTACATGCATCTGTACATCTGGTACCATCTCCTCTGTATGTCTCTCCTCTTATTCGGGTAATTTATTCAAAAGTGGTTTTAATTTGGGACTTTCTACAGCAAATCTTTGAGGTCTTGTACATCTGAAAATATTTTTATTGTACTTTCATATTTGAATGACAGCTTAATTGGATATAATATGTTAAGTTCTATTTTTCTCATTTGATTATTTGAAAATATTACTTCCTGTATTCTTGCATCTAGTATTGCTGGTGAAAAAATTCTGACATCAGTAAAATTTCTTTCTTTTTAAAAATGTGATTTGCTCTTTCTCCGTGGATGCTTTTAGAAGTTCCTTTGTTTTTAATAGCTTCTGAACTTTCACTACAATGTGTCTAAATATATTTTTTTAAATTTCTCTTTTGTAACTTTTTTTAAAATCTGAGAAATCTGTACCCATTATTTCTTAAAATATTTACTCCTTCTACTTTTATTTCTCTTTCTGGGAGTTTTATTATTTTGACGTTAGTGTTTCTCTTCTATACGCCTTATAATTTACCTTTAATTTTTTTCTATTTTTTTGGTCATGACTTCTTCCTCTGGAAGACTTCCTGAATCTTGTCTTCCAGTTGATTAATTGATTCTTTAGCTGTATCCATTTTGTGTCCATTATCCATTCATTGTATTTTTTATTTCAACCATTATATTTTTCATGCCTGATATTTCAAATTGGTTCTTTTAAATATTTTCTTATTCCTACTTTATACTGTTAATATCTTTCCTTCTTTCTTTAACATGTTTAACAAAAGTATATTAAAAAAAACTTAAGTCCATCTGTTCTAATATTTTTGCTTCTGTTGGAATCTGTAACCCAATGTATTGTTTTTCTTTTAAAATGATTGTATTCCTCAAATATCTTGTTATTGTGGTTAGTGAGTTCACTTTACCCTGGAGGTATAGGGCTGCTCTGACGAGCAATGTGGATGGGCAAAGGCCAGAGCCCCAAGTCAGCCCTAGTGAGCTCAGGAACTAGATGGTAGGTGAGTCCTAGGATGGGGAGCCCAGATAACAGAAACCCACAGTCAATTACTCACAAACCCAGAACTTTTACCTAGCCCTGATTTTACCCATGGCAGCATTTGGAGCAGAGTTCTCCGTTGAGATATAGGGGCAGGCACTGTTTGATCCAGGGCAATGGCAGGGGAACAGACAGAACCATACTCCTTCAACCCCCTCTAGTCCCCCATTCCAGTTTATCCTTTCACAGCCTTACTGGGCGGCTTCTGCCTCAGATTCAAGCCATCCCTCCCCACCCATCCCAGTTCAAATCAGCACCCAGCCACTCCAGTAGTTTACCACGGGTCCTCTGCTTTCCTGGAAATTCCTTCAAGACTGATTATGGTGGAGGAAGCCAGCAGTCTAGCCAACTCAGCATCATGATCAGAGAACTGGCCATCTCGATTTTTAATCCCCTGGGTCTTCGTTACAGGCTGAATTGTGTCTTCTCCCCCATAATTCATATGTTGAAGTCCTAACCGCCAGTATCTCACAATGTGACTATATTCGGAGACAGGGTGTTTAACGAGGTAATTAAGGTCAAATGAGGTCATGTGGGTGGACTCTAACCCCTTATGACTGGTATCCTTATAAGAAGAGGAGATTTCGGACACAGACATGCACAAAGGCAAAAGACTGTGTGAAGATAATAAAAGGTGGCTATCTACAAGTCAAGAAGAGAGACCTCAGAGGAAACTAACCCTGCTGGTATCTTGATCTTGGCCTTCTAACCTCTGGAATTGTGAGAATATAAATTTCTGTTATTTATTTATTTATTTTTTTGAGACGGAGTCTTGCTCCGTGCCCCAGGCTGGAGTGCAGTGGCACAATCTCGGCTCACTGCAAGCTTCGCCCCCCGGGTTCACGCCATTCTCCTGCCTCAGGCTCCTGAGTAGCTGGGACTACAGGCGTCTGCCACTGCACCCGGCTAATTTTTTGTATTTTTTAGTAGAGACAGGGTTTCACGTTGTTAGCCAGGATGGTCTTGATCTCCTGACCTTGTGATCTGCCCGCCTCGGCCTCCCAAAGTGCTGGGATTACAGGCTTGAGCCACCGCGCCCGGCCAAATTTCTGTTATTTAAGCCACCCAGTCTGTGGTACTTTGTTATGGCAGCCCAAACAAGAGCTCCCCATCAACGTTCAAACTAGACTTATGGTCGTTGAATGCGATTACTATATGCCAGGCACTACTTTACAAATGGGGACACTGAGGTACGGAGAGGTTAAGGAAATTCCTCTGAGCCATACAGCCAGTTGGAGATGGAGCCAGTATTATTTCTGCCTCGAGAGCTCACAGCTTAACTGCTGGATTCGGCCATCCAATATGGTGGCCACTAGCCACATGTGGCCATTTACATTTAAATTGATTAATATTAAATAAAATTAAAAATTCAGTTTCTCAGCCACACTAGCTGTATGCCAAGTGCACAGCTAGTGATTGCCATAGTGGACAGGAAGGATTTAGAACACTTCCATCATCTCAGAAGGTTCTGTTGGACAGCACTACAGTAGAGGATATTGCCTCTCAAGAAAATGATTACTCTTCTTTTCTTAATGCAGAAAGGCATTCACAAACTGGCCCTTGCTTACCTTTTTAATCTCATTTTCTGGCATTCTCCTTTACATTCTCTATCCTCCCATTTTACCCAATTCCCCAAAGTCCCCCAGCAAAGCATGCTTTGTACTTTTGTACGGTAGGTCATGCCGATTCATCATTCAGACTGAGTTCATGAGACACCATCTCCAGAACATCTCCCTTAACTTGCTAGGCTAGACCAGGTTTCATTTTTTGCAACATGGCAGCACTCCTTGTTTCTCTCAGCCACAGCATGGTGATGGTTTACTTATGTGTCTATTCCAGGCGTTGTGAGTGGGCAGGTATGATGATTTCTTCATCTGTAAAGCCCTGGTACCTGGAAAGAATAAGATACTTAAAAAGCGTTGCATAAATAACCAAGGGTATTATAGGTAGCTGTCAGTTTCCTTACTCACACACTCACTTCTAGCTGTGCTGATTCTATAAGGTGAAATCTGCCCCATCCCCATCATCTTAGATGAAGATGTAAGAAGCCAATTAGGCTATTTGAGAATTTGAACCAAAAGACACAGCTACTCTTGTGAGGTGGTATTGGGTGCCATTGAATGTAACTATTGATAAGGGCAGACTCAAATCTCCCATCTGGTATTTTTCTCTGGGTGCCATTTAGAACCAGGTTTGGGATGACCATTCTTTCATTCTGCAAGCCTGCTGAGGCAGGAAAAGCCAGGCTGCAGAGAGAAGCATTCAGAATAGAATAGGCCCAGAGAGCAAAGCCGAGACGGAGCTCATGTGGCTTGTGGCAGCAGGGAGTGGCTTGGAGGACAAGTTTTGAATCCTTATTCTGCCACTTTCAAGCTGTGTGAGCTTGGAAAATTTCTTCAACCTCTTGGAACCTCAGTGTCTCCATCTGGAAAACAGGAATGTTTGTCCCTCAGAGATGTTCTCCGTGAGTTCACTGTGAGAAAATGCAGGGAAAACATTCAGCACCACACCCAACACATGGTAGGGCCTCAGTAAACTATTTTTTCTTACGTGGAGTCAGAGAGCAGAGAGTGGTCTTGGTTTTTAACTACTCAGTTATTCACCCTTTTGAGCTCTGTCCTTTACCCCTGATTCTCAGTTAGAGTCCCCTTTAGCTCAAGCTACTTTGAGGGGTTTCTGTTCCTTATCACCAAATGCTATGTGATTAAGATAACGAGTGCTCCTATTCACAATAGCAAAGACTTGCAATGAACCCAAATGTCCATCAGTGACAGACTGGATTAAGAAAATGTGGCACATATACGCCATGGAATACTATGCAGCCATAAAAAGGATGAGTTCATGTCCTTTGTAGGGACATGGATGCAGCTGGAAACCATCATTCTCAGCAAACTATCACACGAACAGAAAACCAAACACCGCATGTTCTCACTCATAGGTGGGAATTGAACAATGAGAACACTTGGACGCAGGAAGGGGAACATCACACACTGGGGTCTATTCTGGGGTGGGGGGAGGGGGGAGGGATAGCATTAGGAGATATACCTAATGTAAATGATGGGTGCAGCACACCAACATGGCACATGTATATATATGTAACAAACCTGCACATTGTGCACATGTGCCCTAGAACATAAAGTATTAAAAAAAGAAAAAAAAAGATAACGAATGCTCTTGGTTGTTGGGGTTGGCTTCTGTTCGTAACTCCTACATTGGTACCCATTCTACTTGGCTGTTGGTGTTTATTTTAAAAATGTAAATACTTGCTTCTTAACATTGATTCTGGAGTTCCAGTCCATCTGGGGCTCTTCATATGGGACCTGGCATACACATAATCCCAGGTTTTTAAGCCCAGGTACCCCTGGCCTTCCTACCAATTTTCCCTTGTCACTCCATTGCCAGTACACTCATCCCTACCTCTTTAAGCTTCCTTTATCTTGGAGCCTCTAGCATCAGGGAAATGAGCAGAGGAGGTGCTGAGTGCCAGCAAGAAATGAAAGGTACATTCAGTATCTGCTGTGTAAAATTGAAGCCCCTGTAATGTATAAAATCATCTTCCTTGCGGAGGATTTCACATTAAATTTCAGCTGCCTTTTACTTTACCCCCCAAATATGAGCTCAATTTGCTGAAGTTCCGTGAACAAATTCTCTTTTATTTTCGATATTGTGTGAATAAAGCTGAATATCCAGGGGCAAGTTACTCAATGACGTCTCTCTCTCTAGAGGCGGGAAATGGGGCACTTCCCTTAGATTAGAGCTGTGTTTAAGTCAGTAATCAGCTCTTGGAAGTGGTTCTTGAGGTGATCTTCAGAATATCAGGAAAGGATGCTTTCTCTCCCCAGACAGGAGGAAAGTTGGTTCTTGGGGTTTAAAACCTAGGGTTTTGGAAAGAGCTACTGGGCTTTGATAAGAACCATGGGTGTCCTGATGGGTCCTGCCTGTGTGTTCTCCAGATAGCCTCTGATTCCTTTGGCATCGTCTCATTTCCTTGGCATGCTTCTGTGGGCTTTGCTTCTCTGTGGCTCTTTGAAGGATTCTGGTGGGTTGCTGGAGCCACCCCATATGGGAATGAGTCTGTACGGCCTGGGGTGACTAAAGGGTACAGGCGTAGAAGAGCTCAGTTCTCTTGCCTCCAGCTGGAACAAACTCTGAAGCCTAATGTATGCCCAGAGCTCCAGATGGGGTTAGGCTGAGCCTGAGACGGGCCCTGAAATTGTCCCTCGTTCAGTTTAGTTCCCTTCCCTGTCCTGCCCCTGAACCCATTCCCTTATTGGTTTATCCTCTGAGCACTTCCTGAATACTGTGTTACGTATTACATGAATTGCGCATTAATCCTCATCTCAGGATCTGCTTCTGGGCCCTGTTTCCATCAAAAGGAGGTGTTTTGTATATATCTATCAAACCATTATGTTGTACACCACAAATATCTATACTTTATATCTGTCAACGAAAAATAAATAAATAAATAAATAAATAAATAAATAAATAAATAAATGGAAGAGGCGTTGGATGGGAGAGGGTGTTGGGAAGAATACTAGCTCTGCAGATCTGGGATTCCTTGGAATTTCTCTGTTACCGCTTATTTCTGGTGAACCCTTCTCCAAGTTTCTGAAACTTGCTGAGTCTCACTTTGTGCATCTGTGAAAAGGGAAGACTATGACCACCTTGAAAACTTGTGAGATTGGACAAATCATCTGCCTGGTCCCTGGCACACTGTGGGCACTCTATTACATTTTAACTGCTGTTACTATTTGGCACTGAAGGGGCTGAGACTAGAGGCAAGGAGCTCATCTAGAAGTGAATTACCTAATAAAAGTAATGTTGAGCACCAGAGGAGGGGCCCCATGCTAAGATGTCATCATTTGTTTGCATTTCTTCCCTAAGGGTTTGGGATGACATTCAGCTGGTGTTGTGACAATGTTGGCCTTCCACCCAGATCTCCTGGAACCCTTTTCACCATTTTCGTGGTCTGCAATCTTTGACTTTCCTGTGCTTTTGCTTCCAACAGCCAGTGCCAGTGGCTCTTTCTCAGAGGACTTTTCTGGACACTGGAGCTGCTTTCTCTATATATAAAGAGCCAGAAATGCCTAAGAGTTTGTATCCTGCTTCCAGGACAACTCTGAACTCATGACTACTGTGTGCACAGATACGAGAATCCTGCTCTGTTGCCTAAGACCAGGCCAGCAGTGGGGCCGTCTTACACTCCAGAGCACCCCTGTGGGATAAGATTGATGTTACCATCTGTGGGACTTTTATTAAAGCCCCCACCCTTCAGGGCTTCCTTCCTTTCTATGTGCTGTGTCACCTGCTCCTTTACTGTATTTTTTTTTCATAACTGGGGGTAGTTTTTAAATAGATCGCTCATATACGAACCCTCTTTTAAGGATCTACTTCTACAGAATCCCGTTGAAGATAGCTGGTATGTACAAGTATTTCCATAGTGGGTATTAAAATATTGAAATACTTTCTTTTTTTCCTTTGGACCTAGGGTCTTTGTTGTCACCTAGCCTGGAGTGAAGTGACATCATCATAGCTCATTGCAGCCTCAAACTCCTGGGCTCAAGTAATCCTCCCACCTCAGTCTCCTGAGTAGCTGGGACTATAACAAGGTGCATGCCACCACACCTTACTAATACATATATATTTTACTTGTTGAGATGGCATCTTGCTATGTTGCCCAAGCTGGTCTCAAACTCCCGGCTTCAACTCAACCTCCCAACATGCTGCAGTTACAGGAGTGAGCCACTGCGCTTGGCCTGAAATACTTACCATAAGGAAATAATCAAGTGCCCCAGGAGCCTGCCTGCTACCCTGGTCCTCACCTTGGATCCACTAAACCATCCCACGAATTTTAAACTAAAGGGGTAATAACAGGGGAATTTGAGAACCTTCTCCAAAGCTATAGTGAAGGGCACATTCTGATTCGTCAGATTGCTAAATATTTCCATCACCCCTTTAGCTCTACAGAGGGTTACAGGGAAAGTGTGTGTGTGTGTGTGTGTGTGTGTGTGTGTGTGTGTGTGTGTGTGTGTCTGGAATCATGAATGGCAGGCTGGCCTAAATCTATCATGTAGTGGTGGTGTTTCTCTCTGCCCTCACAATGCTTCCTTGTTCAACAAAACCCTCAAACACTGCCCAGATTCATGCCAGAGAAAAGAAATAATTGGCTTCTGTTGGACATCACCATGAGACCATGAGTCCATTCAGCTTGAGAATCACCCAGAATGACCTGAGGGAGCTTCTGCAAGCAGGTGTTCAGGTGGAAGGGTCACAGAGAAGACACCTGTCACCTGTCTGCTCTGTCAGGTGAGGTCAGATAAGAGTGAACTCAGGTGTTCCAGCCCCTGTTCATCCTCAGAGAATCTTGCCTTGACCATGGCTTTTTCCTCATCTTTTCCTGCTCTTGTTAAACCAGCCTGCCTGCCTGCCTGCCTGCCTGCCTTCCTTCCTTCCTTCCTTCCTTCCTTCCCTCCTTCCTTCCTTCCTTCCTTCCTTCTTCCTTCCTCCCTTCATGGCTCCTTTTCTTTTCCTTTCTCCTACCCTTCTTCCCCCTCTTCTTTCCTTCTTTCTCCTTCTTTCTCTTCTTCCTTCTTGCTCCCTTCCTTCTTTTCTTTTTCCTTTCTCTTTCCCTTCTTCCCCCTCCTCTTTCCTTCTTTCTCCCTCTTTTGCTCCTTCCTTCCTTCTCTCCTTCCTTCCTTCCTTCTTCTTCCTTCCTTCTTTTCTTTCTTGTTCCCTCCCCCCTTCTTTCTCCTCCTTTTTCCTATTGTTTTCCCTCTTTCTCTTCTTCTTTCCTTCCTTCCCTTCTTGCTTTCTTGCTTGCTATTTGTGTGTGCATGTGTGTGGTTAGGGAGATGAGGGTGAAGTATTGTTTTTAGAAGTAGTTTGGAGTTTCATTTCCATTTAGAAAATGTACGAATTACTCTTTACAGCCACAGGTATTTTGTGTTTTATGGGGAGGTAATTAAAATAATGGAAGTGTCCATCTTGATTCTCAAGAAAGTTTCCTCTGGACCTGCGTGGTGGTGTTAAAGGGAATTCAGGTGCGGTGAGGTCATGAGCTCGGAGGTCTTCTCAGACTGGATGTTGGAGGGGATGGCTGAATCCCATGGGGAAGATCCCACCCTCTGCAGGGTGAGGGAATCAGACTGTCTTTCTAGAACCCATACACCTAGCTTCCCAGAGTTTAATAGTGGTAATAGCTAACACTTAGGAAACACTTACTGTGTACCAGCCATGGTTCTGAGGGTTTTCTCTTCTTTAGTCCTGACAATTCTGTGAGGGAGAAGAAGTACAACCATTATCCCCAATTTATAGATGAAAATACTGAGGCTTAGAGAGGCAAAGGAACCTGCTCAGGTTTGTGTGGTTTGCAAGACCTGGAGTTAAAACCAGCCAGTCTGCCTCAAGGGCCTGAGCCCTTCACCATGACAGGATACTTCCTCTTCTCATTAGATGATATCACACCCGAGTGAAATGTATCTGTGTCTTCCATATCTGTCTTCTCCACTGCAGAGGAGGACAGGGACTGTTTCCTGGTCATCTCAATATTCCCTGTGTGTACTGAGGACCTGGCACAGGTAAATCAATGCTGAAGGGAGGAGAGAATTGCGGTCAGAGTATTGTATTGAGACCGGGAACAACCAAGAAGTCTTGATGGGGCTAATGAGCTGTTGTCTTTCATCCTTTGTGCCTCTGTCCGTAGATCTATACCAAGTTTGCAGTTTCGAAAGGATGAATTCCACTGTGAGGAAGGTTCAAATTATATATTTGGAGTAACTTCAAAAAGCAATTAGTAATTGCCATTCTGACAGGTGTGAGATGGTATCTCAAAGACATAGAATCAACCCAATTGCCCATCAATGATAGACTGGATAAAGAAAATGTGGTACATATACACCATGGAATACTATGCAGCCATAAAAATGAATGAGATCATGTCCTTTGCAGGGATGCAGATGAAGCTGGAAGCCATTATCCTCAGCAAACTAACACAGGAACAGAAAACCAGATACCACATGTTCTCATTCATGAGTGGAAGCTGAACAATGAGAACACATGGACATGGGGAGGGGAACAACACACACCAGGGCCTACCAGGGAAGTTGGGGGAGGGAGAGTATCAGGATAAATAACTAGTGCATGTGGGGCTTAATACCTAGGTGATGGGCTGACAGGTGCAGCAAACCACCATGGCAGACGTTTACCTATAAAACAAACCTGCACGTTCTGCACATGTATCCCAGAACTTAAATAAATTTTTTTAAAAAAAGCAAAAGCAATTAGAGTTGCCATTTTCTTGAGTACTTGCTAGGTGCTAACAGGCATGATGCTAAACATTTTGTGTAGTGTAGATTCAGCTATCTTTGTAGAGGCAGCAATGGAGGCTTCCATCCATGAAATAAGTAATTTGCTCAGGGTTACAATAGCTAGTATGTAAAGAAGCCATAATTCACTCCTAGGGGGGTGGTCTCCAGTATTCCTATTCTTGGATACTAAGCTCTGCTACTTCTTTAAATACACCAATAATCAGATACCCAAAGAGGAAAAAGAATATGCAGGACAAGACAGCAAGACCCTGAAGCCAGGTCTCCATATTCTTCACTGTATCCCAAAGGCAGCAATGCGCTGAGACGCCTGTCTCTCTAGGCTCCAGTCCAGATGGACCACAACAGGCACTGTGACATTTCCAGATCAAATTCCCAGTGCCTCTTTGGAAGGCCCTTTGCTGGTAGTTTAAATTGTTAGGCAGTTAAATTCTTCATGGCTGTTGACACGTCAATACGCTTGACTTGAAGCTTACTCACCAGCCTGTCCAATTCAAATAACATTTTCCCATAGGTCGTCTCCTTCTGCCAGGTGGATTTTTCGTCTCTGTCTTCATTCTACCACTAACAGAGTTCTGCCCAGTGCCAAACCTCCAAACATCTGCCATCACTCATTCTCAGATGGGGTCTCTCCCCAGAGAAAATGGACAAGTTCCTCTGGCTTGGTGTTTTGTATTTGTTTTCTTATATTTTATTGTTGTTTGTTTTGTTTTGTTTTGTTTTTGAGATAGACTCTCGCTCTGTCACCAAGGTTGGAGTACAGTGGCGTGATCTCAGCTCACTGCAACTTCTGCCGCCCCGGTTCAAGCAATTCTCCTGCCTCAGTCACCCAAGTAGCTGAGATTATAGGCGCCCTGCCACCATGACCTACTAATTTTTGTGATTTTAGTAGAGGCAGGGTTTCACCATGTTGGCCAGGCTGGTCTCGAACCCCTGACCCAAGTGATCCACCTGCCTTGGCCTCCTAAAGTGCTGGGGTTATTGGTGTGAGCCACCGTGCCTGTACTGTATTTGTTTTCTAAGAAAAAATTTAAAAAGTCAAAAAAGGAGTATTTGATAATGAAATTCACCTGTTGTAAGTATTCACCTGAATACTTACAACCTGCCAAAACCTTGCTAAACATTTTATGTGCATAATTCCACTTACTGTTTACCAGTCTTTGCAATAAGCACAGCATTGTCTGTGTTTTGTAGATGGAGCCACAGCAACTCAGAAGATGAGGTAAGATTTAGAAAGTGGCATTGCTGAAACGTAAAGTGAGGGTTTTCAGACTAAAGATCCATTCTCTGAGCTTGTAGAACCAGTAGATGCTTTGAAACAGAAATGAAAACTGCTTCTTCTACCACCTAAAGATAATTACAATAGGGATTTGCTTTGTTTCCTTTTAGGCTGTTTTTTTTTTTTTTCCTTTTTGTGTGTGTGACGATGTCAGGCTGGAGTGCCTGACCTCCGCCTCCTGGGTTCAAGCGATTCTCCTGCCTCAGCCTCCCGAGTAACTGGGATTGCAGGTGCCCACCACCCTGCCTAGTAGAGTATTTTTAGTAGAGATGGGGTTTCACTATATTAGCCAGGCTGGTCTCGAACTCCTGACCTTAAGTGATTTGCCCGCCTCAACCTCCCAGAGTGTTGGGATTACAGTTGTGAGCCACTGCTTCTGGCCAAACTCATTAATTTTTTATGAATGTGGCTCTTTGGATTTTCTTCTGTTCCTTTCAGCCATTGACATGGGTGCATCATCTTTAGCTTGAAAGGTTTGGGACTGAGCCACCACTCCCAGCCCAGCCTGTGTTTTCTGAGAATATATGTCTACTTAAATAATTTTGTTCTTTGCTTCTTTTCACAAACCACTTTTATTATTATTAGGTTTCCATGTCATTAATTACTCATTAAAAGTAACATTTTAGACAAATGCATAATATTCTATCATATGAACACACCATGAATTATTATTTTTCTTCAACTTTTGCTGTACGTTCAGGGGTACATGCGCAGCATGTGCAGGTTTGTTACATGGGTAAACGTGTGCCATGGGATTTGCTGCACAGATCATCCCGTCACCTGGGTGTGAAACCAAGCATGCATTAGCTATTCTTCCTGATGCTCTCCCCTTGCACCCCTCCTGACGGACCCTGGTGTGTGTTGTTCCCCTCCTTGTGTTCATGTGTCCTCATCATTCAACTGCCACTTATAAGTGAGAACGTGCAGTGTTTGGTTTTCTGTTCCTGTGTTAGTTTGCTAAGGATGATGGCTTCCAGCTCCATCCATGTCACTGCAAAGGAAGTGATCTCATTTTTTGTGTGTGTGTGTGGCTGCACAGTATCCCATGGTGTACATATACCACATTTTCTTTATCCAGTCTATCACTGATGGGCATTTGGGTTGATTCCATGTCTTTGCTATTGGATGAATAGTGCAGCAGTGAACATACATGTGAATCTATCTTTATAATCGAATGACTTATATTCCTTTGAGTATATACCCAGTAATAGGATTGCTGGGTCAAATGGTATTTCTGCTTCTAGGTCTTTGAGGAATCACTACACTGTCTTCCACAATAGTTGAACAAATTTACACTCCTACCAACAGTGGAAAAGCATCCTTTTTCTCAGCAACCTCACCAGCATCTGTTGTGTTTTAACTTTTTAATAATCACCATTCTGGCATGAGATGGTATCTCACTGTGGTTTTGATTCACATCATGAATTATTTAACCATTCTGTTATACTTGGACATTCAGGAGGTTTAAAAGTTTTGCTCTTGGATCAGTGATTCTCAATGCAGGTTTTGCCCCCTGGGGGACATGTGGCAATGTCTGAAGACCATTTTGATGATCATAACTGGAGGTAGATGGGGGTAGTGCTATTGACATCTAGTGAGTGGAGGCCAGGGATGCTGGACATCCCACAATGTAGTGGGCAGTTCCCACAACAAAGAACTGTCTGGCCCAAAGTGTCAATGGTACGGTGGTTGAGAAACCCCATTCTTAGATATACCATCATGATGAATATCCCGGCACTTTATGCCAAACATGTTTCACCAATAGCTTTTCTATGGTTTTCTTAGGATTGATTACTAGAAGGGGAATTACTAACTCAAAGAGTATAACTTTTTTGAAAGATCTTGAAACACAATTGCTTTCCAGAAATATAGAAATATTATTCTTCCAACAATAGAACCTATTTCACCCCAGTCTTGCTAGCTTGAAAAATTATTATAAGCCTTTGTTAATATGGAAAAATACCCTCTACTCTCTTGTTGTTTTCATTGGTATTGTCTTTGATTATTAAAGAGTTGAATACTTTTTTATATGCTTATTCATCGTTTGTATTTCTTCTGTGAATTATTAGTTCATGCCCCTCACCCATTTTTCTACTGACATTTTAAGGGGTTTTAATTGATTGGTGGGAAAGTTTTCCCTTTCAGATCTTTTTTATATTTCAAAGGCAGCTCAGAACATACATTTTAGACTCATTGTGCAAAACTTACTAAACATTGTTTGGTAAGAGCTGTCTAGTAGGATGATGATGATGGTTATTATTATTATTTTGGAGCCTTTCCCCTGTCAGATATAGAGAGGTCATTTAAAGTTGATAACATTCTTTGAAGATGAAAACGCCTTCACCTGGATATACACAAACGTCCCATTTTACTGAAGAGAAGGCTATGAAAGTACCTGAAGTTCGGAGTGTGAATTGAAAACAGAGGACTAAGAAGTTCAAGCATGTTCTTGAACTGACAAGGCCCGAGTCTCAGGCTCAGAAAACAAGTTATTGCAATTGCTGAATAATTACTCAATTAACGTCACTCTATTCGTTGCTCTATCAGAGTGGGTGGGAAGAGAGGAAGATGAGCTGAGTCAATCTTTTCTTCGGAGGAATTTAGAATGGCACAATGTTAAGAGTCGCAAGGGATCTTAGATATGATTCAAGCTCATGTGTTCAAAAGCATCCACCGTGTATCACTCAGGTACCACCAAGATGATAAGGGGGTATTGATTGATCCTTTTCCTTTTAATAGTTATACATTTATTTTTATGTACATTAGAAAAAAATGAATCCTTAGCTCAGCCATCCAATGGGTTCATGGACATTGTTGCTTAGGATGACATTAAAATAGATATTAAGTTTAAAAAAAAGTCATCTGTAACTTGCCTCAGTGTCTAGAAGAGTACCCAGCACACAGGTGCTCAACAAATATTTTGTTGAAGAAATGAATATAATTTAAAAATGTTAAATAAGTAATAGTATGGGAAATACATAGATATTTCATAATAACAACCATCAAGGTAGTAGGATAATGATAAATTTGATGATAAGTTTAATGCTGGTAAGTTTGAGAAATAGCGTTAACACTCTTGTCTTCAGACAAGAAAACCAAGTCTCACAGGAAGGAAAAACTTGCCTCAGAGCTGCGTGCGATGCCTCATGCCTGTAATCCCCAGCACTTTGGAAGGCCGAGGCAGGTGAATCACTTGAGTTCAGGTGTTTGAGACCACCCTAGCCAACACGATGAAACCCTATCTCTACTTAAAAAAAAAAAAAAAAAAAAATTAGCTGGGCGTGGTGGCGTACTCTTGTAATCCCAGCTACTAGGGAGGCTGAGGCAGGAGAATTGCTTGAACCCAGGAGGCAGAGGTTGCAGTGAGATGAGATCATGCCACTGCACTCCAGCCTGGGTGACAGAGTGAGACTCTGTCTCACAAAAACCCCCCTAAAACCAAAAATACCAAAATTGCCCCAGGTCACAAGATAAGAGCCAGAATCTGGTCTAGATTCCAGCTTTTCTGTCTCAGAGGCCAGTGTTCTTTCAGCCACAACCAAAGGTGGTTTTCTGCAATTTTATCACAGAGTTTTCTTCCTCGCTTTTGTAACTGTAGGGTTGACGTGTGTCACTCTGTCATTTTTGCTTTCAGAAAATGACAAGTGGTGTCTTGCGTGTTTCAAAGGGCATGCATTCCAGGGATGGTAACATGTACTGAACGCTCACCATGTACTAGGCAGTGACTGAGCACTTCACATGCTTTATCTCTTGGATTCTTTCCCACAGTGCTATGAGGTAGATACTAGTATTATCACCCCATTTTATAACTGGGAAAATTGAGGCACAGAAACATTACATCAAACTTCTAATGTAGGATTGTCTGTACAAACCATTTGGCACACACTGCCTTGAGACATACTCTTCATTTCTATCTTGGATTTTAAAGACAGTTAATTTTTTGTGTGTGTTTATACCTCCTTCTCTAAAAGAGATGACACGTTTCATGGTAGAGGTTGGGTAGACAGGAGAATGGGTAGCATCGGCCCCTCCGTGAGGCTCCCAGGCACCTACCGTCAGATATAAAAGGTTCAGATTTGAAATAAGGGTTTGATTTTCTCCTTATTTTTGAGGTTGGGTTTGGTTGTAAAGAACAGGGCCATGACAAGTTTTGTCTTAGGTCCTGAGAAATTACCTTTGAGTTTCCTCTATAGCCAGCAACATAACACAGTAGTTAATTGCATGGACTCTGGAAGTAGATACAACTGGATTTGTATCTGGGCTCGGTTTTTCCTAGTGGTGTGACTTTAGGTGCATCATTCTACCTTTTTGAGCTTCAGTTTCCTTGAATCAATACATCTAGAGCTGGCATGGTGATCAAATAAAATAACATAAAAAGCCCCTAGGTGCCCAGTAAAAGATAGCTTGGCATTTGTTCAACAACCGATTATTGAGGGTCTACCATGTGCACTGTGTTCAATGCTAGTGACTTGGTGGTGGGCAAAATAGATTCATCCCCTGCCTGCATGGAGTTTACCCTGTAGCAGGAGGCACACATCAAGCTGATATTGTAGGTACCCACTTATAATTTCAATTTGTAATAAACATAGATTAAGAGACTATTATGAGGAGTCCATTGAGGCTAGACAATCACAAACAGTCATTCTGAGCAAGAGAATGTTAAGTTGAGATCTGGAAAGTGAATAGGAGGAAGCCCAGGTAGCAAGGAGAATGGGAAGGGGGTTCCAGGTGGAGGGAATGGCATCCAGGCAGAGGGAATGGCTGGGGGACAGGAAAGAGGGAGGAGAGTTAGGGGGACCTGAAGGCAGGCCAGTGTGGCTGCAGCAGGAGTGAGAGGGGAAAGTGGAGAAAATGAAGTCAGAGACCCAATGGAGGTCTACAGACACCTGGCTAAAAACCCCAGAGCTAGAGAGATAGGGGGAAGCTTGTGTAGGGTTTTAGAGATCAGATCAGGATACAGAACTGGGGTCTTTCCTGAGTGAAATGGGAATCCACTGGAAACAGAAGTTGTGAAAAGGTCATGTTGGCTGCTGTGCAGACAGATTGGAAGGGCTGAGGGACACAGGGATAGTCGTTGGAAGGCTGTTGTAGACATCCAGTTGAGAGATGATGGTGACTTGGACCACAGTGTGAGCCATGGAAGGAGAGAGAAGTGGATGGACCTGGAATATGTTTTGGAGGTCACTGAGGCTGTCATTGTTCAGCACATGTTCTTTCTCCTCTCCATTGAAAGACACTTCCTTGCTCCACTGATCTGGGCTTGGCCCTGTGACATGCTTTGGTGATTGTAATATAAGCAGAACTGAGCAGAGGCTTTCAGAGGCCTTGTATGTGTCCATTGGCTTCTTGTGTTCCTGTTACTTGCCATGAGAATGACAAGCCCCAGATTTATGGTGGTGGTGGTGGTGGTGGTGGTGGGTGCTCCTTCAGCCTGACTTCTGGAAATAGGAGACAGGTAGTGAAGACCTGAATTTGACCTACATTCTGAGAATAAGCCCAGCAGAACTGTAGTTGACTCACTGTGGTATTCAACCACTAAGATTTCAGGGTTGTTGGTTACTGCAGGAAAAGCTGAGCCTAATGAAGGAAGGACTGGTGTAATCCATTGGTCATGGTCAGGTATATGTGATGGGTGAGGAAAATGGAGGTGGCAAGGATGTCCATATCTTTGGCATAGATAGCTGGGTGGATAGAGGTTCTATTTACTATGATTAAGAAGATCTAGAGTTCAGTTTTAGTCTTGTCAATCTGAGATACCTGTGAGGTGTTCAAGTGGAGGTATCAAGTCCACAGATGAATATATGTGTTTTGGGCTTACAAGAGAGTTCTAGGCTAAAGACATGCTTTTCAGCGCATGTAAACAATATTCAAAGCCACAGGAGTGGATAAGCTTACTTGGGCCTGCCTTTCTTTCTTTCTTTCTTTCTTTCTTTCTTTCTTTCTTTCTTTCTTTCTTTCTTTCTTTCTTTCTTTCTTTCTTTCTTTCTTTCTTTCTTTCTTTCTCTCTCTCTCTCTCTCTTTCTTTCTTTCTTTCTCTTTTTTCTTTTCTTTCTTTCTCTCTTTCTCTCTCTCTTTCTCTCTCCCCCCCTTCTCTCTCTCTCTCTCTTTTCTTTTTCTTTTTTTTTTTTGATGGAGTCTTGCTCTATCACCCAGGCTGGAGTGCAATGGCGCAATCTCGGCTCACTGCAAACTCCATCTCCCGGGTTCACGCCATTCTCTTGCCTCATCCTCCTGAGTAGCTGGGACTACAGGCACCCGCCACCGTGTCTGGCTAATTTTTTTTGTATTTTTAGTAGAGACAGGGTTTCACCATATTAGCCAGGATGGTCTCCATCTCCTCACCTTGTGATCTGCCCGCCTCAGCTTCCCAAAGGGCTGGGATTACAGGCGTGAGCCACTGCTCCTGGCCCAGTATTTCTTTTTTGAAAATAAAAAAAATAATTAATTTTTTTAAACTTTTACTTTTTATGGGTACACAGTAGGTATCTATATTTATGGGGTACATGAGATGTTTTGAAACATGTGTGCAAGGTGTAAAAATCACATCAAGGTAAATGGGAAATCCATCCCCTCAAGTATTTATCCTTTGCATTACAAACAATTCATTTACACTCTTTTAATTAGTTTAAAATGTACAATTAAGTTATTATTGACTACAGTCACCCCACTGAGCTGTCAAACAGCAGGTGTTATTCGTTCTTTTTAGCTATTTGGACTGGTACTTCTTGAACTTTAATGTGTATTAGTGCTTGCCGAGAAAGCAGGTGCCTTGGCCACACCCATGGAGAGGCTGACTCAGTAGGCTTCCGGTAGAACTCAAGAATTTACGTTTTAAGATTCTTCTTGGTGATTCAATGATGGGGTTCTATAGACCACACTTTGAGAGACATGGGCCTGGGGAGGGATGTCTCAAATCCAAACGAGAGTGTCTTTTGAATGTTCATCTGTCATTCAGCCCAGCAGAAAGGATGTGCTCAGCTTCTGAATTTCCTTCCACCTTCTCACTGTTAAGGTCCGTAAGCCTCAGAGGATTTCTCAAAGTAATCCTACAATAGAAAAGTTTTAAGACAATAAGATCAAAACATGTTTGCATTCACTTCTAGGTATTTATTTATAAAGACAATTGTGCCTTCAGATGATTTTAATTAGGCAGTTTTATCCCATTTATCCATTTAAGTGGTGCCTCTCTTGAGTG
Organism: Chlorocebus sabaeus; assembly: GCF_047675955.1. Lineage (NCBI taxonomy): Eukaryota > Metazoa > Chordata > Mammalia > Primates > Cercopithecidae > Chlorocebus > Chlorocebus sabaeus. The sequence goes on from NC_132908.1 coordinate 12,557,280, forward strand.
GCTTGAGGTCGAGATGTGTGTACGAAAGTCTCGAAATTCCTGCTTTCGTAATAGTGGTCACTCCACTCCAAGCATGGACGTACCCACGGCTCTGGTGGTGCTTCTTGAGTTGTGATTCGTGCCCATATCCCTGGTAACGCTGGTTGCATAATTCCCTGGAAATTGAAGGAGGGTGTAAATGAAGTCTCTTTGCTCTCAGAAAGCAGACAGCTCAGCTTCCTGGATCCAGGACACAAAGGGGCGATGTACACGTGCCTCTTTTTATCTGTTGCCAAAAGCTCAGATGCTTTTTGATGACAGTCTACAACCAAAAGTTGCAAATTGGTGGCCTAGAAGGTGGATTTGTCTGGCAGATATGTTTGATTTGAGCTACACAATGTGTTTTTTTCAAATTAAATTAATTTCCAACATTGAAAAACCGAGAGGCTTTACATAAGATCCAGATTTTTGGCTTCTCTTGAAGAAAAAAAATGTGAAGATCTGGCAGCGCCAAGCCCATTTTCCCACGTAGCAACCATCAGCTGGAGGTGAGTAGCAGCTGTCCCCGTTAAACAGGGCTGTGTTTCTCAGTTTGGCACAGGCCCCCAGCACACCCTCCTGAGCCTGATGCTCTGGCTGAGTGCTTGTTACCACTTATCATGTTTCCCAGGTCAGCTTGACTTGCTGACTTGCCCACTTTACCAGCATGACCCCCAGGGTAACCACATTGCACATCTCCACTGCTATGATTCATATCATAGTCTGGATTTGTGCAGTGTGCAACTGTGCAACTGAACTCAGGAGTCCTGCTGGCTCCGTTGGATCAGTGGTTTTTAACCTGGGATCTATGGGTCCTTAGGGTCTTTGGATGTGTCTCAGGGGTCCCATAGAGTTGAAGGGGAGACCTTGAGGGTAGAGCCTCTAAGGGGCCTTCAATTTCTTATCTGTACTTCAAACAGAACAGCTTCCTTTAGGTCTGGTATTTTGGAATGGTGAATAATATTTTAATTTAAAAAAAAAAAACTTTGTGGCTAAGAAAATTTGAAAAAGATGGCTGCCAAAATTAGCTTTATATAAGGCACCCAAGTCCTCTGGGGAATAAAACCACTCAGCTTGCATGAAATTCACTTCTGCAGCCCCCAACTGCCAAATCCTTAGGCTAGAACTTGTTTTCATCAGTATAATTTACATACAGTGAGATGCACATATCTTAAGCATATAAATCAGTAAGTTTTGAAAAATGCATATAGCCCTGCAACCAACTCCTCTATCAAGAGGAAGAGCATTTACATCACCCTGCAAATTCCCTCATGCTTCTTCTCATTCAGCCCCACCCATCCCTCAGAGGTAACCACTGTTCTGATTTCTTCCACCACAGAGTAGTTTTGCATGGTCCTGAACGTCCCATATATGGAGTCACAGCATATATAGCCCTTTGTGCCTGGCTTCCTTTGCTTGGCAGGACATCTTTGAATTCTTCCATGTTGCTGTTTGTCTTGGTAATTCATTCCTTTTATTGCTGAGTTAGTATTCCGTAGTACACTGTAATTATCTATATAGTCTCCTGTTAATGACATTTAACATGTTTCCAGTTTAGGCTTCACCTGTTTTTTTGTTTGAGACAGAGTCTCGCTCTGTTGGCCAAGCTGGCATGCAATGGTGTGATCTCAGCTCACTGCAACTTCCACCTCCCAGGTTCAAGCAATTCTCCCACCTTAGCCTCCCCAGTAGCTGAGATTACAGGGACCCATCATCACGCCTGGCTAATTTTTGTATTTTTGTAGAGATGGGGTTTGACCATGTTGGCCAGGCTGGTCTTGATCTCCTGACCTCAGGTGATCCATCCACCTCAGCCTCCCAAAGTGCTGGGATTTCAGGTGTGAGCCGCCATACCCGGCCTTAACCTGGAATTTAAGGCCTTTCATCATCTGGACTCTGATTTCCCATATGGCCTCAGCACATGGCTTTTGCCAAACCTCTTCATAGGGCTCCCTCACTGAGGCCCTTCATATCTGTGTACACACATTTGTACATAACTCGTTCTGCCTGGTGTATCTCTAGACAATCACCCACCTGACAAGCTTGCATTTTTCAAGACTCAGCTTCAATAGTGCCTTCTTGTCCAGACACCACGTTATATAGACCTTAGGCTAGAATGCATTGTGTTTGATGATGTCTCTTCCTTTTCACCAGAAGAGAAAACTATGGACTGGGTCCGTATTTTATTCACTCTTGTATCCCCAGTACCTGTACATAAGAAAGAGTAATGCTAAGTATGTATTTGTTGGGATAATGTATCCTGCCACCCAAATATCATATTTGCTAGAGCTGAGCACGCCTAGTTGGTGGACTATGCTTCGTGTTCTCTCTGATAGTAAGAGAAACATATAGGGAAGTAGGTTTACTTCAGAGAGCCTGGAAGGTCCGTGCATTAGTTAAGGTAGGCTGTACCACTGTAGAGAAATAAGCACTAACTTGTGTAATGTCTCAAAGACAGTTGAAATTTATTTCTTGCTCATGTGGCACTTCAAGGCACGTGTTCTTGGTTGGTAAACAGCTTTTCCTGATGTGATAATTCATGACCCAGCCTCCTTTTGGTATGTAACTCTACCATCCCTTGTCGTAAAGGTTCACAAACTTTCTTTGAGTTCATGGTACCTCTAATGTCTTTGTGATGTTTTTAATAGCACCCTCTGCTAAAGAAATCACTTATTTTTATTTATTTAGACAAGGTCTCATTCTGTTGGCCAGGCTGGAGTGCAGTGGCGTGATCATGGCTCATGGAAATCTCTACTTTCCTGGCTCAAGTGATCCTCCCACCTCGGCCTCCTGAGTAGCTAGGATTACAGGCATGGGCCCCCATGCTTGACTAATTTTAAGTTTTGCTTTTTTTTTTTTTGTAGAGATGAGGTCTCACTGTATTGCCAAGGCTTAAAATAACTTATTTTTAAGTAGTTAGATTCAAACAACTTAATGAGTATTTATGTCTGTAACAACTCAGTGCCTACATTGATCTTCATAAAGTACAGTTGATCCTCATTATTCATGGTAGATATATTTTCTAAGGTCACCACAAACACTGAGTTAGCAAATCCCTAACCATTGCTCTTAGAGGAAATACAGGGTTGGGTTCCTGTGAGCCCTTAGTCCCTACATTTTTGTCAACCAGCCAATACATAATCTGTATTTTGATGTATTTCATGTGTGTTTCTGTTTAAAGACACCTTATTTGGTATACATTATTGGTTCATTAACACTGAACTCAACAGTCAGTAGCACTGTAACTCATGCCTTGAGAAAGCTTACCTAACCTGTATTTTCTTTATAAGGCACATCGCAGCCTTCTCATGCTTAGGAACACTAGACTAGACAGCCCTGCCGCACTACACGTGGGGGCTGCTTTAAACAGTGAAATCACCAACAGAAAGAACAAAAATGGAAAAAACCTGGCACTAAATAGTCCATGAAAAGGACACTTGTTTACAGTTTGAGAGCTGAAACAAGGAGGCAGAGGGACACCTTGTTTGACCTTGGCTGACAATGGGCACGTTGTGTGGTTCAGACTTTTTTCAGACTGCTCTGCACATGTTCATAGATGACTTTGAAAACACGAGAGTATTGATTTGGGGGTTATGAATAAATTTTGGTGAGTAGCTGAATTCACAAATACAGACTCTGTAGATAATGAGAATCTACTATACTTGGTTTTTATCTTAACAACTGCCAAATACTCAGCTTTGCAAAGATATGACATCATTGAAAAGAACATAGTGATTAATGTGAAGCCCTGAATTACCTTGAGCTAGCAGGTTGCATGGGGCCTGATAGATGTTGCTGCGTATCCCCCCAAAACCTAAAATATCCTATGGCACCAGGGTGAGTTTGTGGTGATGCCCTGACAGGGTATGTTGACATGTAGTTTGGGAACTGTGGTATTAGTGCCTCAAGGTTACCTTCCTACAGTCAGCAGGAAGATGAACATGGAGGATATACTCCTGCTTCCCGCAATGTCCTTTCCCGCAAGTGTCCAATACCACTTTCTCTCACATTCCATTGGCCAGAACTAGTCACATGGCCACACAGAGGGCAATGGAAGCTGGGAAATGTAGTTATTCAGCTATGTGCATGGGAAAAAGAGAAATGGGTTTTGGTAAACAGCCTAAACAGTCTGCCATTGTCTTGAATTTCTCATCTATTGGGAATAACAATTTGACTCCCTTATATTTATTTCTCTATCACTATAAGTCTTTTTTATGCATAAGTGTCATTTAATTCTCATGGCTATTCTATGAATTAGGAACACTTAGCATTCAAGTCAAAGGTTTAGAGTCAGACGTCCCTGAAACCAGATTCAGGTCCCTTGAGTTCTAGCTTGGTGACTGGGGGGACAAACTGCTTCAATTCTCTGGGCCTGATTTCCCCATCTCTAAAATGGGATAATAAAGCCTGAGTTGGAGATTCTTATGCAGGTGATTTATTAAGGGAGCTGCCCTTTGGGAGAAACTGTGAGGAAACAAGGAAAGCAAGGGTAGGGAAGGGGAGGCTAAACAATGATGTGGTTTTAGGTGGAGACTAGCCTCAGACTGATCCTGTGCACAGTTCTGGAGTGTAAATTGCATCTCAGAGTTTGTTCCACCTTGAGGAAAGGAACCAAACTCTTATCTTTATGTCAGTTGGTCACTGGCTCTGGGCTACTGCAGATTGGGAGGAGAAACTCCCTGGAATATCTGAACAAAGTGGCTCCAATGGCCCCAAGGACGATTGCAGGTGTCAGCCTGTAGCAGAAGCATCCACATCTGCAGGCAGAAGGGGTCCCCGGGAGCCTGATGGGGCACTGACAGTGTCTGATAAGAGGGCTACAGGGGATGACGCATGGGGATGGCTTCCCAGAGTGCCTGGTGCATGGTAAGCATTCAAGAATGAGCAGCTGCCATAATGATTGTTAGGACTCTTATTTACCCTCTTGGCATCTAAACTCAGACACTTGGAACAAGCTGTATAAGACTGAGAGGCTACAATTTCAAAAATAAAGCTTGTTCCTGGACAGCTGGGAGATGAAAATAGCCAGAGAGGGGTCAGGCAACTGCCCTCATCTTGGGTTGGTTCATTCGTTCTTTGTTTGAGATGGAGTCTCACTCTCACCCGGGTTGGAGTGCAGTGGCATGATCTTGGCTCACTGCAACCTCCACATCCCAGGTTCAAGCAATTCTCCTGCCTCACCCTTTGAAGTAACTGGGACTACAGGCACCCACCACCATGCCTGACTCATTTTTGTATTTTTAGTAGAATTGGGGTTTCACCATGTTGGCCAGGCTAGTTTCAAACTCCTGACATCAGGTGATCTGCCTGCCTTGGCCTCCCAAAGTGCTGGGATTACAGGCGTGAGCCACCGTGCCTAGCCAGGTGGCTTCTTTTTGAGATGCAACTTTCTTGTTGGCTTGTGGCACAGACTCCAGATGGCCACAATAATTAGGGGCTGGCAGGGTCCACGGACCTGCTCCTCCCTCTCCTCCCCTGGCTGGCATATCCTGAGATTCCTTTGACTAAGGATCGGGGGAGCCTTCTGTTACTCCTGATGTTTCTTCCCCTCTCCTGAGACCTCCTGGGATACATTTACCTAGACCTTTGGTTCTGAATGTTGACTTCACAAAGAATCTCCTCTAGAGAATTTAAAATTGCAATGCCCCAAACTAATCTATGGTAGAAAAAAAATCAAACAGTGGTTGATTCTAGGAAACGGGAATGCAGATTGAATGAGGAATGGCATAAAAGCCTTCTGGACTGATGCGAATGTTCTATATCTTGATATGCAATGTTATACTCATGTATATGCAACGTTAAACTCATAAAATAGTATTCCTAAGATTTGTGTCTTACATTGTCAGTAAATTTTACCTCGGAAGAAAAGAATGTAGACAGGTATTGAACGCTAGTTAATGAAACGATAAGCATGCTGACATACTTAAGGGAAAATACACTGATGTCTGCAATTTACTTTGAAATGCATAAAAAATCAATATGGGTTGATGAGTGGGTAGAAGGGAGAGTAGATGAATAAATAGGTGATAAAAAATAATAAAATGTTAAATGTAAAAATTAGGTCATGTGTATTGAGTGTTTGCTGTAAAAACCTTTCAACTATTATATAAGCTTAAAAATTTCATGTAAAAATGTTGGAAAAAATAAATACCAATGCCCAGAAAAATGGATTTAATTGGCCTGGAATAGGGCCTGGCATCAGTGTTTGATAAAACTCCCTGGTGATTGAAAACACTCACCTGACTTACAGCAATAACACTTGTGCCTTATAAAATGCCTGTGATATGCCAGGACCTTTACATAAAAGATCTCATTTAGTTCTCACAAAAGTCTGGATGATCAGAGAGGTGTCACGTGTTTAATGTCATATGGCTACTAACTGGCAGAGACAGGCTTGTAAACACCACACTCTAAATCCCTAAACAGTGACCTTTTATTGATCCCTTAACATGTGCCAGGCATGGTAATAAAAGCCTGCAGATTTTCACTCCTTGTCCCTGCAACCATCCTAGGAGTTAGTCATGATTATCCTCGTCCACAAGCGACGGCTCCAGGAAGTTAAGTCGCATAATCAGTTATTTATTTAATTCATAAAACTTGATATGCCAGACACTGTGCTAGGATCTAGCATTGCAATGTGAGACAGTCATTGGCTCCTGTCTTTTTTTTTTTTTTTTTTTTTGAGACAGTCTCACTCTGTTGCCCAGGCTGCAGTGCAATGGTGTGATCTCGGCTCACTGCAACCTCCACCCCCAGGGCTCAAGCAATTCTCCTGCTTCAGCCTCCTGAGTAGCTGGGATTACAGATGGGCACCACCGCACTGGGCTAATTTTTGTATTTTTAATAGATATGAGGTTTCCTGGTGTTGGCTAGGTTGGTCTGGGACTCCTGACCTCAGGTGATCTGCCTGCCTCGCCCTCCCAAAGTGTTAGGATTACAGGTGTGAGCCACCGTGCCCAGCCAGTTCCTATCTTCATGGAGCTTGCTAGAGTAGGAAGTTAGGCTCAAAGTTGCATTGTCAAGCAAGTATTTAATTACAATAATGCTTTATGCTGCAGAAATAGAATTAGAGGTTGCTATGAATGCATCTAAGAGGGACACGAGGCTGAACATTAGAGATGGGAAGGCCATCAAAAAAAAGCTTCCTTAAGATGATATCCTGAGCTGAAACCTGAAGGAATAATTGGCGTTGGCAAGGGGAGCACATTCCATTTGGAGGGAACAACATGTGCAGAAACTTCAAAGTGGGAAATATTTCAGGGGAAAGAAGGCCAGTGTGGCTGACACAGAGTGAGAGAGAGGAAGGTTGGTGCAAAATGGTCTAGGGCAGTAGGCAAGGGTCAGACCCTGCAGGTCTTGTACGCCATGGGAGTGACTTGGGACTTCAGCCCTAAGTCACTGGGGAACCATGGACATGTTTCAAGGCAAGGGGAAAACATGATCTATTTTTCTTCAGGTTATATAAGTTACAAAATGGCCAAGTCCAGATTTAGACCTGGATCTCTCTGCCCTCAGAGACTTTGTTCTACTCTCCTACACTGTTTTCCTCAGCTCGCTGGGATTTCAAACTTTTCAAATGCTGGTGTATTTCCAAGAATTAGTTGTTTTGGCCATGCGCAAAAACTCGACCTGCTCAGTGGGCATGAAAAGTTCCATTATAGGGCAGAGGACATAAAAGCTACCTGCAACCACCACTAACAACAAAAAATAATGATAAGTTACAGGCTGAGCCAGTGACTCATGCCTGTAATCCCAGCATTTTGGGAGGCCGAAGTGGGTGGATCACCTAAGGTCAGGAGTTCCAGACCAGCCTGACTAGTACGGTGAAACCATATCTCTACTAAAAATACAAAAATTAGCCGGGCATGGTGGTGTGTGCCTGTAATCCCAGCTACTCAGGAGGCTGAGCCAGGAGAATCGCTTGAAGCCACGAGGTGGAGGTTGCAGTGAGCTGAGATCACGCTGCTGCACTCCAACCTGGGCGACAGAGTGAGACTCTGTCTCAAAATAATAATAATAATGATTAATAATAGTAATAAGTTACAGCATTTGTAATATTCTGGGCAACAGGACTAATTAATGAGCCTAGGACAAGCTATGTGTTGGGGGTGCTTTCTTTACAACTTCTATTACAGAGATGTCCTGGGTGAACCAATGTGTTGGGTCCCACAAGAAATAGAGAGGGAGAGGATGTCAGGGTGGAGGCAGTTGGCAGATTCTTTGCACTCCACTTTCTACCTGTTTAGGAGGTGTTTGAGGACTGCAGGGGGCAAGAGGTGGGTCTCTTCTTTAAGCCTACCTCAAAGGGGATATAGGGAAAAGTCTGACTTTTAACAGATCTGGAAATGTCCCTAGTGACTAACTTGTCCATTTTACTGGGATCCAAAAAAAGGGACATGATGTAGTCAAGCCTCAATAGTGAGCCTGTGGTAGTGGAGGAACTAGAATTCAGGTTGCTTGAGGGCCAGATCGGTGTGTTAAATATCTCCAAAGTCAGAGCCAGAAGCATAGCCAATGGTGAGGTCACAGAAGTGGGCAGGATCGATTCATGCTCTCTTTTTGAGTGAAGGTAAGGAGTTTTGATTTTATTCTAAAAGCGCTAGGAAGCCATTGGAAGGCTTTAAGCGAGGGAATGATTTGATCAGATTTACATTTTACAAAGAGATCTCTTGATGCTTGGTCTAGAGTGGACTGGTGAATTCATCTGGGTGGGACATAATGATGATTGAGCCCAGGGTGGGATAGATAAGACGGTGAAAAAGAAACAGGGTCCACTAGGTGCGGTGGCTCGTGCCTGTAATCCCAGCATTTTGGGAGGATGAGGCGGGCAGATCACCTGAGGTGAGGAGTTCAAGACCAGCCTGACCAACATGGTGAAATCCTGTCTCTACTAAAAATACAAAAAAACTAGCTGAATGCGGTGGTGGGCACCTGTAATCCCAGATACTTTGGAGGCTGAGGCAGGAGAATCGCTTGAACCCAGGAGGTGTAGGTTGCAGTGAGCCGAGATCATGCCACTACACTCCAGCCTGGGTGACAAGAGTTAAGACGTAAGACTCCATCGGCGGGGGAGGGGGAGGGGGGAGAGAGAGAGAGAGAGAGAGAGAGAAGGGAAGGGGAGGGGGGAGGGGAGGGGAGGAGAGGAGAAGAGAGGAGAAGAGAGGAGAGGAGAGGAGAGGAGAGGAGAGAAGAGGAGAGGAGAGGAGAAACAGGGCCAAGAAATGTATAACTGCAATCCATAGAACCTGGCTATATGCTTTAATTATGAGGGTGGGAGATAGAGGGGTCAAGAATGTCTCCTGGATCTCTGGGTTAGGCAATGAAGACTGTTGGAGAGGAGGTGCCATTCCTGAGATGACGGTGACTGGTGTGTGGAGTTGGTGGAGGGAAGAGTGTATCACTAAGCTCAATTTGAGGTACTGTGAAGTTTGGGATGCTTGGGAGACGTCCAAACAGAGAAGCCAAGTCAGTGTTAGATATATGAGTATGGAGTTCTGAAGAGAGATTACTCCTGGAGATTTAAATTTGAGACTTTTGGAGGGTGATAAGACTGATGAGATCAGCTGCTACGGAATTATAGAAGGTGCTGGGGTATGAGTGAAGGGCAACCAACATTTATGAGGCACCTACTATGTGCCAGGTCATCTTGCAAACACCATATGGATGGATGCTCATTTTACCTATGAGGAAAATGAGGCTCGGAGAAGTTAAATAATTTGCCCAAGGTCACACAGTCAGTAAGTGATGGCAGAGGTAGGATTTACATCTGGAGTTTTCTTCCTTTTGCTTCTAGAAAGCAAGCTTCTCTTCTTGCTGGTTCCCATGAGGGTCCTTGGATTAACTCTTACCAGGAAAATATGGGTACTTTCTCATCCCTGCCTCTATCACTCAGACCAGTGGGACCTTCTGATTGGCCAGGTCTGGAACATGTGCCAACCCACCAATCCCTGAAACTGGGCATCGGTGTTGACCTTGCCCAACCACATGGCTGGAGAGTAGGGGAGGAGACGTGGGAGTGAATATTGGCGAGGGTAAAGAGAAGTGTTCACAACAGACAGACACTTTGCTCCTTGGACATCGACATTCTAGGGGCTGCTGCCTGCTAAGAAAGGCATTGCAGCCACATGGCGGTTCTTGGGTGACCTCGGCGTATGAGCAGGAGAAGGTCTGAAGCAGTGGGAGGCTCTTATTTCGGAGAGTTGAGCACAGAATGTTGGAGTCCTTTTCAATTGCAAAGTCACCCACAAAGGCATGTGTGTCCCTGCAGCTTGGGCTACAGATGGGCAGTGAAGCATGCGCGCACGCACACACACACGCGCACACTCTGAGAGACTGACTTCAGACGAGCTTTTATTAGCTAACATATCATCTGTGCAAAGAAGAGACTCACATGTGAGCATTTGCATGATTTGAAGGCGAGAAAAATACGCCTGCCAGATTCTTTTCTTCCGCCCCAAAGGAAGGGGCCAGAGTGACCTCAGCAACCTGGGTGGCTGCAGTTTCTCCAAGCACCTGTTCCTTGTCTTCTAAATCTGAAACAGGACAGGTCGAATCAGGAGCGATGGGCAGCGGGGAAAGAGTCTAGGGGGAGGAGAAGGGTCTCCATCCACTGCCACCTATCAACATGCCAGCCAACCTATGACAGTATTTATCAAGCACGTTCTCTGTCTCTCCAACTTGTGACTGAGGACAAAGAGGATGCCAGTGAAGCAAGACACAGAGACTCTGTCTCCAAGGACATTGCAAGTCACCTGGGGACTTCATTTATTCACTTATTCATCAGATGTTATCTATCTTGTTCGTTATTGTATTGCCAGAATCTTGCACAATGCCTGGCTCACAATAGGTGCTTAGCAAATATTTGCTGGATGGACAAGTGAGCGAAGAAATGAGAAAATGAACTGTATTAGACGTTATGATAACAAGACTGTGAATCTGCCTTGAGAAATTCACAGCTGATTAGGGGGAAATGGACATCCATCACTGATTCTGTTATACCCTCCTGCAGCCTGCCTGGCTACACCTTGTGTTTGACACCATTGTCCACTCTCTGATCACTGAAGTTCACCCCCCATCCCCCACCCTTGGTTTTCATGCTCTACTTTCTGTGCTGTTTCTCTTCAACCTCTCTGACCATTCAGCTCAGGATACTTCTCTCCAACCTGTCCCTAACTGTGGGTATCTTTGGCTCTCTTTTGGTCACCCTCCACACCTTCTGCATACCTGCTGCCTCAGGGTCCTATCAATGCTGTTCAGCCCCCAAATTATTCACTTGTTAAATGAATAATTCCATAGATATCCATGGATTCTATTCATGTGCCAGTCCATTCTAGATACTAGAGATAATACAACGTATAACACAGACTAACTCGTTGTTCTCTAGGAACTTCAACCTCCCACTCTAAACTCTCTCGCTTGACCTCTGGACTTGACATTCTGTTAGAAGTCCAAAGGGACATTCATTGTCTCCCACTCTGTACCTCCCTTTCTCCTGTGTTATAAGGCTCAGGATATGGCTCTTCCTAATATCCAGTTTCCCAAACCAGAGATGGGGAACTCACCCTAGGCTCCTCCCTCTTTCCCAACCTCCCACCCCTAATAGGCCCCTAGTCCTGAAGTTTCCATATCTCACACATCTCCTACAGCCTCTTTTTCCCCACCCTCTTTGCACAAGTGCTCTTTACTTCTTGCCTGTGGCCGCCATATTGGTCTCCCTTCCAACTTATCTCTCCACTGCAACTTATCTCTCCCCTGCCGCCAGAGGAATCTAGGATCCCAACCACGTCACATTTTTCCATTACTGAAAAACCTGAGGGCCTCCCATGATCCTAGGGTGAGAACTCAAGCCTTTTTGTACAGCCTATAGGGTCCATCGTGAACCATCCCTCTCTAACTCACCAGCCTCAATTCTCACATGGCCCATGCAGATCTGCTCACCGTTCCTTCAGCATACCTGCCTATGTCAGCCTGAAACCCTTTGCTTATGCCTGTCTTTCTTCTATGCAGCTGTTTCTTATATTCTCTTGTGTAGAACTGGCCTCTTCCACCCTCACACCCCTCTTATGCCCTGTCATCTCTCTCTGCTCCTGCACTTGTTTACATTCCTTCCTTTTTTTATCCTACAATGGAAGGGGCAGGGTTTTAGTATTCCCAGGGCCTTGCACTTGTAGGTGACTATAGCGGACACTATTGGTGCTCTACCTTATTTCTTCTACTCTCCTACACCAGCTGCAGGCTTTCTACTGCAAGCCTCTGTGACTCTCCACATGACGGTTTTCTTCAGCCATAAGAGCTTGTTTGGGATATGAATGGGGAATAATGGAAGCGCCAGGGAGTTAATGCTCTAGGGAACATTGGTGGATAAATAACAGGTTAAAAATATGTCAAATAAGAATAGACATTGGTGGATTAATAGCCTGGCACCCTTACTCCTTGGGTGGGATGATTCTGAGATTTGTTTTTATACCCTCTTCCAGAGGTCCACAATGTGAATGTGTCCCATTGTGACAGTGGAAACATGTTCATGAATACACTCTTCCCCCACATCACATCCCCACTCCTAACCTGGGGCTTCCTGGGATCATCTCCAAAATAAACCATTGCACTCAAATCTTTGTCTCAAAGTCTGCTTCTGTGGGAACCCAACTAAGACAGTGTCTGATATGATTTGGCCCTGAGTCCCCAGCTGAATCTCATCTTGAATTGTAATCCTCACGTGTTGAGGGAGGGACCTGGTAGGAGGTAATTGGATCATGGGGCCAGTTTCCCCCATGCTGTCCTCATGATAGTGAGTGAGTTCTCACGAGATCTGGTTGTTTGATAAGTGTCCAGTGCTTCCCCCTTCTCTCTCTCTCTCTCTCTCTCTCTCTCTCTCTCTCTTTTTCTCTCTCTCTTTTTCTCTCTCTCTCACCCCCTCTCCTGGCACCTCGTAAGATGTGCCTTGCTTCCCCTTTGCTTTCCACCATGACTGTAAGTTTCCTGAGGCCTTTCCAGCCATACAGAACTGTCCGTCAATTAAACCTTTTGTCTTCATAAATTACCCAGTCTTAAGTATGTCTTTATAGCAATGTGAGAACAGACTAATCCAGTGCCTTAAGAAATGTTTGATGACTGACTAACTGAGTGTAATACAATGAATATACAATATCCATAAAACAGTAGGTGGGCAACATAAGATAGCTTACAAACAAGAATCCACAGTTTCAAAGACTTTGTCAGCCATGGGAGAAGGACTCCATAGGGGATGGAGAGTGACAAAAGCTAGCACTTCATGAACATTTGTTATGTTCTAGACTCTGTTGTAAGAGAGAGAGTGTGTGTGTATTTCTTTTTTTTGAATTTAAACATCTCAACAACTCATGGCAGGCCCTGTTTTAAACCGGATTTACAAACAAGGAAGCAAAGTGGGGCACAGAAAGTTTAAGCACAGGTTTTCTTAGCTGTACGCAGAGGAGCTGGGAGTCGTCGACTCCAGGCAGTCTGGCTTTGAGCTGGGTTCAGAACCACTGTGGCTTGCAGAGGTGGTGAGATTTGATCCAGGTCTTGAATGACTGGAAGGGATTGGGAAGGACATTCAGGAAGGTAGGTCAGCCGGAGCAAAGGCACGGAGATGAGAATGTACACGCCTTGCTCAGGATCATAGCCTTGGAGGCATCTTGATTTTCAGCAAGGTCTCCATTCTGGAATTATCTCATTTCCTCCTCCATTTCCCCTGCCCTTTCTCACTTATTTTCAACACTCTGGGGATGTGGGGAAGGTGAAAGGGCCAATAGCCAGAACCAGAAGCCTCCGAGAAATCTGGCTGCAGCTACTACAGTGGCAGATTCTCTTCTGTAGCTTTACTGATTTGTAGTCAGGGTTTGCAAGAGTCTCAAACACACACTAAAACTTAGATTCAAAAATCACAGGATCCCAGAAGCCTCATATCCAAGGCTGCAAACTCAAATGCCTGCAAGGGTCAAGCAGCCAAGGAGAGCAGTGAAAAACCCAGATGTGGGACGATCAACAGCTCTGCAGATGCCCTGCCTGGAGGAGGCAGTGCCAACTGCAGCCCATCATGGCCTGGTGGGAGTGGGGGCTTGGCATGGCCTGTTTTTCCTTTTTATAAAAAAAATAGAAGGCCAGGCATAGTGGCTCACACCTGTAACCCCAGCACTTTGGGAGGCTGAGGCAGGAGGATCATTTGAGGTCAGGAGTTTGACACCAGCCTGGGTAATATAGAGAGATCTAGCTCTACAGTCAAATAAAAATTAAAAAAAAAATTAGCTGGTTGTGGTGGTATACACCTGTGGTCCCAGCTACTTAGGAGGCTGAGGCAGGAGGGTCGCTTGAGCCCAGGAGGTTGAGACTGCAGCAAGCTAAGATTGTACCTCTACATTCAGCCTGGGTGACAGAGCAAAATCTTGTCTCAAGAAAAGAAAAAAAATGAGAAGCCAGAACTCCAATTTTAAAAAGATGAAACTTTCCAAATTTTAAATACTGGCAATAGATTAATTAAAAAATAAAACCTCTTTGCAGGTTGGCATTAAGGACATCAAACAAAATCATTAATGGTTCAAATTGGTTCCTGAGTCCGCATGTTAAGACCTCCCGCCCCCAGACAATAGGATATTGTACTTAAACCAACAGTATCTTGGACTTAGAGAATCGTAGCTTCAGAATCATTAGTGTCATAGATTCTTAGACTTAAAACTGTCTCTTAGGATACTTGACATGTTGAATCATGAAAATAATAGACATAGAATTTTAGCTGAGATCTCAGGTACGTAGAATCATAAAAGCAGACAATCAGAATCAGCAGCATCATAGGTCTTTTTCTCATTAACCTTTAAAATCTTAGCATCAAGTACTACTGGAATCAGAATTCCTCTACATTGAGTATCTGGCTTTTGGAAAATGCTAGTTAAATAACAGTGGGGTGTGGTGGTTCATGACTGTAATCCCAGCACTTTGGGAGGCCGAGGCAGGCAGACCACCTTGAACTTCTAAAGTCAGGAGTTCGAGACCAGTCTGGCCAACATGATGAAACCCCGTCTCTACTAAAAATACAAAAATTAGCCAGTGATGGTGGCAGGGGCCTATAATCCCAGCTACTCGGGAGGCTGAGGCACAATAGTCGCTTGAATCCAGGAAGTAGAGGTTGTAGTAAGCCAAAATTGCGCCACAGCACTCCAGCCTGGGCGACAAAGTGAGACTGTCTCAAAAAAAAAAAAAAAAAAAAAAAAAGCTAGTTAAATACATATTCTTGTCAAGTTTCTGAATGGGATCCTTCCTCTCCGATATTCTTGCTAATATCTTCCACAAATATTTTTATTGAGCAGCTAGTACAGGCAGCAGTGAACCAGAGAGACAAAGAGCCTGTTTTAATGGAGTTTATGTTCTTGCGCAGGTGGGCAAGCGGTAAACACACACGAAAGATGATTTTAGACAGTGAACCTTTCTTTTTTTTTTTGATTTCTTAAAAAATAAATTTTATTGTGTATATTTAAGGGATAAAACATGATGTTATGGGATGCATATAGATAGTAAAATAGTTACTATAGTGAGGCAAATTCACATAGCCATCATCTCATATTAGCATTCATTTTTTTTTCTGACAAGAGCAGATAGATATATATAATAAATCTCATTTAGCACAAATCCCCAATACACTACACTATTAGTAACCAGAGTCCTCATGTTTAGATCTCTAGACTTGTTCATCCTACATATCTGCTATTTTGTATCCTTTACCCACATCTCCTCATTTCCTCCTCCCACCCATCCCTGGTAACCTCTATCTCTGTATATTTGACTTTTTTTTTTTTTTTTTTTTTGAGATGGAGTCTTGCTCTGTCGCACAGGCTGGAGTGCAGTGGCATGATCATGGCTCACTGCAAGCTCCGCCTCCCGGGTTCATGCCATTCTCCTGCCTCAGCCTCCCAAGTAGCTGAGACTACAGGCACCCAAAAATTACAGGCGTGATCCACTACGCCTGGCCTTTGACTTTTTTTGTTTTTCTTTTTTGAGAAGGAGTCTTGCTCTGTTGCCCAGGCTGGAATGCAGTGGCATGATCTCGACTCACTGCAACCTCCGTTTCCCAGGTTCAAGCGATTCTCATGCCTCAGCCTCCCGAGTAGCTGGAACTACAGGCATGTGCCACCATGCCTGGTTAATTTTTGTAGTTTTAGTAGAGGCAGGGTTTTGCCATATTGACCAGGCTAGTCTCAAATCCCTGACCTCATGTGATCCACCCACCTTGGTCTCCTAAAAAGCTGGGATTACAGGTGTGAACTACTATGCCCAGCCCTTTTTTTCCTTCTTTTTAAAGATTCCACATATAAGTGAGATCACACAATATTTGTCTTTCTGTGTCTGGCTTATTTCACTTAGTGAACATTTCTAAGGAGAAATGACACAATAATATTACAGAGAATGACCCTGGGGTGAGAAGGTGGGGCTACCTTAGGTGTTCAGGTGGCTCTCTCTGCAGAAGTGGCCTGGGAGAGGAGAATGGAATGATGAGGAGGAGGAATCAGCCATGGGAAGATTTGGGGGAAGAGAGTTCCGGACAGAGGGAACAGCGAGTGCAAGGGCCCTGAGATCAGGCTGAGCTTGTATGATGGAGGTGTAGGAAGACCTCCAGCGTGGCCTTAGCACAGAGACTGGGGAGGGAGAGTGTGGGGGATGAGACCAAACAACTGGACAAGGATGCACACGCTTTTCATTTCAAATAAATAATGAGAAACTTCTGGTACCCTGGTACGAAACAAGCTACCCTCTACACGTTGCTGGGAAGTGCTTGCTAAGTGTTTTAGATGAAATGGTGAGGTCACAGAGAAGGAGGTGGGGCTTAGTTAGGGCTGCCTTTAGCCACAGCATCATAAAGGGCCTGCAGGGGAACTTCTTTAATGCTTTTGTAAGCATTCTGCTTGATACTTACATTGCTTGCCCATCACTGCTGCCTTGCCACAGCCCCTCCTCCCTGGTCCTGTAGTGCTGGGTCCTGTGTCTCCATCAGCCAGCCACGGCCAGACAGGGAGGAGAGACAACTTTCAAAAGGGTGTGTGAGTGCTGTGACAGCCTCTGTGCTTGCCATCTCCATGGTACCCAGGCAGGGGGACAATCTAATTAGGCTATTTTCAGCATCCCAGAGGGAGGGGGGTGGCAGGAGACAGGGAGAAGGGGACCTGCCTCTCCTGCTGCCTGTCTCTCTCTCTCCCTTTCTGAAGCTATTATTGATTAAGCAGTTAGAGGCCAAGAAAGCAGGACCTTTCCATGATCTGTGCTAGGATCAGAGGAGTCTTTCTGGCAACTTGGTGGGCCTTGTGAACAGCATCAGGGACCCTGGGGCTGGAAGGCTTCCCAGTGCTCGGTGCTAATGAGCTCTGGAGCCTACAGCTTTGACCAGAATCACGTCCTCTGCAGGCTGTTTGTCCTCTGCTGGGGCTAGCTGCCACCAGCTTCCTCTGAAATGATGGGCCCAGAGTCAAGGATGCCGATAGCCCTTTGTTTCTTAGCCTGGGGCCTGTCCTGGCTTTAGAGGTGTTTGCCTGTGATATTCAGAGCTTGGTGGGGAGAAACTGAACTTTCATCTGCCTGGAGCACATGGCTAGTGGCTCCTGGAGGGGACTGATGGTTTATCAATGGAACCACACTTGACTCTAAGTTCCGCGTGGCTACGGATCACGTTCAGTTTGCTCACCCCATGGCCTAAAGTCTAGACTTCCTACATGCTAAACAGTTATTCATCAAATATCCTGTTATAAGCCTGTAAGAAGGGTGTCGCCTAAAGGGTCTTCTCTTTTAACCCATGAGGCAGAACTGTCACATCCCTTCACTGGCCACTGCTTTGCCCAGGTGTGCTAGATCTAGAGGTTAATGTGGTCAAACAAGGCTGGAAAATAATCAATACCTTCAAAGCCCTTGCCACGTTTAGGAACTGTGTCAGGAGATGCACCTGCATCATAAGAACTCGCTGAGACAGGCAAATCCTGCAAGGCTATTATCCCCATTTCACAGATGAGGAAACTGAGGCAGAGAGAGGTTAAAGCAACGTGCCCAAGACAACACAGTTGGTGTCAGAGTTGCGATTAAAACCCAGGTGTGCCTGAATCCAGAGCCATCCTCCCAGGTAACGCATTTACGTGGGGATTCTCAGCTTCAGGACTCACTGGAGTCTTTAACAGGTTAATGTGAGTTATAAATCTCAAAGAAAGGGCAATTCGTAAAATCATTCGACCCTTCCCTTTTTGTTTTTTCTGGACCCACTTGTTAACATCTTCTGACGGCAGTTTGGGAAGGGCTGTTAGGAGGTAATTAAACAGAGCAAGTGATAATGTCCTTAATTAATCCAATCCACTCTCTTTCGGTTGTGCTTATTTCCTTATGTTGGAGATAGCTCCAACAGGAGGTCTTTAAAAATCAAACCCCTGGTTATTCCTTCTGACTCCAGAATGAGCACGAACACTCAAAGCGGCTATTTCAAGGAGAATCTCATCTCGGGTTACTGCTTTGCATCAACCTGGGATGTGGTGCTGTCTGCTACAGCAGAGAGCTGGGATGAATTCTGAACCGGGGGTGGAATTCGGGATGTTAGCCTGCAGGTGAGGGCTGTTAACCCCTCCTCTTCCCCCATACAAATACTTTGATGAATCAGGCCTCACAGCGGGACTTTGTTCTTTTGTTTAAAATGTTATGAACTCACAAGACTTCAAAGACACTCCTCTGATATCTTCCATTGCCATATTCCTTTTCACCCATTATTTAGTTATTTGGCATGTTTGGATAGTGCCTTGAAGGTGGGGATCTCACCATATGCCTCTTCCCCACTCAATGTCCAGCAGAGGGTTGGACATGAAGATGTCGTAATAGATGGCTGGTTAATGGATCCTGTCCATTCATCAGCGTTGCTATCCACATCATCAAAGCTACCATTTATCGGTTGTCTCATGTGTGTAGGTATTGGACTGTATGCTCTGTAGTTAGGAATCAGCCACACTGCAGCCTATGGGCCAAGTCTGGCCTGTTGCCTGTTTTATTTTTACTGGCACGCAGCCATGCTTATTCTTTTCTGTATTGTCTGTGGCACCTCTTGTGCTGCAATGACATGGTTGAGTGATTGGGATGGAGATTACATGGCCTCACAAAGCCTAAAATATTAACTGTCTTCCCCTTTCAGAAGTTTACTGACCTCTGCTTTAGCTATAATGAATACATAATCTTTTAATATTCTTATGACAACCTTGAAAGGCAATGCTGCCATTTCACAGATGAGAAGGTCAAAGCTCAAAGATGTTAAACAATTTGCCCAACTGATGAGTGGGAGATCCGATGTTTGGACCCCAGTCTGCATCTCCAAAGCCAGTGTTCTTTACTCCACTCTATTCTCCCCAACAAACTGAGAACAAACTAAATTTATTTTTGCCTTATTTTTGAACCAACTCTTTTGAGCATGTGGGTTTGATTCTACTGGGGCTGCAAAGTCAATGCTAGCAAAAAAATTGCCCCTAAAGGCATGCAGGCTGCCTGGGTAGTTGGTAGCTGAAGGGGACTGTTACCCTATGCATAGAAACACCAATTCCCTACTAGAGATCAAAGGTTTCTGGAGTAGCTGATTCATCAATACCCTTGAAGTCTGGTGTCAATTTCACAAACACAAATTTTCTTTCTTTCTTTAAGTTAGTTACTTTCTTTTCTTTTCTTTCTTTCTTTCTTCTCTCTTTCTTTCTTTCTTTCTTTGTTTCTCTCTCTCTCTCTTTTCTTTTCTTTTCTTTTCTTTCTTTCTTTCTTTCTTTCTTTCTTTCTTTCTTTCTTTCTTTCTTTCTTTCTTTCTTTCTTTCTTTCTTTCTTTCTTTCTTTCTTTCTTTCTTTCTTCTTTCTCCCCTCCCTCCTTCCCTCCCTACCTCCCTTCCTTCCTTCTTTCCTTCCTTCCTTCCTTCCTTCCTTCCTTCCTTCCTTCCTTCCTTCCTTCCTTCCTTCCTTCCTTCCTTCCTTCCCTCCCTCTTTTCCCTTCCCTTCCCTTCCCTTTTCTTTCTTGAGACAGAATCTCGCTCTTTTGCCCAGGCTGGAGTACAGTGGCATGATCTTGGCTCACTGCAACCTCCACTTCCTCGGCTCAAGCAGTTCTCCTGCCTTAGTTTCCCAAGTAGCTGGAATCACAGGTGTGTGTCTGCTGATTTTTTGTATTTTTAGTAGAGACAGAGTTTCGCCATGTTGGCCAGGCTGGTCTTGAACTCCTGGCCTTAAGTGATCTGCCTGTCTTGGCTTCCCAAAATGTTGGGATTACAGGCGTGAGCCACTGTACCTGGCCGAATTAATTTCTTTAGCTTCTCAGCCTCTGATGGCTTCAACATTCCTAATGCTTTAAGCTGAAAAGTAGTCCTCATTCCTAGTCTTTTTGCACACTATGGATTTGAGAGCCATCTAAATATTTGGTGACTTATCTGCACAGGGGAATAGAGAATGAGTAAGAAAGACCAGTTCACAAGCATACATCCAAGTGGTTGGTTGCATAATGGGCGGTGGTGAGGGCAGAGAATATTAATGCCTCTGGGAAGAAGACTCAGGTGACCTAGTCTTCAAGTTTTTGGTAGAGTGTTTTTTTGTGTTTTTTTTTTTTTCTTTTTTTTTGACATTTTTGTTTATATTAGGCAAATCCTACAAGGCAAATTAACCAAACTGAAACTCAGAACACATTTTGTTTCATTTATTGATTTATTTTTCTTACCTATGACTACATTTACATGTAACATTTTACAAAAGCATTCATTCATATGTTTACGGAGATAACTGTCAGAAAAAGAATGAAGTGACATGAGATCAAGACCATCTTGGAAAATCAGGGACATGTTGTCGTGGTACTTTTTAGTAATATTTTGGGGACATTAAAAAATGTAGTCCTCAAGAAGGGCAATTGTGACCTTGTGAGCATTCTACGATATTAGGAATTTCAAATACATTTTTAGGGGAAGAGTAGGGGCCTGTGAATGTGTACATGTGTACTGGGGTCTCTGAGCTCTGGTAGCCTTTTTTCTTCTTCTTCTTCTATTTTTTTTTGAGACAGTCTCACTCTGTCACCCAGGCTGGAGTGCAGTGGCTTGATCTTGGCTCACTGCAACCTCTGTCTCCCAGGTTCAAGTTGATTCTCCTGCTTCAGCCTCCCAAGTAGCTGGGATTACAGGCCCCTGCCACTATGCCCGGCTAATTGTTGTATTTTTAGTAGAGATAGGGTTTCACCATGATGGCCAGGCTGGTCTTGAACTCCTGACCTCAGGTGATCTGCCTGCCTTGGCCTCCCAAAGTGCCGGGATTATAGGTGTGAGCCACAGTGCCCGGCCTCTTCTTCTGAAAGTATGAGATTTGGGATTCTGTGCAATGCATTTTCCCCAATTTATCTCATTATCACATTATCTCAGCCTTCCATGTTGGAATCATTACCTCATTTTGCAAACAAGGGAATTGAAACTCAGAATTGTTAAGCAATTTGCTGAAAGTCTCATAGCTACTGGCTAAACTGGGATTCCCATTTAGATCTGTCTTTTTGAAAGTCTGTATTCTTTGACAATGATGATGTCATCATCAACAACAACAATAATTCGTTGACTGGTGTTGAGTGTTAATTATGTGCCAGGCACTGTGCTGAACGCTTGCCATGGATTATCTCATTGAATTTTCATTCAGTGTAGGTTATACATTATCCCCATTTTGTAGGTAAGAGAAACTGAGGTTTAGAGTAGTTAAGTAGTAGACTCAAGGCCACTCAACTTGAAAGCACCAGGGGCAGAGCTCAAATACTTCCTGTGTGATACCAGTGCTGCAAGGACATGAACACTGCTAACTGGTGATCTACTCAAGTCTTACTAGTTCATGCATTCAATCAAGAATGTCTTTGCCTTGAGGGCTATCACATTCAATCCCCTTATTCAATGAAAAAATTAACTGAGCTTTAAGGAACCCCATTCCTACCTGTATTCCCTTCTCAAAGGAAATTTTTGGCTACTTAAAAGAGAAAGTTCTAGACTTGGCTTTCTTCCTTATAACAACTGAGACCATTCACTCTTCCCTAAATCCTATATTGTCCTCTGCTGAGGAGCTAGCTCAGAGCCCTAACCCTTGGCCTGACAGGGATGGCTACTTCTGGAGACTTGATTGGGTCAGCTGTTCTCCATCCAAAGTTCCTTGCTCTGTTTTGGATACATTCTTCATCAGCACAGCTTCACTGTGGGGAGGGTTTATTGGGCTACTGCTGTCCTGGCTTCCCTTTGTCATTCATCTTTTGCCTCCAAAGGCCTGATCCCAAATCTGGCAAGAGGGATCTGGCTTTCAGTTTGAATCTAATCTCATGCAGGTTGGCCCTGCTTCCTGAAGAAGCTATCGCAACGGCCAGCGAAGACCAGCTTTTTGGTATTGCCTGTTTCCTTTCTGTTCTTTTCTCCTACTCTCAGTCTGTCTACCCACCACCTCCTAGCATTTGCCCAGCACCCAAATCCTCCACCTCATGGCTTATCTTTTACAAGCTGTAACTTTGAGCAAGATGTGGAAAGAGGCAAAGGTTCCATCGGGATGAAGGCGATTTGCAGCGGGGTGGAGGGAAGAGTCCCAGGCAGGGGGTGTGGAGACTTCTCAGTGCCCTGCCTCCATCTCAGTCATTTCCAGTCCAGGAGAGGCACTGCAGCTGGTGATATTTCCAAAACATGCACCTGCTCAAAATCCTGTTTTGATTCCCAGTCGCCTATCAACTTTGGTGACACAAATGTGAATGTACATCAATACCAGCTGGTGAGTGTGTGAAAATGCAGATTCCTAGGTGAGCACTCTCAGAGATCCTGATTCAGTTGAGGGGGGTGATCTGTGTGTGCCAGACCCTCTGCGTGATTATGATGCAGATAGTCCCAGAACCGAAGAACATTGGAAAGCCTTGATCTGCAAAGTCCAAACTCCTCGGCCCGTGCATTAGTCTGCTCAAGGTACCATAGCAAAGTATCATAGACCTTAAGTAACAGAAATGTATTTTCTTTTCTTTTCTTTCTTTTTTTTTGTTTTCTTTTTGACACAGAGTCTTGCTCTGTCACTCAGGCGCAGTGCAGTGGCACGATCTTGGTTGACTGCACCCTCTGCCTCCCCAATCCAAGAGATTCTCCTCCCTTAGCCTCCCGAGTAGCTGTGATTACGGGCGCTCACCACCATGCCCAGCTAATATTTGTATTTTTAGTAGAGATGGGGTTTCACCAGGTTGGCCAGGCTGGTCTCAAACTCCTGGCCTCAAGTGATCTGCCTGCCTCGGCCTCCCAAAGTGCTGAGATAGGCGTGAGCCACCGCACCCGGCCAGAAGTTTATTTTCTCACAGTTCTGGAGGCTAGAAGTCCAAGATCAAGGTTCCGGCAGATCCATTTTCTGGTGGGGGCTGTCTTCCTGGCTTGCTGAAGGTGGCTTCTTGCTATGTCCTCATGTGGCCTTTCCTCGGTGGGAGAGCTCTCTGGCGTCTCTTGTTTTTTCAGAGTTTTAAAACAATTATTATTGTTGTTAACTATATATAATCACAAAATCTCTGATTTTAGCTATTTTAAGTGTACATTTAATGGCATTAGGCATATTCACAATGTTGTGTAACTATCACCACTCTTCATTTCCTGATCTTTTTTTTTTTAACTTTTATTTTAAGTTCAGGGGTGCAAGTGCAGGTTTGCTACGTAGGTAAACTTGTGTCCCTGGGGTTTGTTGTATAGATTACTTCATCACCCAGGTATTAAGCCTAGTACCCATAAGCCTAGTACCCATTAGTTGTTTTTCTTTTTTCTTTTCTTTTCTTTTTTTTTTTTTTTGAGGCACAGTCTTGCTGTGTCACCCAGGCTAGATCAATGAGCCTTGATCTTGGCTCATTGCAACTTCTGCCATCCAGGCTCAGGAATTCTCCTGCCTCAGCCTCATGAGTAGCTGGGATTACAGGAGAGTGCCACCACGCCTGGCTAATTTTGTATTTTCAGTGGAGACAGGGTTTCACCATGTTGGCCCGGCTTGTCTTGACCTCCTGACCTCAGGTGATCTGCTCACCTCAGCCTCCTACAGTGCTGGGGTTACAGGTGTGAGCCACCGTGCCCGGCCCATTAGTTGGTTTTCTTGATTCTCTTGCATCCTCTGATCCTAACCCTCCGAAAGGCTCCAGTGAGTGTTGCTCCCCTCTATGTGTCCATGTGTTCTCATCGTTCAGCTCCCACTTGTAAGTGAGAACATGTGACATTTGGTTTTCTGTTCCTGTGTTGGTTTGCTAAAGATAATGGCCTCCAGCCCCATCCATGGTGTCTCCTCTTACTGGATTGGTACCTCATTTAACCGTAATGACTTCCTTAAAGGTCCCTGCTCCAAATACAGACACATATTTGTGGAGTCAAGGCTTCAGCCTATGAATTTACAATGGACACAGTGATTCCATCCATAATAATATGGCACTCAAGATGTACCGAGAAGGACCTTTTCTGCATATCCTTTGCATCTCCACCATCCCTTCTCTTTTGCATAATAGGATCCAAACATTAAATGATACCACACCTCTGGTATTTTGGAGGGATACATTTCCAGCTCTTTGTAGTTCTAATTGTCAGGTATTCAAGGTGTGAATTGGATAACCTGATTTCTATCACCCTTCTCCAAGAGCATTATACACAAGGGCAAAAGGCCCTGCTGGATTCTTAGCGGTGACCACATAATATTTCCCAGTCCTGGGATTATCTGGTGATTGGTGCTGGGGCAAGATGCTCGTGTGTAGAAACTGAAATAGTGACTTCTACTCTTGACTCTCTCGAATCTAGAAGGGCTGGGTGAATTAAGGAGATTCTGAACTTGGCTATTCAAGTTTGTGGACAGCAATAGCTATATGGTCCTGCCATCTCCTTGAGTGCTAGACCTCTCTCGAAGCGATGGCTCTCAACCAGGGACAATTTTGGCTCCCTCCTACCTCCTTCAGGGTGTTTGGTGGCGTCTGCAGACATTTTTGATTGTTACCACTGGGAGAGGATGGTGGCTCCTGGCATCTAGTGAGTAAAAGTCAGGGATGCTGCTTAAATATCCTACAATACACAGGACCCTACCCTAACCCCAGTACTCATGAACAGGGAGGAATTATCCAAACAATAGTGCTGAGGTTGAGAAGTCCTGCTCTAGAAGTTCTGCGAGTGCGTTTACCACATAGAGATGGAAACCAAAGTGTCCTCCATGCGTGGGGACAGGAAGTGAGTTCGGGAGCAGGGCTTGGCTTCTGATACTTAAGGCTCAGTTAGCACACCCACTAGTAAAACGTGGCTCAATCCATGTGCCTGATTCAGAACAATCAGATGGACAACATTTCTTTCATAAAAGGCAAGAAGGCCGGGAACAGGATGAAGAAGAAATGGTACCTGAGCATTGATACCAATTTTTTTTTTTTTTTTTGAGATGGAGTCTCGCTCTGTTGCCCAGGCTGGAGTGCAGTGGCAAGATCTCGGCTCACTGCAAGCTCCGCCCCCCAGGTTCACGCCATTCTCCTGCCTCAGCCTCCCATAGTAGCTAGGACTACAGGTACCTGCCACCTCACCCGGCTAATTTTTTTTTTTGTATTTTTAGTAGAGACGGGATTTCACCGTGTTAGCCAGGATGGTCTCGATTTCCTAACCTCGTGATCCACCTGTCTCGGCCTCCCAAAGTGCTGGGATTACAGGCGTGAGCCACTGCGCCCGGCTGATACCAATATTTTAAGAGGATTCTTCTAAAACTCAGCATAACTTCATTTCCTTTTGGAATTTTCTCTGAATCTCTAGGCGTATTGGACGTCCCCCTTTCTGAGTTTCTAGAATACCCCCTGTGTCATTTATTATAACACTTATGACACTATTATAATAGTCTATGTAGTAGACAGGGATAACTGACCATTCTTTTCTCCATGGGCTGAGGGGGCAGCCTGGAGAGAGAAAGCATAGTAGTGTCCTAGGGCTGCCATAACAAATGACCACACACTGCATGGTTATGAAGCAATAGACATTTATTTTCTTACCATTTTGGAGGCAATAAGTCTGAAATCAAGGCTTTGGTGGGGCTGCAGTGCCTCTGAGGTCTCAAGAGAGAATTCTTCCTAGTCTCTTCCAGCTTCTGGTGATTCCTGGCTTTCCTGGGCTTATGGGTGTGTAATTCCAATTCCTGCCTCTGTCTCCACTCGGCCTTGTTCCCTCTGTATCTGTGTGTCTCACATCTCCCCCTGCCTTACTTTTTATTTTTTCGAGTCAGAATGTTGCTCTGTTGCCCAGGCTGGAGTGCAGTGACTCAATCACAGCTCACTGCAGACTTGAACTCCTGGGCTCAAGCTATCCTCTCGCCTCAGCCTCTTGAGTAACTGGGACTACAGGCATGCACTGCAAGGCCTGGCTAATTTTTACATTTTTAAATTTTTTTTTTTTTTTTGAGACAGAGTTTCGCTTTTGTTGCCTAGGCTGGAGTGCACTGGCACGGTCTCGGCTCACTGCAACCTCTGCCTCCCGAGTTCAAGTGATTCCCCTGCCTCAGCCTCCCAAGTAGCCGGGGTTACAGGCATGTGCCACCACACCCGAATAATTTTTGTATTGTTAATACGTATGGGGTTTCACCATGTTGGCCAGGCTTGTCTTGAACTCCTTACCTCAGGTGATCCACCTGTCTCAGCCTCCCAAAGTGCTGGGATTACAGGTGTGAGCCACCATGCCCGGCCTTAATTTTATTTTTACAGGATATGGGGGTCTCACTCTGTTGCCCAGGTTGGTCTCAAACTTCTGGGCTCAAGTGATCATCCTGCCTCTGTCTCCCGAATAGCAGGGCCTACATATGCACACCACCACACCCAGCTAATTATTTTGTATTTCAAAGAGACAGGGTCTCACTATGCTGCCCAGGCTAGTATCAAACTCCTGGGCTCAAGCAGTCCTCCTGCCTCAGCCTCCTGAAGTGCTGGGAGCTGCCACACCCAGCACTCTGCCTTACTTGTATAAGGACATCTGTCATTGGATTTAGGGGCCACCCTGTAATCCAGGATGATCTCATCTTGAGATTAACTTGATCACATCTGCAAAGACCCCTTTTTCTTTTTTTTAGTTAATTAATGTAATTTTTTATTATACTTTAAGTTCTAGGGTACATGTGCACAACGTGCAGATTTGATACATAGGTATACATGTACCATGTTGGTGTGCTGCACCCATCGACTCATCATTTACATTAGGTATTTCTCCTAATGCTATCCCTCCCCAAGCCCCCACCCCCCAACAGGCCCTGGTGTGTGATGCTGCCCACCCTGTGTCCAAGTGATCTCATTGTTCAATTCCCACTTATGAATGAGAACATGCACTGTTTGGTTTTCTGTCCTTGTGATAGTTTGCTGAGAATGATGGTTTCCAGCTTCATCCATGTCCCTGCAAAGGACATGAACTCATCCTTTTTTATGGCTGCGTAGTATTCCATGGTGTATATGTGCCACGTTTTCTTAATCCAGTCTATCATTGATGAATATTTGGGTTGGTTCCAAGTCTTTGCTATTGTGAATAGTGCCACAATAAACATACATGTGCATGTGTCTTTATAGTAGCATGATTTATAATCCTTTGTGTATATACCCAGTAATGGGATTGCTGGGTCAAATGGTAATTCTAGTTCTAGATCCTTGAGGAATCGCCACACTGTCTTCCACAATGGTTGAACCAATTTACACTCCTACCAACAGTGAAAAAGCATTCCTATTTCTCCACATCCTCTCCAGCATCTGTTGTTTCCCAACTTTTTAATGATTGCCATTCTAACTGGCGTGAGATGATATCTCACTGTGGTTTTGATTTGCATTTCTTTGATGACCAGTGATGATGGGCATTTTTTCAAGTGTCTGTTGGCTGCATAGATGAAAGAGCCCTCTTTTTAAATGAGGTCACATTCATAGGTTCTGGAGGTTAGGACATGGTCATATCTTTCAGAGGGATGTTATTCAACCCACTCTAGATGGGGGTAAAACACAAAGATGGGAAGGGATGATAAGACCGCACTGTAGGATATGATTTACCACCTACAATGCTAGGAACAGAGAGGCTGAGGAACAGAAGAAAGTAAGAGTAATATGATGCCTTTTATGTGCCAGGAGCTGGGTTAAAGCTCTTCATTTCTCCTCTCCATTAATCCTCACTAACACTTAGTGGATTGGTTATCTCCATTTTACAGGTGGAGAGAGAAATTCAGAGAAGGTGTAAAGGTAGCTCAAGCACCTACAGAACAAATCGAGCCGAGGTCTGCTGGTTTCAGAGCCCATGCTCTTTCTAGGATAAAGAAAGCATTTGCATGGCCTCTTACTGGCAGCAGTAGGGAGGGACCAAGCCCAGAACATCTCATTTGCAACAGAGAAGCTGTCATTGCTCTTCCTGGGCTTCCAACAGCCTGGTGCTCACCTGCCTGCCTTTGGCAGCTGGAGCCCAGGTGCCGGACGCCCCGGTTGGCCCAGAGCCTCTTGAGGCAGGGATGCGGAGACAGATTTTGGCTGGTTCAGATGCAACACCCTTTCTGGCACCTGTGGCCATTTGGCACTGTGGAGGAGCCAGTCCCATACATATGTATGAAAGGATTTGGATTCCTTTCTCCCACCGGTGCTGGGATTCATGCAAGCTGAGCAGGATTTTCTGAGAGGCAGTGTACTGTGATAGAAAGAGAAAGTTGAAATGAGACAGACCTGGGTTCAAATCTTATATTTGCCACTTATGGGCTGTATGACAAGTGAGCTATTTCACTTCTCTGAGCCTCAGCTTCTTCTACTATAAAGTAGGGGGTGACAATACCCATTTCCACAGAGCTTCCACATAAGGCACCTTGAACAATGCCTGCTACATAGTAGACCCTCAAAGTTCCTGTGTTGGCTGAATCTGTAGGTCCCTGTGATACTTCCCTATGCCTGGTTAGCGTCTGTCTCAGCTTGCATGAATGTAGCAGCTGTGCGGCCAGGATCTCAATTACCGATAACATCTGTTAAATGCAAGTGTGGACATGGCTGCTAGTAAAAGGGGCAGATATTGTGGAAGGATGTCTTATCTCATGCATGGTCATTGTTACCTGGACATTGATACCAACATGTTAAGAGGATTCTTATAAAACAGCATAACATCATTTCCTCTTGGAATTTTTTCTGAATCTCTAGGTATATTGGATTTCCCCTTTTCTGAGTTTCCAGAATACCCTGTTTCATTTATTATAACACATCACATTATTATAATTGTCTATTTATTAGACAGAGATACGTTGGTAGGCAAGGGCTAATTATTACTTTCCTCTATCTTTCTAGACTGGTAATTTTCAACATTTGATTCCTAGACCGGCAACGGTATTACCTGGAAATTTGTTAGACCTGCAAATTCTCAGGACACACTGCAGACCTGCTGAATTAGAGACGCTGGGTGTGAGGCCTGGCAATCTGTGTTAACAAAGCTTTCACGTGATTCTGATGCATGCTTAGGTTGAAACGCCACTTCACTAGATGACTAGTCCTTAACTTTGGAGGAGCTCCTGGATCCTGGAACCCTTGAGGAGCTTTAGAAAATAGCATGCCTCTGTCCCACCTATAGAGGTGCTGACCTAATTGTTGAGGGGTGTGAACTCGGCATTGAAATTCTTTAAAATCTCCAGAGGATCCTAATATTGAGCCAGGGGTGAGAATCACCAACACACAGCCCCACTCCTAATAGTCATTTAATAGTAGGACATAGTAGTTGAGTGCCTCCTTAGCAATCTCATAGAGATAGGTCTCACGCTGATCTCCTTCTTCCTAACTGCGGGTCAGTTCTTTTTTTATTTTTTTATTGTAAGAACACTTAACATGAGATCAACCCTCTTAAAAACACTTTTTTTAAAATTTTTTTTTTATTTTTTTTTAAGACGGAGTTTCCCTCTTGTTGCCTAGGCTGGAGTGCAATGGCACGATCCTGGCTCACCACAACCTCTGCCTCCCGGGTTCAAGCAATTCTCCTGCCTCAGCCTCCTGAGTAGCTGGAATTACAGGCATGTACCACCATGCCTAGCTAATTTTGTATTTTTAGTAGAAATGGGGTTTCTCCATGTTGGTCAAGCTGGTCTCGATCTCCCGACCTCAGATGATCTACCGGCCTTGGCCTCCCAAAGTGCTAGGATTACAGGCGTGAGCCACTGTGCCTGGCCTTAACAATATTTTAGGTGTATAATACAGTATTGTTAACTATAGGGACAATGCTGTATGGCAGATTTGTAGAACGCATCCATCTTGTACAATTGAGACATTTTTGCCCGTTGATTAGCAACTCCCCCAATTTTCCTCTCCCCATCACACGGCAATTACCCTACTACTTTCTGTTTCTATGAGTTTGACAACGTTAGAGTCCTCATTTAGGTGGAATCATGCAGCATTTGTCCCTTTGTGACTGATTTATGCATTTAGCATAATGTCCTCAAGTCTCATCTGTGTGTCATACATAACAGGATTCCCCTCTTTTCCAAGGCTGAATAATATTCCATTGTATGACTACACCTACTACAGTTTGTTTCTCTATTCATCTCTTGATGGACATCTGCGTCGTTTCTGTATCTTAGCTGTTGTGAATAATGCTGCAGTGGACATGGGAGTGCAGATATCTCTTTGAGATCCAGAATTCAACTCTTTATATATCCAGAAATGGGATTGCTGCGTCGTATGGTAGTTCTATGCTTAATCTTTTGAGAAACCTCTATGTTGTGTTTCACAGCAGCTATTTGGCACTTTATATTATATACCATTTTATATTCACTGTGGGTCAATTCAGACCTCCCTAAGTCGTACTTTTCATACCTGTAAATGTGAGTAGTGATGGGAATCTTCTCATAATACTAGCTCTGTAGTGCAGATAAAGCACTTGACACGATGGAAGACTACCAGTTAGCTATGATACTTAGTATTCTCTCCATTTTATAGGAGAAGGATGTGAAGCTCAGAGACTTTGGCTGCAGGAAGGGGAAACCAGTGTCCCTCCCCTCCTTGATCAGAGTCAACATTTAGGTTTTAAGGTTGAAAGCCATTGTCTGTGTCTTCAAGGTACCATAACTACCTGGAGTTTCATGGCCTGAAAGAGACCTGGAGCTTGTTTGTACCTCCCTCCCCAACTGCTGTATCTGGGTCTTTTGGGGTATAGCCCATTTACTGAACAACGAAAACTTTGGTGATCCCCAAGATTTCTGTTCTCAACATTGAATTGTACTGTTGATTGACAAATGTTGGGTGAAGAGTCCTCAGCTTTCTTTGGAAATTCTGGCCAACATTTTTGGATGTTCTTATCTGGAGGATGGACTCCATCAATATTTTTTCAGTTATAGGCAGCAGTATAAACCATCTCAAACTTCCTTAAGCAATTAATACTATTTATTGGGTCATGTAGCAAAATTTCCAGGAATCTAGCTAGTCACAGGTGCCCCAAAGAGGCTGCTTTTTGTTTCTTATAAACTGAAGCATAAAATCCAATATACACTTAGCATGCAACCCGGCAATTTTACTCCTATGTATCTATCCAAGAGAATTGAAAATTATGTCCACACAAAGAATCTGCACTAATATTCATAGAAGCTCTATTCAGGATAGCTAAAAGCTGGAAACAACCCAAATGTCTATCAATGGGAGAATGAATAAACAAACTGTGGTACATCCACACAATGGAATAATTCTTGGCAATAAAAAATAATGAATATTGATTCACACAAAACATAGCTGAATCTCAAAAGCAGGCACTGAAGAGTGTGTAGTGTTGGGAGGCTGAGGCGGGTGGATCACCTCAGGTCAGCAGTTCGAGACCAGCCTGGCTGACATGGTGAAACCCTATCTCTACTAAAAATACAAAAATTAGCTGGGTATGGTGGTGCACTCCTGTAATCCTAGCTGCTTGGAAGGCTTAGACAGGAGAATCACTTGAACCCAGGAGGTGGAGGTTGCAGTGAGCTGAGATTGTGCCACTGCACTCCAGCCTCGGCAACAAGAGTGAAGCTCGGTCTCAAAAAAAAAAAAAAAAAAAAAAAAAAAAGGATACTGAAAGAAGCCAAGCTCTAAAAAGTGTATATTGTATGATTCTATTTATATGAGATTCTGAAAAGGTAGACGGTGGCTGCTTGGGGCTGGGGTGGGGGTAATTGGCTGTAAACAGGTGTGAAAGAACTTTCTCAGGTGATGAAAATATTTTATTTCTTGATTGTCATGGTGGTCTTGACTATATGTATGTGTCAAAATTGATCAAACAGTGTACTTACTGTGGGCACATTTTAGAGAATGTAAGTTACACTTCAATAAAGGTTTTTAAAAAGAAATCTGCCTCTATCGTTGGGTTCTATTTATCTCTTTTTGGCTTCATTCTTAGGCAGGTTCTCCCCAGGAAATGGTAAATAGTGCTGCATGAGTCTGTTTTCACGCTGCTGATAAAGACATACCCGAGACTGGGTAATTTATAAAGAGAAAGAGGTTTAATGGACTCACAGTTCCACCTGGCTGGGGAGGCCTCACAATCATGGTGGAAGGTGAAAGACACGTCTTACATGGTGGCAGGCAAGAGAGAAGGAGAGCCAAGTGAAAGGGGAAACCCCGTATAAAACCATCAGATCTCGTGAGACTTATTTCCTATCACGAGAACACTATGGGGGAAACCGCCCCTATGATTCAATTATCTCCCACCAGGTCCCTCCCACAACACGTGAGAATTATGGGAGCTGCAGTTCAAGGTGAGATTTGGGAAGGGACACAGCCAAACCATATCAAAAGCCTTCAGCAGTTTTGCCCCTCAGTTCAGCAATCCCCATGGAAAAGAGCTTCTTCCTATTGACAAATTATGGCATACAGCGTCGTTGGAACAGCTGGGGTCATATGACCATGCTTGAATCAATTACTGTGTTTGTAGATGGTGGGGAAATTCTCTGATGGGTCAGGATTGGATCATGTTCTGGAGCCAGCTGGGGGTGTCAACACTTCAAAACTACCTGGAGTGTGAGTGGGGGAGGAGTCCTTCCCCAAAGGAAAGTAAAGGTGCTGTTACTAGAAGACTGAGGAATGGATGCAAATGCAATAGAGATCTTCTACATAGACCTTCCCTAGATGTAACCTTCCAGGCTAGGTACCGATCTCTCTCCTGTAAATTTTTTTTTTATTTTTTAATTTTTGTGGGCACCTAGTAGGTATGTCGAGCTACCATATGCTTCAGCAATCCCATTGCTGGGTATAGACCCCCAGAGAAAGGAAATCAGTATATCAAAGAGAGATCTGCACTGCTGTGTTTGTTGCAGCACTGTTCACAATAGCCAGATCTGGAAGCAACCTAAGTGTGCATCAGCTGATGAATGGATAAAGAAAATGTGGTACATATACACGATGGAGTACTATTCAGCCATAAAAAGAATGAGATCTTGGCCGAACATGGTGGCTTATGCCCATAATCCCAGCATTTTGGGAGGCCAAGGCAGGTGGATCACTTGAACTCAGGAATTTGAGACTGGCCTGGGAAACACAGCAAAACCTCATCTCTACAAAAAGATACAAAAAATTAGCTGGACGTGGTGGCACACACTTGTGGTCCCAGCTACTCGGGAGGCTAAGGTGGGAGGATCACTTGGGCCAGGAGGTCAAAGCTGCAGTGAGCCAAGATTGTGCCACTGCACTTCAGCCTGGGCGACAGAGTGAGACCCTGTCTAAACAAACAAACGAACGAACAAACAAACAAACAAACACAGAATGAGATTTTGTCATTTGCAGCAACGTGGATGGAACTAGAGATCATTACGTTAAGTGAAATAAGCCAGGCACAGAAAGGTAGACAGAGAATGTTCTCACTTAATTGTGGGATCTAAAAATCAAAACAATTGAACCCATCTCTCTTGTCGACCTCTCACCTTCCCGAATTAGATAGATCCATATCCATCTCATCACTTTTGTGATTTATGACAGCATAAAGTAGTAGAAGGACAAAGGCTGGGAGCCAGAGGCCTAGAGGTTCAAATCTCAGCTCTACTTCTTCCTTACCTCCTGACCCTAGGCGATTTATTCAAGCTCTCTAAGAATCAGTTTCCACGTCTATGAACTGAGGATAATTATAGCACCTACCTCATGATGCTGCTGTGAGGACTGAATGAGATCATTCATATCCAGTGTTTAGCATAATGCCTGGCACACAGTAAGCACTTGATCAATGTCATTTATAATTACTGTTTTTAGATTATTGAATGAGTTTTAAAAACGGAGTATTTATCTATAGCCAGGTGTAGCAGGTGTATTGGCGCCCTGTCCACATCTTGGTACCTCCATTCTCATAGGCACTGATGGAATCCTATTGCAAGAACCACCCACTCAGACTGTCTGGGGGCTTTCTCTGACACGCTGCTTTCCTGCAGGTGAGGTGAAGTGCTTCTAGAAGTGCTGGAGAGTTGATGCTCCTGGGAGCAGCCCTCAGCCAATGGTAGCCACCCAGCTTTCTCATTTTTTGGGTGAGTCCACACTAAGGCACATTCAACAGCATTCCCAGTGGTCTCTCATAGGTTTGAGCCCAGTTGCCCACTGCAGTAACATGCCCATTAATGCTATATTGGCTTGCTTCCGTTCCCTGTCTAACTTCCCCATTCCCCTTTCTGAGATCACCTTCCCAAGAACCTGTCTGTACTCAAAATTGATTTCAGAGCCTGCTTCTTAGGGAACTCAACCTGAGATCTGGACCACATGAGTGAGTTGAAACATCATGTTTTTCTGCTCTTGGCCAGAATTACAACGACATTGTATAGTGTCCCTGTGTAGTACAGTTATCTCTTGTAGACCACAGGCACTAACGGGCAGCTCTTTAAGGCTTTGATGAATAAAATATGGTAGGAAAGAATTATTCTTTAATAAATGCAGCTTTCTGGGCAGGCAAATTCTATAAAAACATTTATAGGAGAGGAATGCAATGGGGAAAATGAATCCCAAAGACCCCTTCATGGCCAAAATGAGTGCGTCACTGACAGGGGAGTTCTAAGTATCGGTTGAATGATTGATTATCCTGGCTTCTAGCACAGGGCTATTACTCAGTGTCAGAATAATGAGCTGTGGATTTATGTGTAGCCAAGTGACTGCAGAACTGCAAAGCTTAGAAGGCTGAGCCCATACCTTCCAGCCATTTCTGTATCTCTGTTGTGTTGATGGTGAGGGGGGCTATTGTAAGTAAACAATGGCCAAACCAGGTCCCGCAGGGCACTGTGATTACCATGGATCTTACTCTGGGTATATTGGGAAATTTCTTTACTGGGGATCCACAGTCCCAGATTTTAATCCCTTTCTGCCTCTGCCTTCCTGTGTGACCTTGATGAATCCCTTGTTTTCTCTGGCCCTTGGTTTCCTCCTCTGTCAAATGGAATAGGTTGGATGAAGAAACCCCAGTTATTCATGGTTTGGGAGCTGAATGAGCTCTGTTGCCTTGATAATAGTGTATTCTGCCTTTGCACCCTCTCCATGGGGTGGGTAAGTAGCAAATGTTTCATTTTACAGATGCGATGCCTGAGGTAGAGTGGTCAATATGATACAGGCACCAACCACTAACTGTGCCAAGGCTTATATTTCAGTGCAAGATCTTGTGTAATTCCTGAGACTTAACAAGTAGACAGCCAAGGGTAAGGCAATTTGTACACATATCATAGGAAACACTGGAGTGCAGATGGAGCATGCCAGTATGAAAAGCGTGTGAGCAGTAGAGTCTGACAGATGTGGGTTCGAATTTTAGGTCTGCCACTCACTGGCTCTTTGAGCCTCAATGTCTTCCCTTTATAGCCTAAAAAAATAACATCTATATCATGAGGTTAAGGTTAGGCTCATATGAGACAATTCTGTTACAGCACTTGTTCTGAAAACATGAATTTGCACAAGTGAGATTGATATATCAGGAAACATTTTGAGCATAATGTGAATTTTGCATGTGTTCATGTGAAATTTCCTCAGTGAGGCACAATAGGCGAATGCAGAAAACTGCACTCAAAGAAACTGAGCCACAGAGGAATACACAAAATATACACACCTCAAACATCTGCCAGCTACCTGAGTTGTGAGCCATGCCCACCCACATCTGGTGTTGCAACTGCCTTTCCAACTTCCCACATTTTTAAAAATTTTACTTTAAATTCTGGGATACATGTGCAGAATGTGCAGGTTTGTTACACATGTATACATGTGCCATGGTGGTTTGCTGTACCTATCAACCTGTTATCTAGGTTTTAAGCCCCGCGTGCATTAGGTACTTGTCCTAATGCTCTCCCTCCTCTTGCCCCCACCCCCAAGAGAGGCCCTGGTGTGTGATGTTTCCCTCCCTGTGTCCATGTGTTCTCATGGTTCAACTCCCACTTATGAGTGAGAACATGAGGTGTTTGGTTTTCTGTTCCTGTGTCAGTTTGCTGAAAATGATGATTTCCAGCTTCATCCATGTCCCTGAAAAGGACACAAACTCTTTTTTTATGGCTGCATAGTATTCCATGGTGTATATGTGCCACATTTTCTTTATCCAGGAAGCAACCCCAATGCCCAACTTTCAACATTTTTATATGAGGCTCCTGTCTTTAAAAAATGTGTCACTGATGAAGTTTTTGAATGGTGTGCCCCTAACCTCATTTCCCCATAAACTCCGTAGGTTTTATTGCATGGTTTTATAGAGTGCAGTAATTTTTAGAAACGTTTATGTTGTGCTATAGCAGCAGAACTGACTATGTAATGAAGTAAAGTGCCTTTGTACAGTGCCTGGTACAGAGTAAATATTAGACTGCTCTCATCCACTTCTTTCTATTACACTTTCTATTGTATCTTATGTAATAGAAAGCAGAAAGGTCCTCAATTATGACTCTTGATTGTTGTGAGAGAAGCTACTCAAGCTCCATAGTTGGAAGCCGATAGGGATCTCTCACAGACAGGAGTGCAATTGAATTTAGGGAAGTCCT
Organism: Chlorocebus sabaeus; assembly: GCF_047675955.1. Classification (NCBI taxonomy): domain Eukaryota; kingdom Metazoa; phylum Chordata; class Mammalia; order Primates; family Cercopithecidae; genus Chlorocebus; species Chlorocebus sabaeus. The sequence goes on from NC_132908.1 coordinate 12,594,219, forward strand.
AGTTTTGACCTTTGTGAGAAACAGGAAACCCAGTTCATAATAGCTAAGACAAAAGCTTGTAACTGCAAAGTTCCCTAGAGATATTGCTTCAGTCAGAGCTGGATCAAGGAACTCAAACCTTGAGACGTTATCAGGACTTAGTTTCCATTTCTCAGACCTGCCTTCTGCTGTGTTGGCCTCATTTTCAGGCAGGCTTTCTTCACATGGTGACCAGATGGTGGCCAGAAGCTCCTGGTTTGCAACCATACAGCTTCAAGTCTAGTAGAAAACATAGGGTGATTTTTTCTTCTAGTCACATCTGCCTAAATCCTGGGATTAGCTGGCTCTAACTGGATTATGTTCTCATTTCTGAAATCATCATGCAGTGCCCATATTTGGCTAGGCTTAGGTGACATACCCTCCCCTACAATTAGGGTGAAACTGGACTGATGACCTGGACTGATGGGAGGGGGGAAGGTGGTTCTCCAAAGGAAGCTCAAAGTATTGATACCTGAACAGGGAAGAATGAGCACTGGACAGTCAGAACCAACACACTTCCACTGTAAGAACCCAAACCAGGAATTTGGAAGCCATTTAGATTCTATTTCCTACTCTGTGCTTCATGTCTTTCTTTTTCAGAAGCCTTTCTTTTTCCACTTCTCTAATCCACATGACCTTCATAATCATAGTAGTAGCTGCCAAGCCCGAACTTCCCAGAAAGATCCAATAATTACAATTTTACATTCAAAAGAAAGGGTTCTGACCCAGCTTGGATTAGGAGTCCACTTGCATTCAAATCAACAGACTCAGGCATGGGGGATGGTGGTGTCCTGTTGTATAAATAAACTGCCAGGAGCTCGCTGTTATGTCCTTGGGTTGGGAGACCAATAGGAGTGGTTGTTGTGAGCTGACCACACTACCCAGTAGATGTCCATAATAAGGAAGTTCTTCCCAATTTGCTCCAATATACCTCCATTATTTTCAGGATCCAAGTCCAAGATGGTTCAGCCCATGATTGGAAAAGTGAAAGAAGCTTGCTGAGATAGCACCATCTGGCTGAGCGCGGTGCCTCACACCTGTAATTCTAGCACTTTGGGAGGCCGAGGTGGGTGGATCACCTGAGGCCAGGAGTTTGAGATCAGCCTGACCAATGTGGCAAAACCCCATCTCTACTAAAAATATGAAAATTAGCCAGGTGTGGTGGTGCATGCCTGTCATCCAGCTACTTGGGAGGCTGAGGCAGAAGAGTCGCTTGAACCTGGGAGGCAGAGGTTGCAGCGAGCTGAGATGATGCCATTGCACTCCAGCCTGGGTGACAAGAGCGAAAACTCCATCTCAAAAAAGAAAAAAAACCTCCATCTGAGACAAGAGTCTTTTTCTGTCCCAAGCAGAGAAGTAGTCTGCTTGGCTCCTTGGACTCCAACTCATTTAGTAGGATAGAGGGGAAGACTCAGGAATGGCATTGGTGGGGGCAGGGGTGATGAGCACCATTAGCATCTCCTTGGAAATGACCCAACTTCTCAGCTTCTGTTCCTCCTGGCCCAGCTAGACTTGCTAAGGAGCAATGATGCCAACTCATGTCTTATGAAACTCAGGTCATTGGGATGTTCTTTCTTTTGGGATCAGGGAGAACTGGAACATAGATATTTGGCCTTAGTCCAGAATAAGCAAAATCTTACGGAGGGAAGGAAGAAAGTTAAGTTTATTTTTAGGGGGCCACTTGGAGATTGCTTTGTATAGCACACTGTAATGATAGACCCAATTCTTCAGACCTCCCTCCATGCACACTCTTTTTCATGTGACTTTGCAGTTTCTATCACGAGAGATGTGGAGTCTCTTTCCCTACCTCTTGAATTTGGTCTGGGCTTGTGATTTGTTTTGGCCAGTAGAATATGGTAGGAGTGACTATGTGCCAATTCTGAGCCTATAGCTGAAGAGCCCTTGTGTGTTTCTTCTTGCTCTTTTGTACCTCTGCCATTGCCAAGACTACTCTGATGAAGGAGGAGAGACGTGTGAAACAGACCCAGGTCATTCCCTTCTCCCATCTAAGATCATCCTACATTAGTCAACAGCCAGCGAGTACTAGACATGTGAATGAGCTGAGCTGAGACTGAAAGATCTGCCCCGCGGATCCCAGACTAAATAACCAATTACAGATTTGGGAGCTAAATAAATCCTTTTTTTAAAAGAAAAAAAATGTATGGTGTTTTGGAGGGTGGTTTTAATGTCAACATTATTTGGTGGATTGTCTGTTAAAATCTTTGCCCACTTAAATCTGATATTAATGCTATCAACAAATCCAAGATATTTGTTATTACAGTAACAGATAACTGATATATTTGGAATATAATATAATTAATAGCTCTATATTTTGAATATTCACTGTGCAGCATACAACTATGTACATTGACTGTGGTCTTCCTGATAACATATTTAGGTAGGTTGCACTAGCTCTATTTTTTGTAGGTAACTGTGAGAATGATGGAGATTAAATGACTCACAAGGGGTCAACCAGCTAGGAAAGGGTTGGTTTGAGATAACATGACAGGTCTTTTTCACTCTATCAATCTTCCTACCTCTCTACAGTGTATTTGTGCCCAGAATCCCATGTTGGTGATAGAGGTTTGTCCGCAGAATTCAATAATTCAGAGTAAAGGGGACTTTCTTGCGAATTGCATTATTCTGAGGTTGATTATGATGATGTCTTCCTGTAACTTTCAACTTTTTTTATTTTTGAGATGGAGTCTTGCTCTGTCACCCCGGCTGGAGTGCAGTGGAGTGATCTTGGCTCACTGCAACTTCCACCTCCCAGGTTCAAGTGATTCTCCTGTCTCAGCCTCTCAAGTAGCTGGGACTACAGGCGCGCACCATCATGCCTGGCTAATTTTCATATTTTTAGTAGAGATGGGGTTTTACCATGTTGGCCAGGCTGGTCTCAAACTCCTGACCTCAGGTGATCTGCCTGCCAATAACTTCCATCATAAAGATCTGGGATTTCTTGATAGCATTAATATCAGATTTAAATGGGCAAAGACTTTAACAGACAATCCACTAAAGAAGATAAACATATGGTCAATAAGTACATGAAAAGATTCCAATGTCATTAGTCATCAGGGAAATGCAAATTAAAACCACAATAAGATACCACCCATTAGACTGGCTAAAATGAAAAAGACGATGATATCAAGTGATGTTGAAAATATGGAGTGACTGGAATTCTCATACACTGAAAGTGTAAAATAGTACAACAGGGAAGAGTTTGGTTGTTTTTAAATAAAGTCTAACCTGCACTTACCATATGACACATCAGTTCTACTCCTAGATGTCTGCTCAAGGTAAATAAACACAAATGCCCACATAAAGTCTTGTACACTAATGTTCATAGTAGCTTTATTCGTAATAGCTCCAAGCTAAAAGTAACCCCCAGATCTATTCATAGGTGAGTGGATAAACTACTTATGGGATATACTTTAACAACAATAATAAATAAGCTATTGATACATGTAGCAGTATAAATGAATTTTAAAAATTATGCAGAGAGAAAGAAGGCAGATATAAAATAGTACATGCTATATAATTTCTTTTATTTGAAATCTAGAAATGACAAATGAAATCTAGTGTCAGAAGGCTAAATAGTGTTTGTCTGAGGCCAGAGGTTGGGAGTTTATTAAGGTGATATCTAATGAGACTTTCTAGAGTAATGGAAATATTCTGTATCTTGATGGTGGGGCTAGTTACATTGGTGTATAAATTTGTAAAAAGTCATCAAAATGTACAATTAAAATGAATGCACTTGCATATAAGCCATAACTCCATAAAGTTGATTTTCAAGGAGACCTAAAATTATGTTTTCTGAAAATCACATGGTTATGAATTTCTGGGGAATGATGTATGGGTTGACAGAATCAGCTTCCTGGGGGAAAAAAGCTCCCACAGCAAAAGGCAATTCAGGACCACGGACAGCACCCCCAGTACTAAATGAGGTAAAGCAGTTAGCACAAATCTGGCAACAGTAAGCGCTCACTCAAATGCAGCTCACAAAACCCTTTAATAAATGCCTACTACGTGCCAAATATCACGTAAAGCCCTATTTATATGAATTATTTCATTTCAGTCTCACCAACCACTTGTAAATTAAGGGCTATTATTATCCTTACTTTGCAGTTGAGAAATCAGGCATTGTTCTCAATGTAATTTTGTAAGTAGAAAGAAAGCAGGGAATGATCTCACACACACACACACATACACAAGCATACACACACACACACACACACACACACACACACAGTGTTGGTCCCAGGTTCTGAAAGCGGAAAGGACATTCTTGCCTGTCTTTTGTAATCATGTTTGGCTCCCAGGGCATTTGAAGGCAGAAGTAGTCGGCAGGCAAGCGGGTGTAAGTGCCAAAGTGTGGAAGAATTACAGGTACATTTCCCCAAGCCTTTGGCAGATTATTTTTACGTACAAAATTACTTGTCAGGCAGCCTTTTTTTCCCCTCTCTTGGTTCTCATAGTATAGAAACAAGTGTTACATAACATGCATATCAGCAGCAACGGTTCTGCACAGCATCTAACCAAAGTTGGGCGGGGGGAGCAGCAGTGAGGGAGAGTGCAGGTTTTTTAGCCAAAGACCCTCAATGTCTGAGGTTATGAACAGGATGCTGGGTGAGAGAATGGAGCAGAGATGAACTCTTCTTTGCAAGACTGGGCAAAATCCTAGCCTGGGAATCAAACCTGAGGCCCTTGCCCGTGAGTACCTCCTTCCACTCACCCTGTTATCACCATGGTTTCAACCCTCCTTTCTTTCCTGCAATAAGTAGCCCCCTAACTAGTCCTCCCACTTCCAACCTTTTGTTTTTCAGTATTTTGGCCTTAGAACGTTATAGACATGTATAATCTGATTCATTCACTACCTTCTCTCAAATGTGCGAAACATTCCCCAAAACCGAACTTCCTGATGTAAAGGTCTTTATAAACATCAAGGGCCACTCAAAAATCAGAGCCCTGATGACTCTACCAGTTTCTTTCCTTGCTTTTGTCCAACCTTGATCCTAACCCTAATGCATTACTTGGGGATCCCTGAAAGCATCGTGCTATGCTGAACTTTGTCTATATTCTGTTTAATTTTTTTCTTTGTTTGGAGACAGGGCCTTGCTCTGTCACCTAGGCTGGAGTACAGTTGCAAGATCTCGGCCCACTGCAACCTCTGCCTCCCGAGTTCAAGCGATTCTTGTGCCCCAGCCACCTGAGTAGATGGGATTACAGGTGTGCACCACCAGGCCTAGCTAATTTTTGTATTTTTAGTAGAGACAGGGTTTCACCATGTTGGCCAGGCTGGTCTCAAACTCCTGGTCTCATGTGATACACCTACCTTGGCCTCCCAAAGTGCTGGGATTATAGGCATGGGGCACCATGACCAACATCTGTTTAATTATTCTGCAGTTTGCCTTCTTTTCTCCATCCCTCTCCCTTTCCTCCTTTTCCTTCAGAGCAACTAGGATAACCTTACTGTGACCCACAAGGTCCTGTACGATCTAGCCCCTTCTCTGGCTTCAGCCTCATCTTGTGCTAGTCCTCGCACCCCATTCTCCTTTGCTCTGTTCCAACTTCTTGCTTTTTTGATGTCCTCCAACGTGAGCCTTACTCCTTTCTGCCTCAGGACTTTTGCACATACGGCTCCTACTGACTAGAATGCTCGCATCCTTCTCCATAGTTGCTCATTTCACAGTTCGTTCTTCTATAGCCTCCAGACTTCAGCTCAGTCATTTCCCAGGGAAGCCTTCTCCGACGCTGAACATCACCCTGCATGTTTCTTTAAACACACATACCAACCATACAAAATTACATATCTACTGATGTGATCATTTATTAATTCGCCTCCTCTCTAGACTTTAAGCTCCACAGAGGCAAAGACTCCGTATCATGTCAGTTTTTCCCGCTACTGAATTACTAGTGTCTGGCACATAGTAGAGGCTCTATAAATATTTGTTGAATGACTCAATGCCTCTCTCTATTTCTTTTTTTTAATACTAAAGAATTCCCAATATTATTATTACTTTTTGAGACAGAGTCTTGCTCTGTTGCCCAGGCTGGGGTGCAGTGGTGCAATCTCTGCTCATTGCAGCCTCTGCCTCCTGGATTCAAGCTATTCTCCTGCCTCAGCCTCCTGAGTAGCTGGAACTAGAGGGGTGCACCACCATGCCTGGCTGATTTTTGTATTTGTAGTAGAGACAGGGTTTCACCATGTTGGCCACGGTGGTCTCGAACTCCTGACCTCAGGTGATCCACCCGTCTCAGCCTCCCAAAGTGCTGGGATTACAGGCATGAGCCACTGTACCCGGCCAAGAATTTCTAATGTTAATCATAATGTTAAATATTTCACTTCACAAATGACTTTCACATGCAATGTCTTACATGATTTGACTTGAACTCTCAAAATTCTCAGGATAGGGATATTGCGCCAGTTTTCACACAAGGAATTTGAGGCTGAGAGAGGCTAAGTGACTTGTGCAAGGTCATACAGCTTCAAAAACATCCACTTCCCAGCTTCATTATCTGCAAAAAGACATGCCTGCCCAATGTGTCTATGTCATGGGTTTGTTTTTTCTGAAACTTATAGAGAAGTTTGTGAGACTAAGGAGGATGACATATTGAGAGCCCAGAGAAACATAGAGTATAATGTGAGCCTTTATTACATTACCCTCTGGAAGATGAATTGGAGCTGCCAAGCATTTGCCTAAATCAAAAAACAGTGTAGCACTAACTAGTGCGAGGTTCATTTTTCCTCTCCGAATGAGGAGTAGTTGGTGTACAGGGAATGCCCAAACCCCACACACCTGTTCTTCGTCAATGACCACCAAGAGCAAAAGCTCCATCCAAAGAAAACAGAAAGGAAGCAACATGAGGGCTTTGAAGTCGCCTGGACCTGGCTTCAGACCCTGGCCCTGACAGTTTCCTGCTGTGTGACCTGGACCTCAGTTTCCTAATCTGAAAAATGGGGATGATAAGCCATTCTTCATCGTCCACAGTGGTGGCTGATGTGCTTGATTCTTCTCTCCCCTGAGTCCTGCCAACTCCACCCACTTAATATATCCACGTTTCTTACACTTCCTGGCACCATCTTGGTCCAAGTCAAGGTCATTTCCTCTTGGTCCAAGTCAAGGCCTCCTCCTGGATTTCCCTGATTTCTCTCTTGCTCCTTTCTCCAGTCCATTCTCCACACAAGAGCCAGAATTGTCCTTCAAAACCAAATCACGTCATGTTACCTCTCCACTCGAACCATCCACCTGCAAACTCCTCTCTGTGCCCTGAGAAGTGTGCTTGATCTGATCCCTGCTTCCTGCTCCTGCTCTTCCATCCCTCCCTCTGCCTTTATTACCTAGTTCCAATCACACTGGTTGGCTTTCTATTCCTTAAGCACATGGTGCTTCTCTCTACCCCAGGGCCTTTGCACTGGCTGTTACCACTTGCTGGGTGTGCTATGCCCTCTGATGTTTGCATGATCCTCTTCTCGTAATTCAGATTTCAGCTCAAATGCCACTTCTTCAAATGGCCTCCTTTTCTAAAAAGCTTCCTGCCCTGCCAGTCTCTTTCTTTTGCATATCCCTGTTTAATTTTTCTTCGTAGCATTGATTACATTCCAGATGATCTCGCTCATTTACATGTTTTCATGTTTATGGCCTGACTTGCTTATTAGAATATAAACTTCAAGAGAACAGGGATCTCATCTACTTTTCTCCCTTGCTCTATCACCAGTGTTTTGTGCAGTGCTTAATGCATAGAATGCCCCAAAAGAATTTTGAAATTGAAAAATACTGAAGAGTCATTTGGTAAAGAAAAGCTTCTTTTCTTTCTTCCTATCCTATTAAGATCTGAGGACCCTTAGGTGCAGATTTTTGGTGTAAGTGAATAATACACCTGGTTTGTAGAGAGTTCTAAGAAAACATTGTTTTAAGTTGCCCTGTTGAGCTTTGCAAGCCTTTTTCTACAGCCAGCCTGACTTTCATGGCGCTCAGAATGGAGAGCAAGTGTGGGGTCCTGAGTCTCACCCAAGTGACCCCCAACCTGGAAACGTGTGCTTTTGCTTCAGAGGGTTCCTGCAGCAGACACAAAGCCCTTCATCCATTCATTCATTTAACAAGTATTGTGTTGTTGGGGGCCGAGCCTTTGCAGATCCTGGGCTAGGTACCAGGGGTGCAGCACTGAACAAAATGCATGAACCTTCTCCCAACATCTCAGAGCTGGATGTGTTGTGTTCAAGATGTTATTTTATCAGAGCAGCTTAATGGTCCACAGAAGGGGTGCAGGCCTCCACCAATAAATTTTGTTTCCTCACCATTTCTTCCCTGGCAAAATGAAGCCTGCTTACTTGACCAACCCAATCTCTCTTTGTGCCTTGGGCTCTAGTTTTTATTATGGCTGACCCAGGCTTAGGACTCCTGCTGTTGTCTCTACCCTGGATTTGGCCTATGCCTGAATCTCTGCTCTGCCATTTGTCAGGGCTTTGTAACAGCCTGCTTCTTCCTCCAGCGTAAACCTTTGTCCTCTCTTTGGCTGTTCTATTCCCTGTTGGAGTCATGTAGCCCCAGATATGGCTTCTGTAGACTGCTCTCTACTCCTACCAGCCGCTCAAGTTGGACTTGCAAACAAGGGGCTATATGTAGCTACCCTCTGACTTATTTTGTGTGTTGAAATCCTGAGAAAGAGTTGATTTTAAGAAAGCATTCTGATCAAGTTTCAAAACCACTAATCTGATGAGCTGCGTGCACAAATGACCTTGCTCTCCATTTAACAAAATGCCAGAGCCATGCCTGGGCCAGCAGTTCTCAAACTGTAGGGTACATGAGCCTCATTGGGGAAGGTTGATAAAACACCAATTCCAGGACCTCACTGCCACGGATTCCAATTTAGTAGGTCTCTGGTGGGACTCAGGAATCTGCAATTCTAACAAACTCCCTGGGGATTCTGATGTAGCTTCAGGGGCAATAAGAAGAGTATTTAGCACATATTATGAGCACCATCGAATCATCAAGGTCTTGGGGCTCTCCCTCTCCCTGTTGCCAAATACCCGGCTTTGACTTTTTGGTTTCTGGATTGTGAGAGGCCTGGGGAATTTTGAGGAGGGATTGTAGCAGCTGGGTAATCAGGGGGATATTTAGTGTTCTCAGGGCAGTGGCAATTACCAACAAGTATGGAGGTAGTTTGGTATCATAATAACTGGGATTATTGCCACGCTGTTCCCTGATCTGTTGGGTAGACAGTCTGCAAAACACAGTGGCCACAAGGACATTGGGAATCTTGCACCGGCTGCCACCTTTACGTCAGCCTGGAACTGTGTGTTTATGTTGACCAGCTTCCAGAAGGCACTGTTTACCTGCCCCTCAGCAAAATGCTGAAACCATGCTTGTGGCTTCTTTCTGCTCATTGACAGAATTTGTACCTTCGGGAGCTGGTGTGTAGGATTATTGGCAAATTTGCTTGGCCACAATGAATGGGAAATGCAGTAGCATTGGATGGGACAAAACATAGCTGACCCAGGCTTCCCAGACACAGACACTCGTTGTAAGTATTTTACCAGGCTCTCAACAAATGAATGCCTCAGTTGTTCTCATCAAAGTCTTCCCAAGCCGAGAACATTTGGTTTCCTCTGAGTTGAGTGTCTAATTTTTTAATAGAAGTGATCTCAAGAATGCCCCCTTTGTGATGATTTTCTGGTCCTTTGGTGTCTAGAATGTTTGTAGGTACTAAAATGAAGTTTTGTATTTCAGGTAATAGTCTGAGGGAAATGATTGCCCTAATTAAGATACGTACCCTTCCCCCTATTCTCTAGTCACACTATCTTTTTAAGTTTCCTTTATAGCTCTATCACTGGCAAAAACGATCTTATTTGTTTACTCGTTTATAGTTGGTCTCCTCTCACTAAAGTTACATAAGAGCAGAAACCTTTTTGTTGACTGCCACTGTATCACTAATGCCTAGAAGCATCCCTGGCACATGGTAGAGGCTCAAATAATATTTATAGAATAACCTAATACAAGGGGTATATTAGTTAAGGTAATGCTGGCTTCTAGAACAGATAAACCCTGGAATTTTAGGGGCTTAATACTAAAGAAATGAATTTTGCATTCACATAAATTTCAATTCTGGGTTCCTGGACAGCAGTTGGAGGGTAGAGGTAGGCATGGGATGCTCTGCTCCATGCAGTCACTCAAGGACCCAGGATGATGGCAGAACTTCTAACTTTATCATGTGGCTTTCAACATTGACCTGAGTATCAGTATCTAGCCAGTAAGTGATGGGGAGTGGTGAGGTCAGAGGAGTGGCATATCCCATGGGAGGTCTCAACAGGCCTGTCCCGGAAGTGGATACATCAGTTCCATCCATATTCTGCTGGACAGAACTCAGTCATATGGCCACACCTAACTGCAAGGGAGTCTGGGAAATATTGTCTAGCTGAACACCCGAGAGGAAAGAGAAATGGGCTTAGTAAATAGCTAACTACTTCCTGCCACGGAAGGGTATTTGTGGTTTCTCTACGACTCCTGAATTGGATTTTAAAATTCTCCTGTTTCTATCAGGTTGGTGCAAAAGTAATTGCAGTTTTTGCCATTACATTTAATGCAAAACACATTATATTAATTGCAAAAACCGCAATTATTTTTGCACCAACCTAATATGAAGACCCAAAGTTGTCATCTCTACTCCTGCAGTGGGAACTCCTTAACCTCTCACAGCTTGAGCTCACTGTCCTGATATCCTCAGAGCTGCATCCCTCCTTGATATGATGCTCAGTAGTCCAGAGCCATGCACCTTACACTTCAGGGCTTTTGCTGTTCTCTTTGCCTAGAATGCCTTATTAGCTTAGATTTATTGAAATTTTACTGACTGATCCTTCAGAGCTCAGCCTGAAATTCCTCTCTCCTGGATGTCCCCTGCCATCCCTCCCAGTGGAACTAATCGTTGTCCCTCTGGGATCCTGTAACCGTGGCTCACGTCTCTGCTTCACTTTATGATGCTTCTCCTTGTCCTTACTTGATTATCTATATTGCTTCATCCTAGGCTGGAATAATATTTTCTTTCTGTTTGTATCACTTTCCAGAACTTAGCCTGGCCGAAGACACTTAGCCTGTTTGTGGTCTCCCAGTTAGAAAAGAGGACTCTGGCTAGAGTTTGAAACTGGCTTATGGGATTTTGAAGACTCAACCTGTGGTCTGTTTCATGAGGTCGAATCTGAAAATCCTCTAGGGAAGGGGTCCTAAAGGAGGCCTAATTGAGTTCCCCCATTTCAGACACGCAAATGTAGAATCCACGTGGCACTTACAGATATCTGGTTGGTGCAAAAATAATTTTGCCAATACTTGAATGGCAAAAACTGCAACTACTTTTGCACAAATCCCTCTCTGGTAGGAAGGACTTGGATTTAGAAAGACATCAATTTGGGTTCCAGCCCTGCCACTTCCTGACTCTCTGACCTTGAGCAAGTTATTGAACCTTTCTGAACCTCGGTTTCTCATCCATAAAATGATTATTTTTACAAGACAAATGTTTTATTGAGTGCCTAATAAGTGTTGGCCATAGGGGAGTGAATGAAATGGACATAGATCTTATAGATTAGTGGGCACAGATCCAATGGCTTTATAAATTATGTCTGTGGTTACCATGCAAAAAGAAACTTCAAGGGAAGGTTTGTCTGAGGAAGCACTGTGGGGCTCAGACCTGAAGGTTAGTAAGGGCAGATGAGGAGGTTGCAGAAGGATCCAGCACAAAGGCTATAGAATGTGTGAAGGCTCAGAGGCGAGAGGGCATCTGGCTGCATTGCTCAGGGGATTAAATGCACAGCTGCAGTTTTCCAGCATGTGACGAATGCCACACTGGTAGTTCTGAAGATGAATCTTGGATGGTAGCTAAGTGATCACTTAAAACCCTTTTATATAGTCTTCTCTCCACTGTTTTGTATGTTTAAAATCTTCAATCATAAAAAGTCAAATAAAAACTGCAATTTATGTGGATGCTTATATTCGCTGTTTGAAAAGTGATGTGCACATTCCAGGGTGCAGCCTGGTGCAGATGTTAACCACATAGATTTTGGAGCCTGTTGCTCTGCCACTTCCCAGCTCTGTGGCTTCATGCCCATGATGTGTGCCTCAGTTTCCTGATCTGTAAGATGGGGACAATAACAGTACTTACCTCATAGGGTAGTTATAGAGATTCAGCATGTTTGTTATTATGAATGGGAATAATTTAAAGTTTTAGAAAATGTATTTAGGTTAAAAGTATGAGTCAATATAGAAATGTTAAGCTAACAATGGCAAAACATGGTCTGGATACTTACTAAGTGCTGTTCTAAGTAGCTTACACATATTGTTTCATTGAATGCCTACTGTGAGGTAGATGGTATTAACCCATTTTACAGGTACAGACAGATGACTAGTTTGATCAGGGTCACACAGTTTATGGCAGAGCAAGGATTCCAATGCAGGAATTCTGTCTCCAGAGCTCACACCCCTCCGATAAATATTCCACAAGATAGATATCTTACCATACTGTCTTGGCTAAGTACTACAGATAGGTTCATGAGTAATGCAAGATTATTCACTCAAGAAATATTTATTGAGCATCTACTATGTGCTTGGCTGTGTTGAAAATGCTGGAGTTACAATGATACACGGTAAATCTCCTACAGAGCTTTGGCTTACAGATGATAAATCAGTAAACAAAGACATAAACCAGATAATTTCAGACCCAGATAAGTCCTGCAAAGAAAATAAAGCTGGATCATGGAAAAGAAATTGACTGGGGAGGTTTTGTGCTGTCCCCTGCCCCCCCATGTCCTCCATGGGGAGTCTGCACCGTGCCTGGGAAGGAAGGCTTTTGTCCTTTCCCAAGCTGCAGCTTGGCTCTCCTGATAAGCCAGGCCACGCCACTGCTATGAATTCCATCCAAATTTCAAGATGGTCAGGCCTATTAAGTCAGACCTTTTGACGAGTGTGCAGAGCATGGATTTATTATATGACAATGTTTGTTTGAATTTGTAACTCTCTCACAGTGGAATTGAGGAGGCAGGCTTCAAATAACCATCAAAGCCCATTAATTTTCTCCAAATGCAATCGCATATTAATCAGACATCACTGAGGGTCTGTTGTCCGGAGGTGATGCTGATGCGAGAAAGATATCTACCCCAGTCCCTGCCTCTCCTAGGGAGAAGCAGGTTTTCCCCTGTGACTATGTATTTATTACACAGCCTTGTGGCCAAGTTGAATAATGAATGTAGAATCATAGTTGTGTTTGAGCCAGAAGGGACCTTACTGAGGGAGGCTGTATTTTCTGAACCTAAATTTAGGTCCTATATGAGCTGACAAGGGATATTTAAGCTGCTTCTAAGTATGAGAGGCAGTCTGGATATGGGTTTCAGGCACTCGGAAAGCTGAATTTTTAGATGGTTTGCGGAGTGTGTAACACAAAGGCCTTCTTGGGCCTGCCCTGGGGAAAGCCAGGGAGGATTCTTACTATGACTTTGTAGCATTAGTCCTCTTTTCTCATCTTCCAGAAAATGGGGCTTCGAAAAGGTGTGAATTGCCCATAGCACACAGTAACTTACTGAGTGAACCAATATTCCATACAAAGCAGACAGGGCAAGCTTCATAAAAGAGAATTTGATTGCATTGCACCTCCCTCTGCCTAAAACCATCCATGGCTCCCTATTGCTTTAACAAAGAAAGTTAAATTCCTAACCATAGTCCCCTGTATGATTGGGCCCTGGTCTGCTTTGCCTTTTTACTTCTCTCCTCTCCAATCCAGCCGTCATGAACATCTTTCAGTTCCTTAGACACTTTCATCTCATTCACCTCCAAGTCTTTGATAACGTTATTTCCTCTGCCTAAACCACTCTACCTCTGCATGGCCTGGCTGGTTTCTGCTCAACCTTATGCTTCAGTAGCAGCACCATTCCCCCTGTTACGTCCTCCTGGAACCTGCGGATTAGATTTACCTCTCCTGCTCTCTGTGGCTCTTACCCCCTGCGTACCTTGCATGCTGTTCCACTCAGTGCTGGATATAGAGAAGAAGCCTGACAAATCGTATTCATTTTGGAGATGATGCTTAGTATGTGGTTCTCTCTCCAGTGGCCCTGGTTTGCTATTTTCTAGAATGATAAACCGAAGAAGGCTACAAGTTTATTCCTTGAGGATCTCCCCAATTCTCAACTCGTTTTACTTGCCTTGATTTAATGCCTCCAGGATCAGTGTTTTGAAAATTCCCACTCTGGCAGTTTTCTTGGAGGTTTAATAAATTCTTCTCTGCCCCTTCTGCCCATCATGGGAAGAAGGGAGCCAGCTCACTCCCTGCCACTGGCCAGCAGGCTGTCTGTTCCTCCGTCAATCAGACCATTAAAAACAAAAAAAGATTAGGAAAATTCCTGGGAGCCTTTAGAGGCAGGGGCAGGGGCAGGGCCTTCAGCTGGACTTCTGCTAGAACATATCCAGCCCCAGATTGTGGTAGATTTGCAGTTTTTACTTTGAACAAAGTTTCTTAGGCAATGGAAAGAAGTTTGCAATCCGTCTGCTTGCCTGGTTTTGAGCCAAAGAGCTCTGGGAGGATCTAATCCAGCACCTGGGGATTAGCTTTTTGATGGTTGCTTTCGGGAGGGTGCCTGGATATTTACTGCATCACAGCTCTGCCCTGCAGAGGAGCAACAAATACAGAAAATTCCCAAAAGGCCTTCTGGAAAAAGTGACAGGAAATAAGCATCTATCAAGTACCTCCCATGTACCAGGATCTGTGCAAGATTCTTTGCATCTTTTATCTCACACGAGGCTCACACAACCCTATGGGTTTATTGCTATGAATACTATTTAATAGTAAAATTGCTAAAGTTTACTGAACACTTGCCATGCTTCAGACCTTATGTTGAGTGCTTACAATGCATTGTCTCATGGGATCATTACCACTGCCCTCTAAGGCACAGGTTACAAATGTCCCTTCATGTAGAGGGACATTGAAACAAGCACAGGTTTTATACCATGTGGAAGTAGGATTCAGGCCCTGTGCAGAAGACTGCAAGACTCACTGTTAATTTCAGCATCCAGCATTCCTGCTTAGTGGCCACCATTGAGACTTTTGAGGCTTTCTGAAGGATATTATTCTGGGAGACTACCCTCCAAACCAGGATTTTCTTCGACGGATTTAGAGGACTCAACTTTCAGGTAGCATGACTTCAACATTTGCACAGCATATAACTCATCTCTTATTTGTTTTCCCATATACTCCTGTTTTGATAAATGGCGTAGCTCAAAGCATGATGATGAAGTAACAAATAATTTGTCTGATTTTTCCATGGTGGATGCATAACTCAAAATCAGATGGGATCATCAGAACTTCTGATCAGCATGGTATGGAGCCAGGCATGTGTGAAACCTAAAGCAAATCCAGGCATCTCTTGACTGTACAATTTTTAGTAAGCCTTTTGAGTCACCAAAAATGGTTTATGGACTTACAACTTTTTTTTTTTTTTTTTTTTTTTTTGAGATGGAGTCTAGGCTGTCGCCCTGGCTGAGGTGCAATCTCTGTTCACTTCAACCTCCACCTCCCAGGTGCAAGTGATTCTCCTGCCTCAGGCTCCTGAGGTAGCTGGGATTATAGATGTGTACTACCACACCTGGCTAATTTTTGTATTTTTAATAGAGAGCTTGGCCAGGCTGGTCTCAAACTCCTGACCTCAAGTGATCCACCTGCCTTGGCCTCCCAAAGTGTTGGGATTACAGGCATGAGCCACCACACTTGGCTGACTTACAGCATTTTTTATAAAGGACTTTATGGGTCCAGGAATCTAGAAAACAAGCTCTGTTCTAAGACAACCTTGGACTTCAAGAGAACTCCATAATTGGTAGAGGTTATGAGATATAGCTGCTCGAATATGTGTGGGTTTTATTGAGTAGATCACTCAGATATGAATTAATTATTCAATTAAATGAATTCATATACCACACATTCATTTACTATTTTAATTCTCGTATTACTTATTGACTGAGTCTGCCATTCCACTCATTAAATCCTTTAGTCATTCAACAAACATTTCTGGTCCAGTGTGTGAGCTTCTGGACTCTACAGGGAAAAGTAACTTAAAAAATTATTTGCTTTATGTTCCAGGTTCAGCAGGCACTAGCCAGGAAATTACTGACAGATCCAAAGGCTTGAGCTGCCATTCTAAGCTTTGGTTAGGCATATGTGTGTGTGTGCATGTGTGTGTGTGTGTGTGCGTGTGTGTGTGTTGGATTTGCAGGCTTACTCCTGGTATTTTGCCACATAGATATCTAGGATTCATTTCTTGCAAGTTGAAGATCATCTCCAAGTCTCCCTTTCCCCATCTGTAAAATAATCGGGTTGACCAGATGACGTGGGATTCATTGTAAGATTGTCTATCAGGTGCCTAGCCCTATGCTCTTAGAGGCAATTGCTCTCTTGCAACTTTCACTCCAGGTTTGAAATGAGGGTTCATCAGGAAATGACCTAGCTTGGCTTTGCTCTTTACACTCAAGGGAGGAAAATGTGTCACTGTGGTTGTTTCCCCCACTGAACTGCTGATAGTGGTGAGGGAGTAGGGGATACTGGGCCTGGCTGCATGTGTTGTCACAAAAACAAGAACAGCTCTTGACAGCATGAATTTTTTTTTCTCTATCCATAACTTAAATCTTCTCTGTCAAAAGGGGAAAATTATACAAAGGAAAAATTCCAAAAGGATAATGAGTCCTCATTTCCTCCTGCTGCTTCTCCTCCTTGGGCAGTGCTGTCAAAATGTCCTGACATCACCCTCCTGCCTCCACCTCAACTTATGCTTCCAGATGATTCTCACCTCCTGAAATGCTCAAACTGGGGAGGGGCGGACATGGGGGGTCTGATCCTGCCTCTTCGTGCATCGGTACAGCATCTGGAACCCCACTCCTGGTACTTTTCCTTTGGTTTTGTCATTTGCCCCATATTTGTCCTTGTCAGTCTTCAAGGATAGAGGATATATGTCTTCTCAAGAAGAGAAACAACTTGTAGCAATTTTCTGAAGACATCATCTTGGAGGTGTCAAACTAAATGCTCCCAAAAGGGGATGCTACATAGAGGAAGTACTATGATGATAGAGAATAACTATTGACATGGAGAGATGTCTAGGATACATTGGTAAGTTTTTAAAATGCATGGTTACAAAATCATATCAATAATATGGTCTTACTTGTGATATTGATTGAGATATGGATGTAGATATACATCTATTGATGTAGAACAGATTATTATTAATAACTAATATAAATTAATCTCTGGATGGAGATGTTATGGATAAATTTATTTTTTCCTTTTTTTACTTGTTCACAGTTTTTTATATATATATATTTTAAATTTGAGATTAAATTAAATGGGTCTGGCTCCATCACCCAGGCTGGAGTGCAGTGGCATGATCTTGGCTCACTGCAACCTCTACCTCCCAGGCTCAAGCCATGCCCCTACCTCAGCCTGTCAAGTAGCTGGGACTACAGGTGGACACCACCATGTCTGGCTAATTTTTGTGTTTTCAGTAGAGACGGTTTCATCATGTTGCCCAGACCAATCTTGAACTCCTGAACTCAAGCAGTCTGTTCTCTTCGGCCTCCCAAAGTGCTGGGATTACAGGCATGAGCCACCATGCCCAGCCATTTTATAATGGTTTATACACATATATTACAACTGCAACTTAAAAAATGCAGTAACCATTATCTTAGAATCTACCTGGGGAAGCCAGGGCATGCAAGAGTTACCTGTCTCTCCTCATCCCCTCAATAAGCCAGTAACAGATTGGAACTCAGTCATTCTGCTTCCATACTCAACCTGTTTTGATGGGACATCCTGATCTCCTAAAGATTCTTTGAGAATCTTTTAAAACCCTATTTAAATGAGTTTACCAGGAAAATCCCAATTTTAAATACTCCGCCATGTTGCTGTCATGGGTAAACCCCTATGAATAGAAGCAGTATAACAGTGTGTTCTGGAGTTCTGTTTTTACCACTTCTTAGCTGTGTGACTTTGGGCTTCCATTGTCATCTGAACAGTGAGGTTAATAATAATCCCTATCTCAGAGGGCAGGGGTGAATATTCCTCTAGGTGATGCTTTTGCATAATGCATCCTACTGAGTACGTACTTGAATTAGTCTGTACTCACACTGCTAATAAAGACACACCCAAGACTAGGTAATTTATAAAGGAAAGAGGTTGAATGGACTCACAGTTCCACATGGCTGGGGAGGCCTCACAATCATGGTGGAAGGCAAAGGAGGAGTAAAGGCACATCTAACATGGCAGCAGCCAAGAGAGAGCATGTCCAGGGGAACTCCCATTAAAAGCATCAGATCTTGTGAGATGTATTCACTACCACAAGAACAATATGGGGGAAACTACCCTCATGATGCAATTATCTCCACCTGGCCCTGCCCTTGACACAGGATTATTAAACTTCAAGGTGAGATTTGGATGGGGACACAGTCAAACCATTTCAGTACTGAATGCATATCGAGTACTTCTGGGTGGCCTGCATGCTTCAATTTGGGGTGCAGAAAATATCACTGTACATACCTTCTCATCCACCCATCTTCATTTTTTATTTTATTTTTTATTTCATGGAAATTTAGTGGCATTGAACAACCATTGTGCTAGGTAGGGCAAGATAGTTTAAACAAACAAATGACCAAAACAAAAGTGAATGTTGAAAGCTGGCCCCCATTTCCAGAGCCCGATTTGCTTTCAATTACTCCCCTGTACAGTTCTTGAGTTTTTATAAGATTTACATTTTGTTTTTTTGAGATGGAGTATCGCTCTGTCACCAGGCTGGAGTGCAGAGGCACAATCTCGGCTCACTGCAACCTCTGCCTCCTGGGTTCAAGCAATTCTCCTGCCTCAGTCTCCTGAGTACCTGGGACTACAGACGCGTGCCACCACGCCCAGCTAATTTTTGTATTTTTAGTAGAGATGGGGTTTCACCATATTGGCCAGGCTGGTCTCGAAATGCTGACCTCATGATCCACCCATCTCAGCCTCCCAAAGTACTGGGATTATAGGCGTGAGCCACTGTGCCCGGCCTAGCATTTAAAAATTTTAATAATTTCTTATTGCAAGTCTTAAATCCCCAAAGGAGAACTGAGTAAATCTAGTTTACAGTAGAAACCCCCAGTCATTAAAAAGCAATAATAATCCAAGAAAAGAAAAAAAAAGAAGCAAGCAACGTGGTGTCAGACAGATTAGAATCCAGTCTCTGAAGGACTTTCTGCTTTCGTTAGTGATTTAGAGACATTTTTTCCCCCTCCTTTCTGAATATACTTCTGAGCAGTGGAAATAAAATAGTTTTCTGTAATAACTTGGTGAACAAGTCACCTGAACTATTTGGTTCTAAAGATGATTAAAGATTATGTATGAGGGAGCAAAGCAATGAGGCCAAGAAGCCCATTGTCTTGTAAGAGCTCTACCAACAGTCATTATCAGGAGAGATTCCTCCCTTGTCCCACTCCAACTGATGAGTCATGAATCAACCATGAATCTCAAATACTCAAGGCTGCCAATTACACTGAAATTATTTAGTCTTGAACCCCATCTATGGCAAAAATCCAACTGACGGGCAGACACTTTGCAAAACCCTATTTAAATGAGTTCACCCAACCAAGAAATCCATATGGCCCCAAGTTGCTGGGGAGTTGTTTCTGTTTTCCCGGATTAACTTAAATGTCTTTAACCATCTGTTGTTCTTTTCCAGTAGTAGCCAAACCTCAAACATACTAAGTGAAAAACAGATTTAAAAAAATGCCACCTGGACTGAGCCCTGTGCTAGACAGGTATTTGGTTCTCCCAGAAGCTTTCATTGTGGTTATGGTTATTCCCATTCTTGGTTGGGGAAACTGAGGCTCGGAGAATTTAAGTTAATTACTCAAGTTGGCACAACTATTAGAAACCAAGAAATCCTTTAGGATCCCCTTTGCTTTCTTTCTTTCCTTTTTTTTTTTTTTTTTCTTTTTTTCTTTTTTTCTTTTTTTGAGATAGAGTCTTGCTCTGTTGCTCAGGCTGGAGTGCAGTGGCATGCTCTTGGCTCATTGCAACCTCCGCCTCCCAGGTTCAAGCAATTCTTGTGCCTCAGTCTCCTGAGAACCTGGGATTACAGGTGTCCGCTACCACACTGTCTAATTTTGGTATTTTTGATGGAGTTTTGCCTTGTTGGCCAGGCTGGTCTCGAACTTCTGACCTCAGGTGATCTGCCCACCTTGGCCTTCCAAAGTGCTGGGACTACAGGTGTGAGCCACCGTGCCTGGCCCCCTTTCCTTTCTACTGTCTGCGTTCAATCCTTCATCAAGTGTTGGCGTCTCACCTCTGCAATGTAGTTGACAATCTGATTACTTCCTTTCATTTCCATTATCTCCAACATGGTCCAAGGCTGCATCATTGTTCGCCTGAGCTATAGCCAAAGCCTCTAACAGGTCTCCCTGCAACCGTGTTAACCCCTAACAGTCTATTCTTTCTGCAGCAGTCCAACTGTTGACTTAAAAAATGCAAATCAGATTATATCATTCCATTGTAGTGCCCTTCCAGAGTTTTCCCATCCACAAGGATTAAAATCTGGACTCTACGCCATCACCTACCACCTCTCTGTGACTTTACCTTGCCTGATTCCCTGTCGCTTTCTTTAGTGTTCAGACCTCCCTGATCTTTCTTCGTGTATCTTAAGCCCCCCGAGCTCATTCCTGCCTCAGTGACTGTGTCTTTTCACTTGCTCTTCATTCTGCCTGGAATGCTCCACCTCTCATGTGGGACTTGGGCTTCCTGGTCCAGGTCTCAGGTCCAGTGTCACCTTCCTAGAGAGGGTGTCCATGACGATTCCAGCTGGAGGAGTCTCGCCTCTTTTCTTCCAGCTGCAAGCTTCATCTCTTCTCTCTCTTTTATATAACCTGCTTTATTTTCTTTAAAGCCCACATCAATCCTGAAATTATTTTGTTTACATATGAATTTGCTTTTTTTTGGTATGTCTTCCCTGTTAGACTGTAACTTCCATGAGGACAGAAACCACAGCTGCGTGTTTCCTGCACCTAGAACCATGCCTGGCACTTGATTCAAACACTGGCCTTGAGCAAACCTCCACCTAAAGAGTCTCAGTTTTGTCATCTATAAAAATGGGGATGTAAATGACGAGTTGATGGGTGCAGCACACCAACATGGCACAAGTATACATATGTAGCAAACCTGCACGTTGTGCACATGTACCCTACAACTTGAAGTTTAATAATAATAAATAAATTTTAAAAAAAAAATAAAGAAAAAAAAATAAAATAAAAATGGGGATAACGATGATCTTTACCTTACAGGGTGGATGCGAAGATGAACTAGGGAAAACCTGTGGCTCCCGCGGTCTGCTTGGCGTCTGGTGCACTGTTGGGCCTCAATGACTGTTACCCTTCTCCTTTCCTGTCCATCTTTTGGTGTGGCATTGACATTTCTTAAGCAGCAAATGATGACTGTTCTATTTTGAACTCCCCGATATTTCTGGGAACCAAGAAATCCTGAAGTCATTTGACTACACACATGACCATGGAAATTCTTATTGGTGAATCAAAGAGAATGTCTTTAACTTTCTATTATAATCTTCTTTTAAAAGTAGGGACAAATTTGACTTATTTTCAGCACAACAATGGGATTTTGCTAAGGAAGTTTGTTAAACTCCTCTTGAGATGGTTGATAAAAAGGCAAATAATGAACACCTGGTATGCAGAGGGTTTACACTTGCCTAGAGGCAGATGCTTAGAATAGAGAGAAATCTTTCATACAGGCTGCCTCTGGCCTCTCTGTGCACCTCCAGCCCCCTCATGAGTGATGTTCACCTTGCTCTCTGCCTTGCAGCCACACTGACTTTATTTCAGTGCATGGAAATTTCCATGCTGTCTCCTGCCACGGGGCCTTTGCACATGCTATCCCCACTGGTTCACTCTTCTTTCTAGTCTAACCCTAGTCTGCTTTTACTTGTCCTTCAAATTTCTACTTATATGGCTCTTTCTTAGGGAGACCTTCACTGATGTTTCCAAATCAAACCCTTTCATCCTATAATCTCAAGGTGCCCCAAGTTTATATGTATGCATATCATTATTAAATTAATAGGCCTTCTCCTAATTTGGCTATCATCATATAATAATAGCTCACACTCTTAGAATTTGTTCTGTTCTAAGCACTTCAGTTGTATTTTATCTAATCCACAGAAACCTCATAAGATAGGGTACTATGATTACGCCCATTTTACAGGTGAGGAAACTGAGTCACAGAGAAAGTAAGTGATTTACCCAAGACCATGCTTCAGGTAAATAGAACGGGAATTAGAACTCAGGCATCTTTGCTTCAGAGTCTGTGCTCACAACCAGTGTGCTGTTTTGTGTCTCTTTTAGGCTCCTTGGGAGTAATGACTATGTTAATGTTTGCTTCTCACTGTCTCTGTGGTTCTGGTGCAGGAACTCATGTGTAGTAAACTCCACCTGAGTATTTGGGGATGAATGAATGGCTCCTTCTCTCTATTTCTGTACCCCAAAGACTCTATTTCCTTACAGTCTTGGTGGTGATCATGAGAAAGTGTCTTGGCTCTCACAGTTTGAATTCCAATTCCAGGAGCACTGTAATGCAACTTTGTCAGACCCATTGAAGTACGAGCCAGCATCCCACTCTGAATTACAAGAGCTGAGCAGAATTCTAAATTCTCCCTCCATGCCCACTCACCCTCTTCCCTCATAGCACTCTGGAGGCTGTGTGCCACCCAGGGAAACACTAAAATGCATTCTAGGGCAAGAGAGAAGTCACCAGAATTACTGAGGATGCAGCAAAGTTGATATTATCTTATGCATTACTCAACGGAGATGGATTGTTTTTTAAGAAATCTCGTGCTGAGGTGAGAGTGGCGGGACGAACTACCAACTTGCCTTGCTAAGAACCAGCAAGTCCGACAAGCCCTTGCTGAGCAATGCCCACAGGGACATTGCCAGCCAGATGCACAGACTGTTGCTGATGCCACACATGTGGTTTTCATGAAGCTTGGGACACACGTATGCATAGAGGGTGGTAAATCCTCCTCTGTCATGCAGACTGTGAACTCTAGGAGGGCAGAGGCCCAGCACGGACTTCTCAGGGCACAGTTCAGGGCCTCACACATAGCAGGTGCTTGGGAAATATTGGCTGAATTAATATATAGGATATAGGGGCCATGCACTTAAATGGGCTCAGCTCCGAATGCTTTATCCCAGGGCAGCAGGAGAGCAGAGGAAGCATGCATGCATGACACAGCACTAAATGACAGAAGTGTGCTGGGGGTGTATACTTGGATCAAAGAGGCATTGGTAGAAGAAGAGCTGCATTTTACAGAGTGGAGGCAGAGTATGCTTTGTCCAGGGAAAAGTCAAATTATGCAATAGAGTCCTGAAGGCAAGGAGATAAAGTCCTGCTCCTCAAATCCACTTCCCTGGGCCAATGAGATCTGTGTGGATCCATCTATCTATGTTGGACTCACCTTACAGACATCAGGTCAGACGTGTAGACCAGTGTTAGGTATGGGGAGGGACACAAACAATGGATGAAGAGAAGACTAAAATAATATCAGTTATGGATTGGCAGGATTTATTGGGTAATAAGTAGCGTGGCTCTGGGTCAGATTGCCTGAGTTCACATTCAGAGCCTGCTCCTTAGGAGCTGTGTGGTCTTAGCCAAGTCACCTCACGTGTCTTTACCTCAGTTTCCTTCACCATAAAACATGCCTTCTGCCTCACAGTGTTGTGGTCAGAGTTCAGTGAGCCAACGTTATGTAGAGTACTTAAAAGGACTGCCAGACACAGCAGTCAGTGAGTGCTACATAAGCATTAGCTTATTAGGGTGGGAAAGGGGTACTTGAATTCATGCCACGAAGCGTTCATTCTCAGGACTGGTTAACACCTTGGTGTTAGCAGGAGGAAGTGAGAGAAAGTAGACACAGTGGGGCTTAGGGAGATAGTGCATCTGGCAGGTTTGTAGGTTTGGATTGGACACAGGCTCCGTAGTATGTTAGCTGGGAGGCTAGCAAAGGGGAGTATGGGGTGCTCCCCATTCGGAAAGCATATTGCAAAAGGAAAATACAAACTGAAAGCTCAAGGAATGGACCTTGATGCTATAGCCCCGCCAGCAGAGGGGGTTGCTGAGCACGTAATGCCCTTCCCACTTGGGGCTGGAGGGTTGTACCCAGGTGAGGCTCAAAGGGCCAGTCCTCTAGCTGTGGCAGCCAATGGAACATTCATGGACTTGAGCTAGGCTTGCCTTGCAGAAGACATCCCTGGATGGATGGGATGGGACTCTTATTTATGGAAGGCAGATGCTCTGTTCCTCCTTAGGATCCAACAAGCTTAGAAGGGAATGTTTTCAAGGTAGGGAGTCTCAGATTCACTGTATCCTAATTGCCTGGGGAGTTTATTTATTTATTTGTTGACAGAGTTTTGCTCTTGTAGCCCAGGCTGGAGTACGATGGGGCGATCTCGGCTCACTGCAACCTCCGGGGAGGTTTATTAAAATGTAGATTCTTGGGCGTCACCATAGACCCATTGAATCAGATTCTGGGGAGTAAGAGCCCAGGACTCGGCATCTTAAATACACTCCCGAAGGGATCTGATGCAAACCATAGTTTGAGAGCTGCTTGCTCTAAATCAGTGATACTTTTAAAATTTTTAATTTATTTTAATTTAAGTTCTGGGATACATGTACAGAATGTGCAGGTTTATTACATAGGTAAATGTGTGCCATGGTGCTTTGCTGCACCCATCAACCCATTACTTAGGTATGAAGCCCCGCATGCCTTAACTATTTATCCTGATGCTCTCTGCTCCCCGCCACCACAGGCCCCAGTGTGTGATATTCCTCTCCCTGTGTCCATGTGTTCTCATTGTTCAGCTCCCACTTATGAATGAGAACATCCAGTGTTTAGTTGTCTGTTCCTGTGTTAGTTTGCCGAGGATAATGGCTTCATGCCCCATCCATGCTCCTGCAAAGGACATGGTCTCGTTCCTTTTTATGGCTGTATAATATTCCGTGGTGAATATGTTAAATCAGTGATTCTTAATCAACAATGCACCTCAGAAATGGATGGAGAGCAGTTTCCACCTACAAGCATGCCAATCTTGCCGCCTAGAGATTCTGATGCAATAGGGCTGGGGTGGGACAGGGCCCAGGCATATGAACTTTTTTTAAAAAGATGCTTTTCCAGTGATTGGATGAATAACAAATTGGCTTGCTTATTGCCTGGTCATACAATACCTGAGAGCTTGTTAAAAATGCAGGTTCCCAGGCCTAGTTCTAGAGTTGCAGAATTTGCCTCTATGGGGAAGGGGTGATTCTTAGCATTGGCTAAAAGTGGGACCCAGGGTACCTACTGCTCTGTGCCTCTTATTACTCAGGGCTTCCCTGGTGATTATAGCAAGGGGGACTCATGTTAACAAGTACCTGCTATGGCCATCCCTGAGCCATGAGGCACTTTACACTTCTTCCTTCATTTACTCCCACAACTACCATGACTTAACCATTGTTCCCATTTTCCAGATGAGCAAAGTGAGGCCTACGGAGGAAAGGAGGAAAGCTGTGATGCTGAGAAGGCGTGAAGCTCAGGATAAAACCTTAGAGCCACAAAAGTTCTCTTCTAGGCTTCCACTCCAAGCCCAATGTAGGGAAAAGTGTCATCTTTCGAGGAGAGGTAGTTGAAAGCTTTTGTACAGGGTCAGGGCTGCCATACCCCATGATGGCTCCATGTCATTGGCCAGTGGTGTCTGGTGTATGTGTGTGTGTGTGTGTGTGTGTGTGTGTGTGTGTGTATGGTGGGAGGTATCTCCCACAACTAGGGATCCAGGCAGGACCAGTACACATAATACCATTGCTCACTAGTCAACAGCTCAGCAAGGGGAAGTGTGTAATTCTAGACTATTTGACCAAGACACGTGATGAGTGTGGATTTGGGGGGTGGACATTTGAGAAGGTGTTTCCATGCACATTTTCTGTATTAATCAATAAGACATTCTTAGAATGATTATGAATTGAATGCAGTGTCCGCCCAACTCCTATGTTAAAACCTTGGTCCCCAGTACCTCTGAATGTGATATTATTTGATATTCTTTTTTTTTTTTTTTTGATATGGAGCCTCACTCTGTCGCCCAGGCTGGAGTGCAGTGGCACGATCTTGGCTCACTGCAAGCTCCGCCTCCCAGGTTCACGCCATTCTCCTGCCTCAGCCTCCCGAGTCGCTGGGACTACAGGCGCCCGCCACCATGCCCGGCTAATTTTTTGTATTTTTAGTAGAGATGGGGTTTCACCCTGTTAGCCAGGATGGTCTCGATCTCCTGACCTCATGATCTGCCTGCCTCGGCCTCCCAAAGTGCTGGGATTACAGGCATGAGCCACCGCGCCCAGCCTATCAGATAGACTGTTTACAGAGGTACAGAGTCTATCTGCAAACACATGGATGTGGGCGGGGGACAACACACACTGGGGCCTGTTGGAAGATTCAGGTGGGGGAGGCAGAGCATCAGGATAAATAGCTCATATATGCGGGGGAGTCTTCATACCTAGGTGATGGGTTGACAGGTGCAGCAAACCACCGTGGCACACGTTTACCTGTGTAACAAACCTGCACATCCTGCACATGTAAACCTGAACTTAAAATAAAAAGAGTCTATCTGCAAATAATATCACATTCTGATATTATTATATAAGCACATTCTGACCTCAAGTTAGAATGAGGTCATGACGGCGAGCCCCAATCCAGTACGACTGATGCTCTTACAAAAGGGGAGGGTTCCACAAAGAAAAGGTGATGTGAAGAGACACAGGGAGAAGGCAGCCATTGACAGGCCCAGGAGAGAGGCCTCCGAAGGAACCCACCCTGCCCACACCTCGATCTTAGACTTCCTGACTCCAGAACTGTGAGACAATACATTTCTGTCATTTAAGCCACCTAGTCTGTGATTCTTTATCATAGCAGCCCTAGCAAACAAATACAGGCAGGAATTCTGATTATTACCCCCATTTGACAGGTGAGGTAATCAGGACTCAGAGAGATCATGACATCCACCCGGAGTCACATGACAGTTAAGTGCAGGTGGCCCCACTAAATCCTAGATGGGACCTGGCTCCAAGGTTCCAGTTTCCTCTGCTCTCTCACTGGGCCCCGCTGTGCCACATTACTACGGCCGGACGGACAGCATTCCTGGGAAAACCATTTAGATTTCATTCCCCTTCCTTTCTCTGACAGAAGATGCTGGTGAGGAAGGTAATGATGTTGATCAAACTGTCCCCCGAATGCATGCCTGCCTTTGGAAGGAGCAGACTGGGATGAAATTTTCTACTCTGCATCTTATCAACCAGAGGACACGAGGCAGGTTTCTTAACCTCTCTCTAGGATTCCGTTTCCTTCTCTGAGAAATGGGGAGATTGGAATAGATCGCAGGGGGTGATGGTGAAGACTGAAAACAGCCTAGCACAGTGCTTGGGTATAGCAAGCCTTGGGCGATGGTAGGCGCTACTGTTATTTCTTGAAATACACTCTAGAGGCTGAGGCAAGAGGATCACTTGAGCCCAGGAGTTTGAGTCCAGCCTGGGCAACACAGTGAGGCTCCATCTCAAAAAAAAGACAAAAAAAACCAAAAAACACATTCAAAATACAGGAGATTAAAGGTGGAAGCAATGATGTGGGTCCAAACACAGACAGACAACAGAAGAGCCACGAGCCTCTGGTGCCAACACAAAGCCTGCCTAGGCCAGGAAGCTTTAAAATTATCTCCTGGGTAGGGTAGAGCCAAGGGCTGGCGTGGGAGTCGGAAGTCAGAGACAAGAGCCCAGCCTGGCTGTCAGAATGGGTTAGGGCTACCCAAAGAGTGGGCTCTGGACAAACCCTTGCTTCTTCCTGGTGCAAAAAGGCTGAGGGCCGCATAGGGTCATACTCCCCATATCGTCTCCTGGTTGACATGTTTCCACGTCCCCTCCAAGGCATGGTGCATGGTACAGGGATCAGGGATCTTGTGGTCCCAATGCTCCTGTCTCCACTGGGACTGAAGGAACTGGTATACAGCAAAAGCAGGGCTTGCTTATCGCCCTGCCGCTTGGAAGCCAATCCTCATTAAACATAGTAAACACAGGAATGCTTTTTCAGGCCCTCCACACAGGGCCTGATATGGCTACAAGCAAGACCTACTAGAATAGTCTTCTGAAGCCTTTGCATATGCTCTGTGCTACAGCCAGCGATATAAATACGCCTCACACACGGCGTTAAAAGAATCATTCCGCAGCCTACACAGATGTCAAAATAATAACAGGATGATGTTAGGCAAGGAAATAGTTTTGATGCCTAGTCCCCCATTTAGACTTATATAATCCTTTTTTTGGTTGTTATTGTTGTTCAGGAAAGCAGTCTGCAAGTTGCTTCGTCCGACAATCTAAGATTGTTACATACCAGCAAAACGTTTGAACTTGGCAGGTTTATGCACTGTCCGGATTAAAGGGAACTTGGCTATAAGGCCACTTTGGAGAATGCATTAGCTGGACTGGGAGTGCCCAATACTTACATTAACTCAACGTATGTATTGAGGATCTAGTATATGCAGGGTACTGTGCTGGGTGCTGGAGATACAGATGGACCAAACAGGTATAGCTCCTACCCTCTGGAGCTTTGCAATTCGTTACAGGGAAGTAACCCCAACCCATTAATCAGTGACATAATAAAGTCATTGGAAATTGTGATTTCTGCTGTAAAAGAAGCAAACAAAAGGCTGACAGAATGAAAGAAACGGGATACGAAGTGATGGTTTGGGCCTCTCCGAGGAGGCAGCATGTAAGCCAGGACTCAAAGGCTAAAAAAGATAGAGTCATTGAATGGTGGGGGAAGGAGCTTTCTAGGCAGGCAGAAGAGCCTGCACAAGTGCCTTAAGTTGGAGGGAGCTCAATGTGCCAGAGGAAAGGAGAGCAGGCCACTGGGGCTGGACTTGAGTGAGGTAGGCAGCAAGTAAGGAAGGGGAAGTGCCCAGTCAAGTTCCAGCTCTGATTATTTTTATTAACTCAAGTCTGTTGCAGCTTGGGCTGCCAAATAAAATACGGGACCCCCAGATAAATTTGAATCTCGGATAAACAACGGGTGGCATTTTAGTGGAGGTATGCCTCAAATCTTGCAGGGGATTTATGCTAAAAAAAAAAAAAAAAATCCATTGTTTATCTGAAATGCACATTTAACTGGGAGTCCCGTATCTCTGTTTGCCAAATCTGGTAACCCTGGTTATTGTGATCAGCTGACTCTGCACACTGGGAAGACAGCAGAGGTGTTCAGATAAATCCTATGGACAAAGATGATGGTTTGTTTTTTACCTGCATTTTCTGCAGAGTAGATCAAGGACTGCATCTAGGTAGAGCGGATGTTGCTGTGTGACCTGTAGCAGATTGCTTAACCTCTCTGTGTCTCTCCTGCCACAACTGAGAAACAGGGATCCTTCTGGGTCTTGAGTAGCTCAGTAGATTTTACTGAGGCTTCCATTGCAGAATGTTTCCTAGCATGCTGCAGAGAGTAGTGGGGTTTTGATTATTTGAGGGCGTAAGCTATCACGGCCGTTTTGAGCCCCTGAAATTAGATTACTCAGAGGAATTTCCTGGAGTAGGGTAAGGGGAGTATTACTGATTTTTTCCTTTTGCCCCTGACTAATTTGGCTTGACATAGTAGAGTTACTGATTTTGACTTTATTTAAAATTTTGATACTTCGTTCAACATGGAGTTTTAGAACTACTTTTGATTTTTAAAGCTATTGCATTTGAATACTGTTTATTCCAATGATGGAGTTTCTTGGTGCCCCTATAAGTTGTGCACCCAAGGAAAGTGGCTGACCAGACTCACCCTTGTACCCTGATCCTGGCTTCCAGTGGAGGGACCACAGTGTTGAGGCTAGATGCACTTGCCTGGGCATGCTTTTGGACCCATCCCTCAATAGCTTAGTGACCCTATCTCAGTTTCTTTTTTTTTTTTTTTTTTTTTTTTTCTTTTGAGACAGAGTCTCGCTTCGTCACCCAGGCTGGAGTGCAGTGATGCGATCTTGGCTCACTGCAACCTCAGCCTCCCGGGATCAAGTGATTCTCCTGCCTCAGCCTCCCGAGTAGCTGGGACTACAGGAGTGTGCCACCACACCCTGCTAAATTTTTGTATTTTTAGTAGAGACGGAGTTTCACTGTGTTAGCCAGGATGGTCTTGATCTCCTGACCTTGTGATCTGCCCGCCTCGGCCTCTCAAAGTGCTGGGATCACAGGCATGAGCCACTGCACCTGGCCCTCAGTTTCTTTATCTGTAAAGCGGGTTTAATGAAAGCACAATCTTAAAGTTGGTCGGGACCTTAAATGGAAAAAAAAACAAAATCCATGTCCTATTGTTAGGCTAGTGCCTGGCAGTCACAAAGTGCTCAAAGCATGTTCGCCAACCCATTATTATCTTTGAATCTCAGTTTCCTCATCTTGTAAAGTGGAAGTGACACTAACTTCTACCTCCATGTGTTCTTGTGGGGCATCAATGAAATAATGATGCAGAATGTTCTTCTAAGTACTGGGTCCTTCAGCATCCTCTTCTTTCTTTACATCAGGAAAGCAGGATATTTTTATTTATTGCGCAATTGCATTGACAGCTCACCACTTTCCAGCAAGAGTCAGTGACGGTATCCAAGTAAGGGTGTGTATGCTGCGAACACTGTAACAGAGACACAGATGTTGGTACCATGAAGCAGAACCAGGTGGAAATGTGTCAACCAGGAGACGATATGGGGAGTATGACCCTATGTGGCCCTCAGCCTTTTTGGACCAGGAAAAAGCAAGGGTTTGTCCAGAGCCCACTCTTTGCATAGCCCTAACCCATTCTGACAGCCAGACCGGGCTCTTGTCTCTGACTTCCGACTCCCACGCCAGCCCTTGGCTCTGCCCGACCCAGGAGATAATTTTAAAGCTTCCTGGCCTAGTCAGGCTTTGTGTTGGCACCAGAGGCTCATGGCTCTTCTGTTGTCTCTCTGTGTTTGGACCCACATCATTGCTTCCATGTTTAATTCCCTGTATTTTGAGGTTCTTTTTTTGAGATGGGGTCTAACTATGTTGCCCAGGCTGGACTTGAACTCCTGGGCTCAAGTGATCCTCTTGTCTCAGCCTCCAGAGTATATTTTGATTCAACTTTTGCACTGAGAGCCGAGATTTCAACAGGTTTAATGCCAGGCCACAGTCATTCATTTATTCAGTCAACAAATACTTATTGAGCACCTACTATGTGCTAGGTACTTCTATAGATGCTGGAGATACCAGCAGCAAATTCACAGAGACAGGCGACCTTGCTTAGGGAGCTTATCTTCCTATCATAGAGGTAGACAAGAAAGAATAGAACAAATGAGATCAGGCACCTTCAGGGTGGTATGCCATTGACAAACCTGCACATGTTCTCCTTGAGCCTAAAATAAAAGATGAAAAGAAAAATAATAATAATAATACAAGAATTTTAAACACACCATTCCTTGAGCATATCAAAATCAAGCAAAATGTGCATAAGAATTTTGAATGACATAAGTATCATTATATGTGTATGCACAAATGTGCACACACATTCCAGTTCAGTACCACTAGTAGCCAATAACAGAAGTTTGTGTTACAAATCTACCCAGAAAACAAAAGAGACTCTCCTAAAAATATTAAAAGAAAACTTTTTCTGTTTTCAGATTTTTTTCTACAATAAACATGTATTACCTTTATCATTTTTTTAAACAATGAAATAAAAGGTTGAAAGGCAAAAAAAAAAAAAAAAAAAAAAAAAAAAGAAAGCAAGAAGAGAACAAATAGATGAGAAAGGTAACCCTCACTAGAGTGGGATGTAAACCAAACAGAACCAACAGAGAGGGTGAAACGCTGGAAGAGGGTGCTTCGGGGAGGGGCAGCCTCACTGAGGTGTGACATTTGAGCTGAGACCTGATGGACCACAAACTACATTCCTCCTTCAAGCTTTGTGTCTTTATCTGTGACATGGGATCAGAGACCCCACCTCTTGGGAGGATGGTGGGAAGTAACCGTTTGACAATGTGGTCAGTCTGGCCTTAGCTTAAGGTAACTTGCCTTTATCTCCCGTAGGTCTCCCAGACCATGGTCCTCACCTAACAAGGGTATGGGTTGTCTGCCTTGTATGTCACTCCTTCACGTTCACCTTCTTCTCCCCTTGTTTTGCATCCTTGGCAATGATCTCACGTTATTGCCACTGACCTTCTTCTTCCTTATCACTAACTCTTTCTCTCTCCCCTGCACTCTCTCATCTCTGTCTCCTTCTCTTTTTCTTTCAAACCCATCTCCTCACCCCTATGTGAGGTGCATCCCAGCCTGGATACCACCTCAAAGTTGGGTTTGGGATTAGGTGTATTTATAAACCATGAACCAGTGAAAGTTTTAGAGAGAAGAAAACAGAATTCAAGGTCAAAGCCATGTTCAGGGCACGACAAACTGAAACTACCTCTGTTCACATGAAAAGAACACACTTATATTTAGCACTTGATATGAAAAATAATAACTTCAGGCACCATCAGGTGGGCTTTTGCCCGTGTTTCTAGCTCTTGGGTGAGATTTCTTTTCTGCTTTTAATGTTCTTTTCCTAATTAAAAAAAAATTCTGTTGCTAAGGAAGGGTTCAAAGGCTTGCCACGTTTCCCACACGGCAGCTCTTCTGTAGAAAAGAACAGAGAAAGGAAAATAAAAGTTTCCAAACCAAGGCGTAAGTCCTTTTAATTTTCCAAGAAAGGCAGAAGCAAAGACTGTTGTCTGGTGATCCTAGAATCTGCACTTGTCAGGATGACTCTGCAGGTCTTTCATCACTCTGAGCTAGACCTTGACAAAGGGCTGACTTCCACAGCTCAATTTGCAAGTCTTAGTCTTGTGTACGCATGGTGTATGAACTGTCTTTTGTGCCAGGGTCATTAATAATTTATCCTAGTCACCTGGCCCGGTAGAAAGTGCGAGCTTGTGAAAGACTAGGGTTCAAACCCAAGACCTTCAATTTATGCCCCAAAGGGTCTTTCCAGACTGCTGTACTCAGAGAAGCCCCCTACATTTTTTCTCCATCCCTCACTGAGGGAGATACAAACTTTCAGAGCCAGTGTCTGATTCTCCACATCCTTTTCCTCTTGCTATGGTGATAACACTGAGATGGAAGGTGTATGGAGATGGCACCTCTCTCAGCCTGGGTCCCTGGGTGACTACAGTAGAAATCTCTCTTTCCTTATCTGCACTTGACATGTAGTGTGAATCAGAAATGGACCAGCTCTAGGGACTTAGGGGCTATTTGTTAGTGCAGCATAACCTAATAGATTCTGACTGATACAATAGCATCTTTTATTTTTTCTTTTACCTCTGTGGCACTTATCACCATTACCATGTTTATTTATATCTGATATGTTTATTTATTTTCTGTCTCTTCTCTATAGAATATAAATTTCATAAAACCCATATTTTTGTTTTTGTTGTTGCTGATGTTCAAGGAGTAACTCCGGTATCTGGAGTGCCCAGTACGTGATAGGCATTCAATGAATATATGAATTGAATGAATCTATTAATAACAGGGTTAATGCGGGAAGGTCACCTAACTTCTATAAACCTCACATTCTTTATCTTGGGAATATTAAATGGGAATGGGAATATTAATCATGGGAATGGTTAACCATGCCTGCCTCATAGGGATGTTTTGAGAATTAAATATGTAATGAATGTAAAGTACCTGGTACCATGCCTGGCACACAGTAGGCATGTAGTAAATATGTGTTATAACAATTGTCAGTCTTGTGAACCAAGAACAGGGCCCTCTATATGTAATGTCAGTTACATTTTGTAGATATATTTTATATTCCCCAATCTTGTCAAAGGTCCCTGAGCAAATAGGTGGCATGGTTTCACTGGAATCCAGGATCCTCCCGCACTGAGACTCTAGAAGGTTTGTTCTAAATGTCTGCTTTTAGGTCTGAACGCTGGTTTTGGGGAAAGTATTTCTACTGTATTGGACTGGAGTATCATCAGGATCCCCCAGAGCTTTAAATGCTTTAGGTCTTAGGGCGGATGTTCAAATAGGAAGGAACTGTGGGAGTGTGTCTGGGGAAGCTTTCAGGGACACAGGTAGAAACACTATATGGATAATTAAACTTTGAAGTAGATAACACCTTAAAGAGACAGAGTGCATGCCTGACTTAGCTTACACTTATTTTCTTTGCTCAGTACTGGGTGTGGGATCTGGTCCTGATGCAGGAGAAATGGACACAGTGGAATCTCTTACAGATCCTTGTTGGCCAAGAGATTGATGAGCCTAGAAGGAACCTAGATGGGAAGGGGCTTATGTAGGTGCCCAGGAGCTGGGCTCTGGCATTGGATGAACTCAAGTTCACGTGTGATTCCTTCACTTTCTAGATGAGTGATGTTGGGCAAACTGTCTCTCCTTTCTGTGCCTTGGTTTCTTCATCTGCCATTTTGGTTAGAATCAGGTAGGATTCTGTGTCTCCCCTGCTGGACTTGCTTCCTTCTATCTGTTCTCTTGGCCAAGGCCAATGTGTTCTATGTGGCAAATCTGATCATGTAATTTCTTTCCTAGAAATTCCACCCAAGCCCAGCAGGTCGAGGCTGCAGTGAGCCATGATTGCACTACTGCAAACCAGCCTGGGTGACAGCATGAGACCCTGTTTCAAAAAAGGAAAATTTCAATGCCTTGGCATTGACTTCAGGGGAGAGCATAACTCAGTGTTCCAGCTCAGGCCCTGTCTTAGCTGGCCTTTGCTCACGTCCCCAGTCCATCTGCACCTGCTGCGCCTGCCGCAGCCTCACTCCAGCCCGGCTTTGCAGTAGGCCTTCGCACCATTTAGATTCTGCTTGGCAGCCCCCACGCTGTTGCCTTCACCCCTATCCTGTCCTCCCACTGATTCTTCCTCAACCTTCGGATCTCACTTGAGATGTCACTTCCTCAAACCCTCTGACACCAGCATTAATGCTCACCATGCTCCACTGATGTCACCTTTTTAATTGTCTGCCTTCTCCAACGCACAGTTTCAGGCTGGCTGGGATGGGGCCATAATTGTGGGAGGGCCAAATAGCTGAGTGGTTGACCACATATGCTCTGAGATCAGGTTCCCTGGGCTGGAATTGTGGGTTCATAAATGAGAGTTCTGGGCCCTAAGACAACCTTCCTGTGCCTTGGTTTCCCCAACCGTGTTGTGGGTGTCCTTAGACTACACTCTTACCTTCCTGTGCCTCAGTTTATCCGTTGTGATGTGGGCCATTGAACAGAACTCTTTACCTGCCCAGGCCTCAGTTTCTCCACCCATAAAATGAGACAACAGCAGTCATTCTTGTGTGGCTGCAATCAGACAATGCAAACAGTTTTTTTAAACTACTTTTCTATGGATTTGTGGACCTGAAAATAAAAGGGTTCATAGAACGGTGTGTGAACACCCACACAGACACCTGTTGTACACTTTCTCTCACTGTCCTTTCACTAGGGGACATTGGGAATACTCCTCTTACATCACTGAACTCTGCACAGCAGTTAGTCTAGGTTAGGAGTGGCCTGGAGTTTAGATGGAGACAGGATGGATTGTCGGTCTAGACTTTTCTTGTATTCCATCCTGGGAGCTCCATAAACAAGTGTGATTCTGAGCCATGGCTTTCACAGGCTTTCTGAATCTCAACAAGTACTGTGGCTGGGCCATTAAGAAGCCTAGCATTGTCTGCAACCTGCGATGTTTTACCATCGCAGTCTGAGATGTGTGTGTGTGTATAAATGTGAGTTTCAGGTGTGTGCATTCATGTATGTATGTGTGCACACCTGCAATATGTGTGGGCATATATGTGTGTACATGCAATGTGTGTATGTGTACATATGCATGTATGTGTATATATGTGCGTACATGCAATGTGTGTGTGTATTCATGTGTGTACATGCAACGTGTATGTGTGTATGTGTATACATGTGTGTACATGCAATGTGTATATGTGTGTATGTGCACACATGTCTGTATGTGCAACATGCCTGTGTATATGTATATATGTGTATGTGTGTACATGCAATGTGTATATGTGCATGTGTATGCATGCAATATGTGTGTGTATGTATGCATATGTATGTGTGTATAGATGTGTGTACATGCAATGTGTTATGTGGGTATGTGTACATATGAATGTATGTGTATTCATGTGTGTACATACAATGTGTATATGTATGTGTATACATGTGTGTACATGCAGTGTGTGTGTATGTATATATGTGTATGTATGTATGTACATGCAATATGTGCACGTGTGTGTATATGTGTGTACCTGCAATGTATGCATGTGTATGTGCGTATGTATATATGTGTGCATACACACAATGTATGCATGTGTATGTGTATACATGTAAACGCAATGTGTGTATGTGTATATGTGTGTGCATGTGTATGTGTGTATGTATATATGTGTGCAAGTGTACATGTGTGTACATGTGATGTGTGTATGTGTGTGTGTACATGCAATGTGTGTCTGTGTACATAAATGTAAATGTGTGTGGTGTATGTGTGTGTGTGTATACCCATACCAGTGAGGGTGTTATGGTCTGACTATTTGTGTCCCCTCATATTTATATCTTGAAACGTAATCCTCAGTGTGTACAGATGAGGATGTAGGGCGTTTGGGAAGTGATTAGGTTATGAGGGCTCTGCTCTCATGGATGGGATCTGTGCCCTTATGAAAGAGGCCCCAGGGAGATCCCTCAGCCCTTCGGCCCTGTGAGAACACAGTGAGAAGAGAGCTGTCTATGAGGAATGAGTCCTCATCAGACACCTAATCTGCCAGCACCTTAATCTTGGTCTTCCCAGCCTGCAGAATGGTGGGAAACCAATTTCTGTTATAAGCCACCCAGTCTCTGGTGTTTTGTCATAGCAGCTCACGTGGACTAAGAGAAAGGGTGTCACTCGGAAATTTGGGGGCTTCCATTTTATGTGTTGTGGTTTTGGCTGTTTTTCGTTTAAAAACATCAACCCTTTAAAGTACGTGTGTGTGTATGCATGTGTCTGTGGAAACTGCCAAAGAGGACATGGAATTCCTCCTCTTCTCCCTCCTCCCATCCTTCTCCGTTTTTTCTCCCCATGCCCCTCGTGTTGCTCTGTCCCCTGGACTCTGCCTCCATCTCTGTCTCTCTCTCCCTCTCTCTCTCTCTCCTCCTTCTGTATGCCCAGCACCCAGTCTCTGTTGGCACAGGAGTACTGGTTGCCTAGGAAACTACCGCAGGGCGAGCTCATGCGATTGGCCAGGCTGGGACCTGACTCTGGGTTGGCGGGCAGATTTTTTGGGTGATTCTTGTCCTCATTCCCCTTTGGGGGAGGGACATTCTCCGGGATACAAAGAAACCTGGCTGTGCCGTGGCTGCTAGGGCTTCTCAGCCTGGAGAGGAATTCCTGTCCTAATGAGGATTCAGAGTTGCAGAACTAGGCCACCCCGGAACAAATTTCCAAAAAGGCAGAGGCTGGGAAGTGGGGGCGGGGCACCAGGGCAATCATAGCTAACACCTATATGTCAGTCACTGTTTGCTAAGCTCTTTATATGCGTTCGCTCATTAGCAGACCTATGCAGTTGGTGTTATTTTTCTCCCGATTTTACAGATTAGGAGAGGGAGACTGAGAGATAATAAATAGCATGGCTGAGGTCACACAGTGGCTAAGTGCAGAGTTGGGATTCGAACCCAGGTGTGTTATAGCATTAAGAAGTCCTCACAGCCGCCTTCCCTGAGGAGCCCGGTGGAGAGAGGGAAGATGTGGGACCACAAGGATAGATTAGATATAGCTCCTTAATGTTCTCTTGCTTGCCTCCACCGTTATCCTTGACCTGCCTGCTTCTTGTCTCTCTTGAGTCACCTTTCAGTTCATGGAGCTCTGAAGTCCTCAGGAACTAACACATTCCACCTGCTTACTCATCTTTCAAGAATGAGTTCTAGAGATGGATGATGTGATGGTTGCACAACAATGTGAATGTATTTAATGACACAGAACCGTACCCTTAAAAATGGTCAAGATGGCAAATTTTATGTTATGTTTATTTTACAATTTTTTAAAAAGGAGTGGCAGGGTCATATGTATAACCAGCCTGGTCTTATGAATCTGTGATTGTATCCCTCTGGTTTTCCCATACTAGGGATAAGAATCAGCTAGCAGGGTGGTTTTGAGCACTTTCTGTATGGTTGGCAGGCTCTCTGATGAGGGCTTAAACATGGATTATTTGATGGAATCCTTCCAACAATTCCTTCTACTATTTCCATTTTACAGATGAAGTAGCTGAGGCTCAGAACATTGAGAAATTTCTAGAGGTTATACGGTGAGCTAGTGTTCCAGCCTCAATTTTAACCCTGGCCTTTCCATTCCTTTCCTTTTCCTTCCTTTCCCCTCCCTCCCTTCCTTTGTTCCTTCCTTCCTTCTCTCCTTCCTTCCTTCCTTCTTCCTTCCTTCCTTCTCTCCTTCCTTCCTTCCTTCTTCCTTCCTTTCTTCTCTCCTTCCTTCCTTCCTTCCTTCCTTCCTTCCTTCCTTCCTTCCTTCCTTCCTTCCTTCCTTCTTCCTTCCTTCCCTCCCCCCCTCCCTCCCCATCCTTCCTTCCGTCCCTCCTTCCCATCTTTTTGACGGAGTCTCTGTCACCCGGGCTGGAGTGCAGTGGCACGATCTCAGCTCACTGCAACCTCCACCTCCCAGACTTAAGCCATCCTTCCACTTCGGCCTCCCTAGTAGCTGGGACTACAGGCATGCACCACCATGCCCTTTTTTTTTTTTTTTTTTTGTATTTTTACGGAGAGAAAGGGTTTCACCATGTTGCCCAGGCCTGTCCCCAACGCCTGAGCTTAAGTAACCTGCCTGCTTCAGACTTCCAAAGTGCTGGAATTACAGGAGTGACCCACCACGGCTGGCCTAACCTCAGGCTTTCCGACACCCGCTCTTCCCAAACTGCCTAGGGCCTGCTCACTGTTGCTCGCTGTTGACGTTGCAGGGATGTGAATGAGAGAATTCTGCTTCTCTGCAGTGGCTGGGGATTAAATGATTCCCTGCCCCTGGTTCCAGCTCAGTCACTTTGGAAGGCTCCAGTGCCCGTCAGTCTCCTAGTGGGCTGTTGGCTGGCCCAAGCCATCTCACCAGTGTCCTCAAAGTGTCAAAGCCACTTCAGTGAGGTCGAGAAGGGGTGGCTGGAAATAAAGCCAGTACCCAATGCAGGTAAACCTGCCAGATCAAAGCTAATGAAGCCTGTCCTCAGGAACCACAGTGGAGTTTGGAAACATCTGGTGTGATTACTACTACCATGGGTTCTGGAGACATGGCCGGTGGGGCAGTAGCTTGGTGGTGGAGGAGTGGGGAGGAATTCAGGGCTTTGCAGGGCCAGGGGAGGACGTGATGGGGCAGGACATGCTACCTTTCAGTTATCTCATGGCGAAATTCCGGCTAGAGCCCTTCCTGCTGTCATGTGCCCATCACACATCCCATCTGGGTCACTTAGCAGAATTGCTGGGTTGCTGTGATTTTTAGTTCTAGCAGCCGCTCCTCTTGCATGTATCATCTCATTCAATCCTTTCAAGACCTATGATCAAGTCAGCCAAAAGTCTTATTTCCATTTTATTTTATTTTACTATTTTTTTTTTTTTTTAAGACGGAGTCTCGCTCTGTCACCCAGGCTGGAGTGCTGTGGTGCCATCTCAGCTCACTGCAACCTCCACCTCCTGGGTTCAAGGGATTCTCCTGCCCCAGCCTCCCAAATAGCTGGGATTACAGGTGCTTGCCACCACACCCAGCTAATTTTTGTATCTTTAGTAGAGATGGGGTTTTGCCATGTTGGCCAGGCTGATCTCGAATTCCTGGCCTCAAGTGATCCACCTGCCTCAGCCTGCCAAACTGCTGGGATTACAGGCGTGAGCCACCATCCCTGGCCTTATTTTATTTTTTGGGACAGGGTCTTGCTATGTTGCCCAGGCTGGTCTTGAACTCCTGAGCTTGAGTGATCCTCCTGTCTTGGCCTTTCAGAGTGCTGGGATTACAGGTGTGAGCTACAATGCTCGTCCCTTATTCCCATTTTATAGAGAAAGAAACTGAGGCTCTGAGGGATGAAATGGTTCTTCCAAGCTCACACAGGTAGCAAAATGCACAGCCAGGTCTGGCTAAGCCCAACTCTCTCCTCTCTCTCTTCCTTCCTTTCTTCTTTCTTTCTTTTCTCCCTTCCCTTCCCTTCCCTTCCCTTCCCTTCCCTTCCCTTCCCTTCCCTTCCCTTCCCTTCCCTTCCCTTCCCTTCCCTTCCCCTTCCCTTCCCCTTCCCTTCCCCTTCCCTTCCCCTTCCCTTCCCCTTCCCTTCCCTTTCCTTTTGTACAACAGGACTTATCACTTCTTGAGATTAATTGAGGTCCCTGGGGAGTCAGGGTAGGAAACTTATCAGGTGGTCAAGGATGAAAAGTGGGAGCAAAGAGTCTTTGCCATCTTTCACAGTTCTGTTCAGTGTAGACATCTGACACTCGCTAAATACCAGAACACAAAGTCACTTGGATGTGGAATATTTGCAAAGGGCATCGGTCCTCCATGTGGGGTCCCTGGGCTAGCATCAGCAGCAGCAGCAGCATCACCTGGGAATTTGTTAGAAATGCAAATTCTCAGACCCCAGCTCAGACCTAGTGAGTCAGAAATGCTGGATGCCGGGCCCAGCAATCTGCAGTGCGAAGTCAAATGGTGGTAAAAAGACATGTCCATCTAGAACCTGTGGCCGTGACCTTATTTGGATAAAGAGGTCTCTGAAGATGTTATTAAGGTAAAGATTATGAGAGGAAGTTATCCTGGATGAGGGTGAGTCCTCAAACCAAAGACAAGTGTCCTTCTAAGAGAAGCAAAGGGGAGAGGATTCACAGAGAAGGTCGTGTGAATGGGAACAAGGCGGCTATAAGCAAAGGAACACCAAAGATAGCTGGTAACGTTTAGAAAGCAGGAACAAGGTGTGGGACAGGTTCTCCTGCAGCACCTCCAGAAGCCACCAAGTCTGTGGACTCCTTGGTTTCAGACTTCTGGCCTCCAGAACCATGAGAATAAATTTCTACTGTTTTTTGTTGTTGTTGAGGCAGAGTCTCGTTCTGTTGCCCAGGCTGGAGTACAGCAGCGCAATCTTGGCTCACTGCAACCTCTACTTCCCTGGTCCAAGTGATTCTCCTGCCTCAGCCTCCTGAGTAGCTGGGATTACAGGCGCCTGCCACCATGCCCGGCTAATTTTTGTATTTTTGGTAGAGATGGGGTTTTGCCATGTTGGCCAGGACGGTCTCGAACTCCTGACCTCAGGTGATCCACCCCCTCCTCCGCCTCCCAAGGTGCTGAGATTACAGGCGTGAGACACCACGCCCAGCCATTTCTGCCATTTTAAACCACACAGTTTGTAGAGATTTGTTATGGTAGCCACAGAAAACCAATACAAAGCCCTCCAGGTGGTTCTGATTCACAACAAAGTTTGAGAATCAAAGGCTCAGAGCAGTGCCTCTCCAAGAGTGCAGATTTAAATATACATATAGGCCCCATTTCTTGCCCACCTAATGAGAATCAGCCCAAGGATGAACATTTTTAAATAAGCTTTTAATGGTGGTTTCTACTCATACTAAAAATTGAGAGCATTTAGCCTTGAGGAGTATTATATGGTGAGTAAATACATTTTGTTTCTCTGTCAGTCTGGCTATACCAAGCCAAATGAGGTATATTTTTTAGCCAGTTTCCTACACCTGTGGGA
Organism: Chlorocebus sabaeus; assembly: GCF_047675955.1. Classification (NCBI taxonomy): domain Eukaryota; kingdom Metazoa; phylum Chordata; class Mammalia; order Primates; family Cercopithecidae; genus Chlorocebus; species Chlorocebus sabaeus. Next base: position 12,635,996 of record NC_132908.1, read on the forward strand.
GTACTGCTCTTTTTGTTGTTGTCATCATTACTATTATTTTTTTCTTTTCTTTTTTTTTTTTTTTTTTTGAGATGGAGTTTAGCTCTTGTCACCCAGGCTGGAGTACAATGGCGGGATCTTGGCTCACTACAACCTCTACCTCCCAGGTTCGATAGATTCTCCTGCCTCAGCCTCCCCAGCAGCTGGGGTTACAGGCACATGCCACCATGCCTGGCTAATTTTTGTAATTTTAGTAGAGATGGGGTTTTACCAAGTTGGCCAGGCTGGACTCCTGACCTCAGGTGAGCTGCCCATCTGGGCCTCCCAAAGTTCTGGGATTACAGGCATAAGCTACCATACTTGGCCATTACTATTATTTTTATTGCTTATTTTCTCTGCTGCTTTGCAATTGGCAGGAGAACAAAGTGAACCAGTTGATGGTAGAGATGATTGTACCCAGTTAGGACCCTATATCTGCCCCCTACTGTAAGTGTTCCCAGCACACTGTATAAAGTGTTGGGGCCTAGATGTGAGACTAGTAGAGCCCACAGGTATGAGGCTCAGCTACCCACCTCCCATGTGGGAGGCAGGACCACCGTGGGAGCAGAGCAGGGACATGGGAATTTCCTAATCATCTGCTTGGACAGCATAATGAAGTCAACATGCTGCATAATTACACACTTGGGAAGTTTCCATTATTCACCATGTTCTGATCTCTAGCACCTGGTGGAGCCCCTCCAGAGACAGAGAGGCTGGCTGGCAGGAGGAGCTTGCGTGGCTCCCTGGGCCCTGAAGCCAAGGGATCCTGAGCACGTCATCATGCCTTGAGCCCGTGGGAGGGTCTTTTGAATCCAAGTTGTCCTGGTGCATCTCCGGCCTGCAAGAGACAGGAAGACCGGAAGACGCAGCAGGCTGGGAGGAATGGTCAGCTAAGGTCGTGGCTCCCCATGGGATCCTTCTCGTGCTGAAAACTCAACCTAAGCCTTTCTGGACTTGCTGAGCAGGAGCGGCCCATTTCATTCATAATATCTACTGGTGGCATTGTTCATCTCCTCTGTGCAAGGCGCTTCACATATTATCTTAGTTAAGCTTCGTAAAATGTCTCTTCTGAAGGTACTATTGATTCACATTTTAGAGAAGATGAAACAGGCCAGCAGAAAAAGTAGCCTGATAAAGATCACACAGCTGGTAAGACAGAAGCAGGATGTGTCTAACTCAGTGTTTCTTACCTCTGTACTGTTGACATTCCATTCGGGGCCAGATGATTCTTTGTTGTGGAGGATTGCCCTGTGCGTTCTAGAGTGTTGGGCTTCTATTAATCAGATGCTAGTAGCACGCCCCAGCTCGGCTGTAACTACCAAAAGTGTCTCCAGACATTGTCGACGTCCCCTAAGGAGCAAAAATCAACCCCCATTGAGAAATATATACATATATATTTATGAGACGCAGTCTCGCTCTGTCACCTAAGCTGGAGTGCAGTGGCATAATCTTGGCTCGCTGCAACCTCTGCCTCCCGGGTTCAAGCAAGTCTCCTGCCTCAACCTCCCAAGTAGCTGGGATTACAGGCATGCGCCATCACACCTGGCTAATTTTTGTATTTTTAGTAGAGACGGGGTTTCATCATGTTGGCCAGGCTGGTCTCGAACTCCTGACCTCAGGCGATCTGCCCAACTCAGCCTCCCAAAATGCTGGAATTACAGGCATGAGCCACTGCACCCAGCTGAGAAACAGATTGTTTTTTCTAAGACGCTATTCTCCCTCTGCAAACATTCTAAATCTGAGCAGCTTTGAGGCACTAGGGTATGAGGTTATATATGACATTCTTCTTTACCTATGCACTTTCTAGTTAGCCCACTTCCCCCTGCTCCCTCCTTTCCCCCACCCTCTGTCTTGCACACACACAACCTTCTGCCATTTTAGAGGTATGGAACAACATAGAATTTGGTTGACTTGTTGGAAGTTCATATAGCTAGTAAGTAGTGAAATCAAAGTAAAGCTAAGTTTTGCAGACCCTCTTCTAGCCCTTTTCCTATTTCCCCATTTTCTCTCCTCCAACATCTCCAAGGCATGCAGGAAGCTGGGTGAGCTCCCTGAAGCTTCATTATGTGGCATCCATCGGCAATAGCCTCTTGCAGTAATCGATTTCCTTATTTTCTCTCCATTCTTTTCCGGGAACCTACTTGGTTGTCACCTCCACAGACGAACAGCTGTTTGTAGTGTGTTTGAGACCGTATCCCTACTTGTCACGGTCCCTGTACGTAGTAGGCCCTCAGTAAATATTTGTTGAATTAATGACTAAATCACTCTGAGTGTCATTTCCACAAATTAAAATAACATGACCTTAGCTTGTAGTGTCAGTGACACTTTGCCTGGCTTACAACTGGTTTTGAGGCAAGAAGCAAAAATCCACGGAGGCTGGAGAGAGCAAAAGCACTTGCTGATTGGAAAGAGCCAGGGATACCTCACAGATGCCAAGGGCAAAAGTACAGTCCAGCTAATGCAGCAGCAGGCCCAGGACTAAGGTCATTATTCCGCCTTTCACCCTGGACTGAACGGCGTCTGATCTCAGATTTGCGTAGCAGTTGGCTTGATCTCTGTCTCCTCTGTTTCTATTTTTCACTTCTTCTTCTTCTTTTTTTTAACCTTCTGAATTCCTCTCTATGTCCAGACCAGTGTTCTCTACTTTATCCGTATGGTAAAAGATGACCCCATCAGCATGGCAAGCTCAATGCCCCCACATTGACGTGTCCTCATATTCAAGCACAAACCCAGACCAAGGAAGATTTTGCACATTCAATTTCAGATTTCCAGGAGAAGGGATCTGATTGGCGTTCCTTGTATCAGGTGATGCTCTCTGGCCCAATCAGGAATGGCCACGAAGTGGGATTTTTTCGTATAAAAATGAACCCGAGGTCCCTTTCCATGTTTGCGGAGCAATTCTTAGGAAACTGGGGGATGGGGAAGCACCCAAAAGCCTCTAGTACATTTTCCCTGCCCAGGTGAGAAGTAGTAAGCCCGCCCGACCTTGCCTGCATCAAAGTCAAGTGTTGGAGAAAAATCAGGAGTTGGCATGTGACTCTCAGGTGAGCATAACTGGCTCAGACCCTCATCCAATTCTTCTCCTTTTCTAAAAAAAGGCTCAGAAGGAGGCCCTGAAAGGAAGTTGGAGTGCAACAGCTGCCAGTTCTAATTACAGCCAGCCTTAGTCAATTTGGATTAATTGGGGGCAGAAAGTCCAATTTACACAAAAGAACAACCATATACACGTTTCTTTGTTTTGATTGCCTATAAGGACATACAGCAAGTTATACTACGATGATTAAAAAATGTGGCAAACACAAGTAAAAAGAAGGCAAGGAGGACAAACAGAAGCGCAAGCAATTGAAATCCCAGGGGACAGACTTTATTGACTAAAACCATAGTGATGATAATAAACACACACACAGCTGGAATTAAAACAGGTACTTATAAGATGTTTGGAAGGTGTTTGATTCTCTTGAGTAGCAATAATGATAAGAAAGAAAAATAGCAAGTGTGTATACAGTTGCCTCTTAGTATCTGCAGGGGCTTGGTTCCAGGACCCTCCAAGGATATCAAAATCTCCAGATGCTCAAGTACCTCATATAAAATGGCATACGATTTGCATATAGCCTACGGACTTTCTCCTGAATACTTAAAATCATCTCTAGGTTACTTATAATGACTAATACAATGTAAATGCTGTGTAAATAGTTGCTGCACTGTATTGTTTATTTGTATTATATTTATTGTTGTATTTTTTTATTTTTCTCAACTTAATTTTTTTATATTTTATTTATTATTATTATTTTTTTAAGACAGGATCTGATTCAGTCACTGAGACTGGAGTGCAGTGGGTTGATCTTGGCTCACTGCAACCTCCGCCTCTGGGGTTTAAGAGATTCTCCTGCCTCAGCCACTCAAGTAGCTGGGATTACAGGCATGCACCACCATGCCTGGCTAATTTTTGTATTTTCAGTAGAGATGGGGTTTTGCCATGTTGGCCAAGCTGGTCTCCAACTCCTGGCCTCATGTGACCCGCCCACCTTGGTCTCCCAAAGTACTGGGATTATAGGCGTGAGCTACCACGCCTGGCCCCTTCTCAACTATTTTTGATTTTAAGTTGGTTGAACCCTCGGATAAGGAGGGCTGATACACATTTACTGTGTGCCAGGCTCTATTCTAAGTGTTTAATGGAGTCCATGTCTACTCATTTAATTCTGCAGCAACATGATGGTGGAGACACTGCAGGGCAGTGGGGGTGCTCACAGTCTTCAGAAGTACTTTAAAAATTAACCAGGAGAGTGAAAGGGGAGGGCATGTCTGATCTTCTCTAGAAGAAGCATAACAGAGTGGATGAGAGCTGGGACTATGCAGCAGCCAGACAGCCTGGGTTTGAATCTTGCTAAGTGACCCTATGTGAGTTACTTAATCCCTCTGAGCTTTGATTCCCTCGTCTTTAAAACATGGCTAATAGAACTTTCCTTAGATAATTGTGGTGAGGGTGAAACATGGCATGGAACCTATGTGAAATGCCGAGCACAGCCCTTGGCACATAAAAGACACAATCGATGCTGTGATATGTAGTTAGGGTTACAGGATCTAGAGTCCACCTGTGTACCTTACCAGCTTTGCACACTTGGAATTACTTCTCACCAAGCTTCCAGTTTCTCATCTGGGAAAACATGCATGATGATAGAATCTACCTCCTGTGTTCTTATGAGGAAGGATTCAGGTAATGGAGGTAAAGTTCTTAGTACAGTGTCTCACATATTGTAAACTTTCACTATATATGACTGTTTTTGTTGTTAGCATTCTAGAATGAGGAAATAAGCGCAGAGAAAAAGGTAGGCCATTAAAAATGACAACAGGAAACCCATTATACTGTTAAGTGATTTGCGCTGTGTAATTAGCAAATTACACTCATTTCCCCTTGCCCCAAAAAAGTGCTTTAACAAGAGGAGACTGCTTGTGCCAATCATAACACCCTATAAACAACGCATTTCTCCTGGAAGATCCATTTTCTCCTGACAATGCTCTCAGTTTGATGGCATTTGCATTCCCCTTGATTTGCCTAATTTTAATGAGACATTAGATCAGCGTCACAAAAGCGATTTCAGATTACTCGGGTTCCTTGACAAAAATTCTATTGTCATGACATTGTTCAGTTTATACATGGAGAATTTTTGCCATTGATTTCTGGGACAAAACTCTTATGTAATGCCAGCAAAAGTGTGAAATGGTTGTTTTTTTAAACCATGTAATTATGGTTTAAAAAATCCAGGAAACACCTTCTTGGGGTGTTAACACTACACATTAGTGTTTGTCGATGCAAGCAGCAGAAACCAACCTTTGCTAGCACAAATGAAATGAGAATATATTGAATGCCTTTGAGAAGGGAGGTCGGGGATCGAGAAACCAGGGAAATTTTAGGCATCTAGAAAGCAGGATTATTGGACCATCTTGTAAAAACACCACCACTTGGTAAGCTCCAATTTTTATCTTAGCCTAGTTTCATTTAAGTTGTCAAGTCCTAAGAAGTGTCCCATTGGTCTAGTGTGGCTCCTATGTTGCCCCTTCATGGGTAAGGGAGAATGAGACTTGCTGATTTCTAGCTTTACCAAGACCACAGACGTTGGAGGAGAGCAAATTTCCTAAAAGAAGAGCAGGAATGAGTGGACTGAGGAGACGGTGTGTTTGTAGGTGTGGGAACTCCTTTTCTTTAGTTATCATTTACCAGAATTCCCAGCTAATAATGCTTTGCAGTGATTTATTAATGTCCAACTTTTGCTGGCTACTGACTGTCACTGGAGATATAAAATAGCCATGCTGTGGAAGAAGGTTGTCACTATGTGTGTTAGTCACCACAGACCATAGATGGAGTGGCTTAAACAACAAATATTTATTTCTCACAGTTCTGGAGACTGGGACGTCCAAGGCCAAGGTGCCTACAGATACGGTATCTGGTGGGGACTAGCTTCCTGGTTTGTAGATGGTGACTTTGTCACTGTATCCTTACATGGCCGAGAGAGGTAATCTCTCTCATGTCTGTCCTTATAATCTCACTCATGAGGGCTTCACCCTCATTACCTAATTACCTCCCCAAAGCACCACCTCCAAATGCCATCACATTGGGAATTAGCTTCAACATTCAGATCATAACACTAAATTATGGAGAATCAGGGTTTTCAAAACCATTCTTAGTCTCATTTTATTTAATTTAGAGAGTTTTTGCTGTACCTAGGGATGGACAGAAAATGTGCTTTCCAAAAGGCAGGCATTCTTTGTGATGTGGGCTTTGCAGTCATTTTGCATGGAGAGGAAGTGCCTACTCTAGATTGAGACCCAAAGCTAGGGGAGGGATCATTTAGCACGTGAAGATGATGAGATGGCAAAGATAACTTTGTAGCACTCTTTACCATGGATGTAAAAGGGTCAAGTGAGGCTGACAAGCCAGTCCTCACGGCTACTGTGAATAGACCAAGGAAAGCTGGGCTGAAATTGCATTATAAATTATTTAGGTGGAACATAAGGAAAGACTTGCTGGCTGCAAGGGAAGTTGACATGATGGCAAGTCTTCAAGGTATGTTTTATTTTTTTGATCCGAAGTGACCCATGTGTGCATTCCCTCCTCCTCCACCCGTGATTCCACATCTATGGTATATATCACCAGATAATCAGAGTGCTTGTCTCCTCCTTGGCAGGAATGGATCTCAGGATATTTCTCAACACAGCACTTTAGAGGGTTTCTGTTAGCTGAGCGTGGTGGCGGGCGCCTGTAATCCCAGCTACTTGGGGGCTGAGGCAGAGAATTGCTTGAACTCGGGAGGCGGAGGTTGCAGTGAGCCAAGATTATGCCACTGCGCTCCAACCTGGGTGACAGAGTGAGTCTCTGTTTCAAAAAAAAAAAAAAGGTTTCTACTGATGTTTCTACTGATCAACTAGATTGTGTGTGTGTGTGTGTGTGTGTGGTGTGTGTGTGGTGGTGGTGATGGTGGTGGTGTGGCACAATTTACTGTCCCTCATCTAGATTCAGAATTGGGAATGTAAGTGGAGACATGAGCTACACTAAATATCTTTTCAATATTTCACCTTACTTGGGAGATACCGCCAACTCACTGAGTAACTGCTAAGGCAACAGCAATGACTACAACAACAACAGAACCCCTCAAAGGGGAAATAGAAGGCCAGTGAAGCTTACAGGGTGTGAATTCTTTGAAACAGTGTGAGGTATTAACCAGAAGTGTTTAATTCCCTTGAGAACACAAAATAGAGACATATCATGCAAGACTTTTTGCATTGTATACAGAAAGAAAATACAAACCACTCTGGCTTAATTAATTTATGCAACTTATTGACCAAAGCACCAGGAAAATCAAAACATGATTCCCAGTTCAGGTGGGGCTTGATCTAGCAGTTTAAAGACCTGAGTTCCTCTCCCTTTGCCTTTTCATTCCTTCCTCGGGCACCTCTTGGTGGGTCATCCTAGCTCTATGCTTTTTTCTTCTGGTCTGAAAACAGCAGCAGCAGCTGCAGAATTTCCATCTTCAGCACATTCCATTCACAGAAGAGACAGTGTCTCTGCAGGTACCTCTTTCTCATGTCCTGGGGTTTTCTCTCGTTCTCTCTCTCTCATTGGCTCGAATGGGATCAGTGTCTGAGAGATGCCAGGAAGGTCAATCCTTAGAACCAAGGGGAAGATCAGCCCCGTCTAAACCATATGGCTGAGATTGGTGTACAGGTAAGTTCCCCAAATGAGAAGCAGGTTATGATTAAAAGGAATGGGGAGAATGGATACTGGAAAGGCAATGAAAGTACTCTTTGCAATGGTAATATGTGCATGTGTGGGTGGGGGGCTGAAGTCTGTTGTCTAAGAGCCACTCCTTAAATAAAATAGGAATAAGGAAAAGATGGGAAGTTGATCATGTCCAGAGGTGACCAAGGTGCAAATGGTAGAGAAAACCGTTTCTTTCTTTCTTTCTTTTTTTTTTTTTTTTGAGAGAGAGTCTCGCTCTGTCGCCCAGGCTGGAGTGCAGTGGCCAGATCTCAGCTCACTGCAAGCTCCGCCTTCCGGGTTCACGCCATTCTCCTGCCTCAGCCTCCCGAGTAGCTGGGACTACAGGCGTCCGCCACATCGCCCGGCTAGTTTTTTGTATTTTTTAGTAGAGACGGGGTTTCACCGTGTTAGCCAGGATGGTCTCGATCTCCTGACCTCGTGATCCGCCCGCCTCAGCCTCCCAAAGTGCTGGGATTACAGGCTTGAGCCACCGCGCCCGGCCCCGTTCTTTCTTAAGAGAGTCCATCACCTCCTTCATTGCCTCTTGATGTAGAAAGCGAGGTTTGGGCCAACTCTTCCACTGGCTCTCTCCACTAGCTTTGCCTGGAGTTCTGCTCCATTAGCAACCTCTGCCATGTGTGTTTGTGCACCCAGCTCGGCTGGGAACTGATGTGCCAAGTAAGCCTGTGCTTCCCCAGTGCTGGTGGATAGAGGGGAGGGGCAGCCAACAGTGGGGTCACCAGAGGACTAGCGAAAGAAGAACTTGAAGAGAAACAGACGCTATTTCTCCTTCTCTGTCTTTCCTGGCAGTTTGTGGCTACTCCATGGGACTGGATGGCTACTCCAACAGGATGCAGACATTTTAAGATTCAGGCTTGAACAAGGTGCTCAACTTCTCATGGTCTCATGCCTAATCTCTATACAGTGGTCATAGAAGTGCGTCATTCTGTGAATAGTTGTAGGCATTCTATGAGATGATGTATGCAAAGCAAGAGGGCTTCACTTTGCATCTTAGGTTGGATTCCTTAGAAGCAGAGCCTGAGATGGGGATTCTTGTGCAAGTGATTTATAGAGGGACACTTTCCAGAGAAGGGTAGTGAGGAAAGCAAGATTGTGCAGGGCAAGGAACTCAGCAAGGATATAGCAGGGGAACGAGACCAGCTAGGTCAGCTGTTCTTCACCCTGATTCCATGCGAAGCCCTGAGCATCAGTTGCATCTCAGAGCTGGTTCCGCTTTGAGGCAAGGGTCTGGCCTTCCGTGTTTTCATGTTAGTCATTGACTATGGGCTGCTTGTGTTAGCCATTGACTGTGGGCTGCTTGTGTTTGTCATTGACTATGGGCTGCCTTGTCTATGGGCTGCTTGAGGGGGTGGGGAAAGAAACCTTATTGGCAAGGTAGCTCTCATTCAGCTACAGCCAATTTTCCATAGAAGAAGGTGGCTGTGAGCCATTAGCAGTCATCATTCACAGCCTCTGGGGGATGGGGACACCTGCTGTGAAAAGAATCTGGGCAGGGCACCAATGGCATCCACCACATCATGATGGATACAATCTGGTTTCAAAGTGGGAAGGAGGCAGGAATGGGGATTAACTCTAGTTTATAGATAGGAGAACTGAAGTCGGGAACTTGCCCAAGGTCAGACTGCTAGCAGGCATTAGAGACGAAATGAGGATGCAAGTTCCTTGCCTCTTGCAGTGAGGTTATTCATATTATCATAGTTTTCTAAAAAAACAAAAACAAACAAAAACAAAAAAAAACAAAGGTTTCTTATAAATTATCTGCCCGGGCCCTTTATTTTAAAAACAAGGAACCCAAGGGCCAGAAAAGACCAAGCAATCCCAAGTTCACAGAGAGAGTCGGGCAGATCCAAGACCAAGCCTGCACGATCATATCCACCTTTGAACCCCATAAATCTCATTCTGCTGCTGCTTTTTGAAAACAGGCAATGAAGGGAGCGGCTGTTGCTTTGTGGAAATATGTTCCCATGAACTCAATGACCCCCCCTGCTGCTTAGAAGCAAATCTTGATCAGGCAGTGAATAAACCTTCCAGACAACAGTATTCTTGCTTCAGGAGAGGCTTATGGGAAAATGCAGTGAGCTCAGGTGCCTCAGAGTGAGAATGATGGAAAGGACTGGAGCCAGAAATCTTGCATTTACTTGACAAATATTTATTGTACTATGCGGTGGGGATATAGCACTGTGCACTCCAGACAGGTTCCTCCTTCTGGAGTTACAGTCCAGTGGGAAAGACAATAATTAACTAAACTATCCTTTATGGGATTTAAATGACAATAATGGTACGTGCTATGAAGAGGTTCAGGATGTTGTGTGAACATATGACTGAGGGACCTGACCTCATTTGGGGCCAGAAAGCTTTTCTCTTAGGCTTAGACCATAGACCATAGACAGTGTAGCTTAAAAAACAAATGGAGATATAAAGAATGAAGAGAACTTAATGAGAAAAAGGGGTTGAGGGAGGGGCTGGAAGAACATTCCAGGCAGAGTGAACAGCTTATGCATGATTTCCAAGGTGGGAAGGTTTTGTTCGAGGCCAGTTTATTTGAGAAAGGCCAGGGTGGCTGGAGGGCATGGTGAGAATGGGTTTGATTGGTGATGAGGATAGAGATTCAGTTCTTTAATAAAAGGGAAGACATAAAGTGAAGGTAAACAGGAAGGTGTCCCAAATGTATGTGTTTGTGGGGCAGGTAATAGGACAAGACTTGTGGTTGTAGAAGTATCATTCTTATTGTGGTGGATTGGGAAGAAATATCCTTACCAATATGGTGGACTTAACTGGCAACATTGCAGACTCAATTGGCATGGCGCTCTTTTTCTTCAAAACACTTAGACCTAGTTGAGACTGTTTCTCTATATCTGTATATCTATGTCTTTGTCGATATCTATACTCCAAAAGAAAGAAAGAAAGAATTATTAAGGAAGAGCTAATAGGATTTTGTTTAAAGGTTTAGACAAAAAAAGAAGAGCTCCAACATAGATAGAGGTTCTAAAACATAAAGGTTTGTGTTGATAAAAGCTGATGTCTCATCAAGAGACAGGTAACATGGCCTAGAGCCAGTGTGAAGTGTAGAGCTGCAACTGACATTCCTGTAATAAGGCTAGGACTTTGCCTGTTTTATGAAGAACTAGAAAAACTCTGTTGACGTATCCAAAGAAGCTGTAGGGAAGGTTGTTGCCTGCCCAGGGTTCAAGGCTGAGAGAAGAAAATCTCTGGTGAAAAAGTAAAAGGTCAAGTCTACATTATGTGTAGGTGCACTGCCTGCGTATAGAAATTCTAACGTGAGAAATTAAGGTGTGAACTAATCTAGGGCTAAAAAAACAGCTAGTGAACAAGCTACCTTTGTAGTCTTATTTCTATATCCCTTGACTCAGAGGACTTTTACAAAATAAAGGAACCTCTGTTGACTCTGTTGAAGGTTCTAATAATAATAAAAAATTATAAGCCAGGTAATTAGGCATCTCACATGAAGGAAAGTTAGCACACACAATAAGTAGTAGTATCTCAAGAACTTGAAACAAAGGAACCAAATGGAAGAAACAATAAAATAAGTTTGTTTAAAATGATCAAAGAGAATTTTTTGAAAAAGAATGAGAGGCCATAATGAAAACAGAGTATTATTTAAAAAAAAAAAGGAAGATTGTTTTTAAAGCTAACTAAAATTTATAGAAATCAAGAATATTGTCATTGGCTGGTAACGGTGGCTCATGCCTGTAATCCCAGCGCTTTGGGAGGCCAAGGCGGGCAGATCATGAGGTCAAGAGATTGAGACCATCCTGGCCAACATGATGAAACCCTATCTCTACTAAAAACACAACAATTAGCTGGGTAAAGTGACATTTGCCTGTAGTCCACATGGCTTGGGAGGCTGAGGCATAAGAATCGCTTGAACCCAGGAGGCAGAGGTTGCAGTGAGCCAAGATTGTGCCACTGCACTCCAGCCTGGCGACAGAGCAAGACTCCATCTCAAAAAAAAAAAAAAAAAAAAAAAAAAGAATATTGTCATTGAAATTAAATAGTCAATTTCAGAGTTAAACAACAAATTAGATATAGCTTCAGAAAGAGGTAGTAAATTGAAAGGTAGACCTGAGGAAATTAGGAAAGATAGACCAGGATGCAAAAAAAGAAGACTTGAGAATGGATTGGAAGAAGTCCAGAGTAGATAAGAAAGATGCTTCAGTTGTATAGGTGAGAGATGATTGTGGTGTCTTGGGCCAAAATGGTACTAGTGAAAATGGAGACAGGGAAATGGATTAGAAGAAAATTTAGGATACTTTATATTTCAAAATTGAGAAAAAGAACATATCAAGGCATGCCTTGCCTTCTGAGGAAAACAACCACCAATGGATGTAAGTGGGAGAGAGAAATATTCTAATGCCTTATAAGGAAGAGTTTGTTTTTTTAAGAACCAGACTTTTATTTTTTATTTTTTAAAAAATTTATTTCATCTTTTTTTATTATTATTATACTTTAGGTTCTAGGGCATGTGTGCACAATGTGCAGGTTTGATACATAGGTATACATGTGTCATGTTGGTTTGCTGCACCCATCACCTTATCATTTACATTAGGTATTTCTCCTAATGCTATCCCTCCCCCAGCCCGCCACCCCCCCGACATGCCCTTGTGTGTGATGTTCACTGCCCTGTGTCCAAGTGATCTCATTGTTCAGTTCCCACTTATGAGTGAGAATATGCGGTGTTTGGTTTTCTGTCCTTGTGATAGTTTGCTGAGAATGATGGTTTCCAGCTTCAATCATATCCCTGCAAAGGACATGAACTCATCCTTTTTTTTTTTGGCTGCATAGTATTCCTTGGTGTATATTTGCCACATTTTCTTAATCCAGTTAATCATTGATGGATATTTGGGTTGGTTCCAAGTCTTTGCTATTGTGAATAATAGCAAATAAACATACACGTGCATGTGTCGTTATAGTAGCATGATTTATAATCCTTTGGGTATATACCCAGTAATAGGATTGCTGGGTCAAATAGTAATTCTGGTTCTAGATCCTTGAGGAATCGCCACACTGTCTTCCACAATGGTTGAAGCAATTTACACTCCCACCAACAGTGTGAAAGCGTTCCTATTTGTCCACATCCTCTTCAGCATCTGTTGTTTCCTGACTTTTTAATGATCACCATTCTAACTGGTGTGAGATGGTATCTCATTGTGGTTTTGATTTGCATTTCTCTGATGACCAGTGATTATGAGCATTTTTTCATGTGTCTCTTGGCTGCATAAATCTTCTTTTGAGAAGTGTCTGTTCATATCCTTTGCCTACATTTTGATGGGGTTGTTTATTTCTTGTAAATTTGTTTGAGTTCTTCGTAGATTCTGGATATTAGCCCTTTGTCAGATGAGTAGATTGCAAAAATTTTCTCCCATTCTGTAGGTTGTCTGTTCACTCTGATGGTAGTTTCCTTTGTGGTGCATAAGCTCTTTAGTTTAATTAGATCCTATTTGTCTATTTTGGCTTTTGTTGCCATTGCTTTTGGTGTTTTAGTCATGAAGCCCTTGCCCATGCCTATGTCCTGAATGATATTGCCTAGATTTTCTTCTAGGGTTTTTATGGTTTTAGGTCTAACATTAAGTCTTTAATCCATCTTGAATTAATTTTTGTGTAAGGTGTAAGGAAGGGATCCAGTTTCAGCTTTCTACATATGGCTAGCCAGTTTTCCCAGCACCATTTATTAAATAGGGAATCCTGTCCCCATTTCTTGTTTTTGTCAGGTTTGTCAAAGATCAGATGGTTGTAGATGTGTGGCATTATTTCTGAGGCCTCTGTTCTGTTCCATTGGTCTATATCTCTGTTTTGGTACCAGTACTATGCTGTTTTGGTTACTGTAGCCTTGTAGTATAGTTTGAAGTCAGGTAACATGATGCCTCCAGCTTTGTTCTTTTGACTTAGGATTGTCTTGGCAATGCAGGGCTCTTTTTTGGTTCCATATGAACTTTAAAGTAGTTTTTTCCAGTTCTGTGAAGAGAGTCATTGGTAGCTTGATGGGGATGGCATTGAATCTATAAATTACTCTGGGCATTATAGCCATTTTCATGATATTGATTCTTCCTATCCATGAGCTTGGAATATTCTTCCATTCGTTTTTGCCTTCTTTTATTTCATTGAGCAGTGGTTTGTAGTTCTCCTTAAAGAGGTCCTTCGCATCCCTTGTAAGTTGGATTCCTAGGTATTTTATTCTCTTTGTAGCAATTGTGAATGGGAGGTCACTCATGATTTGGTTCTCTGTCTGTTAATGGTTTTTTAGGAATGTTTGTGCTTTTTGCACAGTGATTTTGTATCCTGAGACTTTGCTGAAGTTGCTTATCAGCTGAAGGAGATTTTGGGCTGAGATGATGGGGTTTTCTAAATATACTTCATGTCATCTGCAAACAAGGACAATTTGACTTCCTCATTTCTTAATTGAATACCCTTTATTTCTTTCTCTAGCCTGATTGCCCTGGCCAGAGCTTCCAGCACTATGTTGAATAGGAATGGTGAGAGAGGGCATCCTTGCCTTGTGCCGGTTTTCAAAGGGAATGCTTCCAGTTTTTGCCCATTCAGTATGATACTGGCTGTGAGTTTGTCTTAAATAGCTCTTATTATTTTGAGATATGTTCCATCAATACCTAGTTTATTGAGAGTTTTTAGCATGAAGGATTGTTGAATTTTATTGAAGGCCTTTTCTGCATCTACTGAGATAATCATGTGGTTTTTGTCACTGGATCTCTTTATGTGTTGGATTATGTTTATTGATTTGCATATGTTGAAACAGCCTTCATCCCAGGGATGAAGCCTACTGATCATGGTAGATAAGCTTTTTGATGTGCTGCTGGATTTGGTTTGCCAGTATTTTATTGAGGATTTTCGCATTGATGTTCATCAGGGATATTGGTCTAAAATTCTCTTTTTTTGTTGTGTCTCTGCCAGGCTTTGGTATCAGGATGATGTTGGCCTCATAAAATGAGTTAGGGAGGATTCCCTCTTTTTCTATTGATTGGCATAGTTTCCAAAGGAATGGTACCAGCACCTCTTTGTACCTCTGGTAGAATTTGGCTGTGAATCCGTCTGACCCTGGACTTTTTTTGGTTGGTAGGCTATTAATTATTGCCTCAATTTCAGAGCCTGTTATTGGTCTATTCGGAGATTCAACTTCTTCCTGGTTTAGTCTTGGGAGAGTGTTATGTGTCCAGGACTTTATCCATTTCTTCTAGATTTTCTAGTTTGTTTGCATAGAAGTGTTTATAGTATTTTCTGATGGTAGTTTGTATTTCTGTGGGATTGGTGGTGATATCCCCTTTATCATTTTTTTATTGCATCTATTTGATTTTTCTCTTTTTTCTTCTTTATTAGTGTTGCTAGTGGTCTATCAATTTTGTTGATCTTTTCAAAAAACCAGCTCCTAGATTCATTGATTTTTTGAAGTGTTTTTTGTGTCTCTATCTCTTTCAGTTATGCTCTGATCTTAGTTATTTCTTCCTTCTGCTAGGTTTTAAATTTGTTTGCTCTTGCTTCTCTGGGTCTTTTAATTGTGATGTTAGGGTGTCAATTTTCGGTCTTTCCTGCTTTCTCTTGTGGGCATTTAGTGCAATAAATTTCCCTCTACACACTGCTTTAAATGTATCCCACATATTCTGGTGCATTGTGTCTTTGTTCTCATTGGTTTCAAAGAACATCTTTATTTCTGCCTTCATTTCGTTATTTACCCAGTAGTCATTCAGGAGCAAGTTGTTCAGTTTCCATGTAGTTGTGCGGTTTTGAATGAGTTTCTTAATCTTGAGTTCTAATTTGGTTGCATTGTGGTCTGAGAGACAGTTTTTTCGTGATTTATGTTCTTTTACATTTGCTGAGGAGTGCTTTACTTCCAATTATGTGGTCAATTTTAGAATAAGTGCGATGTGGTGCTGAGAAGAATGCATATTCTGCTGATTTGGGGTGGAGAGTTCTGTAGATGTCTATTAGGTCTGCTTGTTGCAGAGCTGAGGTCAGGTCCTGGATATCCTTGTTAACCTTCTGTCTCATTGATCTGTCTAATATTGACAGTGGGGTGTTAAAGTCTCCCATTATTATTATGTGGGAGTCTAAGTCTCTTTGTAGGTCTCTAAGGACTTGCTTTGTGAGTCTGGGTGCTCCTGTATTGGGTGCATATCTATTTAGGATAGTTAGCTCTTCTTGTTGAATTGATCCATTTACCATTATGTAATGGCCTTCTTTGTCTGGTTTGATCTTTGTTGGTTTAAAGCCTGTTTTATCAGAGACAAGGATTGCAACCCCTGTTGTTTTTTTGCTTTCCATTTGCTTGGTAGATCTTCCTCCATCCCTTTGTCTTGAGCGTATGTGTGTCTTTGCATGTGAGATGGGTCTCCTGAATACAGCACACTGATGGGTCTTGGCTCTTTATCCAATTTGCCAGTCTGTGTCTTTTAATTGGGGCATTTAGCCCATTTACATTTAAGGTTAATATTGTTATGTGTGATTTTGATCCTGTCATTATGATGTTCGCTGGTTGTTTTGCCCATTAATGGATGTAGTTTCTTCATAGCATCGATGGTCTTTACAATTTGGCATGTTTTTGCAGTGGCTGGTACCAGTTGTTTCTTTCCATGTTTAGTGCTTCCTTCAGGAGTCCTTGTAAGGCAGTCCTGGTGGTGACAAAATCTCTCAGCATTTGCTTGTCTGTGAAGGATTTTATTTCTCCTTCACTTATGAAGCTTAGCTTGGCTGGATGTGAAATTCTGGGCTGAAAATCCTTTTCTTTAAGAATGTTGAATATTGGCCCCCAGTCTTTTCTGGCTTGCAGGGTTTCTCCCAAGAGATCTGCTGATAGTCTGATGGGCTCCCCTTTGCAGGTAACCCAGCCTTTCTCTCTGGCTGCCCTTAACACTTTTTACTTCATTTCAACCTTGTTGAATCTGACAATTATGTGTCTTGGGGTTGTTCTTCTCAAGGAGTATCTTTGTAGTGTTCTTTGTATTTCCTAAATTTGAATGTTGGCCTGCCTTGCTAGGTTGGGGAAGTTCTCCTGGATAATATCCTGAAGAGTGTTTTCCATCTTGGTTCCATTCTCCCCATCACTTTCAGGTGCACCAATAAAATGTAGATTTGGTCTTTTCACATAGTCCCATGTTTCTTGGAGGCTTTGTTCGTTTCTTTTTACAATTTTTTCTCTAAACTTCTCTTCTTACTTTATTTCATTAATATGACCTTCAATCACTGATACCCTTTCTTCCACTTGATCAAATCAGCTATTGAAGCTTGTGCATGTGTCACAAAGTTCTCGTGCCACAGTTTTCAGCTCCATCAGGTCATTTAAGGACTTTTCTACATTATTTATTCTAGTTAGCCATTCGTCTAATCTTTTTTCAAGGCTTTTAGCTTCCTTGTGATGGGTTCAAACATTCTCCTTTAGCTTGGAGAAGTTTGTTATTACCGACCTTCTGAAGCCTACTTCTGTCAACTAGTCAAAGTCATTCTCCATCCAGCTTTGTTCCATTGCTGGTGAGGAGCTGCGATCCTTTGGAGGGACATGCTGTGATTTTCAGAATTTTCAGCTTTTCTGCTCTGGTTTCTCCCTGTCTTTGTGGTTTTATCTACCTTTGGTCTTTGAGGTTGGTGACCTACAGATGGGGTTTTGGTGTAGAGGACCTTTTTGCTGATGTTGATGCTATTACTTTTGGTTTGTTAGTTTTCCTTCTAACAGTCAGGTCCCTCAGCTACAGGTCTGTTGGAGTTTGCTGGAGTTCCACTCCAGACCCTGTTTGCCTGGGTATCACCAGCAGAGGCTGCAGAAGAGCAAATATTGCAGAACAGAAAATATTGCTGCCTGATCCTTCCTCTGGAAGCTTCATCTCAGAGGGGCAGCCACCTATATGATGTGTCTGTCGGTCCCTACTGGGAGGTGTCTCCCAGTTAGGCTACTTGGGAGGCAGCCTAACTTGAGGAGGCAGTCTGTCCGTTCTCAGAGCTCAAACGTCATGCTAGGAGAACCACTACTCTCTTCAGAGCTGTCAGACAAGAACATTTAAGTCTGCAGAAGTTGTCTGCTGACTTTCGTTCAGCTGTGTCCTTCCCACAGAAGTGGACTCTAGAGGCAGTAGGCCTTGTTGAGCTGTGGTGGGCTCTGCCCAGTTCAAGCTTCTGGGCCACTTTGTTTACCTACTCAAGCCTCAGCAATGGCAGATGCCTCTCCCCCAGCCAGGCTGCCACCTCACAGTTCAATCTCAGACTGCTGTGCTAGCAGTGAGCAAGGCTCCATGGGTGTGGGACCTGCCAAACCAGGCACAGGAGAGAATCACCTTGTCTGTCAGTTGCTAAGACCTTGAGAAAAGCGCAGTATTTGGGCAGGAAGTGTCCTGTTTTTTCAGGTAGTCTGTCATGGCTTCCCTGGGCTAGGAAAGGGACATCCCCGACCCCTTGTGCTTCCCGGGTGAGGCGATGGCTCACCCTGCTTCAGCTTACCCTCCGTGGGCTGCATCCACTGTCCGAACAGTCCCAATGAGATGAACCAGGTACCTCAGTTGGAAATGCAGAAATCACCTGTCTTCTGCGTCTGTCATGCTGGGAGCTGCAGACCGGAGCTGTTCCTATTCGGCCATCTTGGAATGCTATAATTCAGAACCAGACTTTTAAAGATTTTATGACCATTAGAGATGTGATATGAACCTAACAGTTTTTGACACCAAAACCCATTTGTGGAAATACTGATCTGGTATGGAAAGGAATGTTGTAGCTTTGAAGTTTCCTGGGGGCATAGAGTCCTGGGTTCTGTTGGCAGCAGAGAAGTTGGAAAGGGTGAGGAACATGGGGCAGCCAGTTCAGGTGGCTGCACCCCTCTTGTTCTGCATCTTGGCCCAGGACTTCACTTCAATCTAGGGTGACAAGATAACTTAGATGAGAGAAACTTCTATTGTAGATCTTGCCTCTCACTGTAACTGTTGGGTTAAGAAAAGCCCAACTCTGCCACTTACGAGCTGGTGATCTTGCTCCAGTTTTTTTCTGTCTTTGAGCCTCAGTTTGTTCATCTACAAAGTGGGGTTGATGATAAGACTTATCTTGCAGGGATTTAGATGGGATTCACTGCATAACGCACAAAGGGTTCATACAAGAGGAGGTTTCATGGACACTGGCTGTCATGGATTTCCAGATAAGGACCTGCAAGGAGTGACTTAACTATTGAAATTCAAGGTATCATGTGCATGTGAGAGGTGTGGGGAGTAGGGCTGATTATACACCAGCAAAATCCCAGAGAAAGCCAGGTCTCTGTGGAGAGTCTCCTTTCTGTGTAGTGGCTGTTGCTGCAGTTCGGCCCTGGATTTTTGTCCAAGTGCTCAGGTGTGCTTTGAGGATTTCCTCAGGAGTCTGGTATTTCGCTTCGTCGACCTCCGCTACCTCTGCCTTTGCATCCCTTTGTGTTGTTACCAAGCAGGGCCTCTCTGAGTATACCACACAGCCCTGTGGGACCTATAAATAGTGACAGGGCAAACTAGTTCAGATGCAATTGTTGCTGACTCAGACATTCGCTCCTCTGGCAGAAGGGAGGCACCATAGGATTTAAATAGGTGTGGCTCTCCCCTCCCCTTGTATGGGCTCCTTACTCCTTGTGTGCCTTTCCCACCATTCTGCCTGCGTCCCAGCCACCCCCACTGAAGGAAGGTCCCAGCAGAAGCTGGCCCTTTCATAGGTCTCCCATTCTGGGGTCCTGGTGTCTTGGTACTTTTCCATTCTCTCTTTGTCCTTTGCCACCATGCCAGCAGAAGAGACGCTGGGAAAGAAAAGATTGTCATTGTCACAAGAAAGGAGATAAAGTAAAGTATGACAAATTTCCCAACCGTGCTCCTCTGATTCGAGTTGTGGGTAGAGGAGGCAGTTTTATTCCCCACCTCAAAACTGCATTAAAGCAGTTGACAAAACAGGGCAACTTCTCATCCTTGGAAGATGACTTTAAAATAGGCCATTAGACAAAAGTAAGCTAAGAGCCAATGTATTGCTAAATATACCCATTCTTATAAAATCTGCTATTTTTGAGTTAAATGTTGCGGAAATTACCGAATTTGCATTTAATTATTTTAATAGATCTTGTTTACAGATGACTAGGCAAAAATAAAAAAAAAGTCCCCCAAACTAATTCACTTTGACTGCTCTGGTTGTAACTGTGCCTAAAATAGAAAAACTTACTCTGAATATTTTCTCAAAGTCGGAGGGAAAACCAACTTCAATTCCATTTTGTCTCAGTGTCAATACCACACATACTGTTTATTTTATTAAATGAAATTTATACTTTTGAAGTCAGGGATAAAATTTATTCTCCCCAGTGAAGGACTCTTCTAGACCTGTCTCCTGATTGGCTCGTAGACTTTGTTTTGGGTAAAATGAGGAAGAAAGTGTTATATAGTCCACAAGAGCATGGCCTTTATGGTTAAGCAGAACTGGGGTTGAATTCAAGCTTTGCTTCTTACTAACTGTGTATCCTTGGGCAAGTCGCTTAACCTCTCTGAGCCCTGGTTTACTGTTTTCAAATAGAGACAGTAATTTAACTGTGTAAGAGTGTTATAAAAATTAACAAGAACATACGTAAGCCAGCTACTATAGTGCCTGGCAAACAGTAGGTCCTCAGTAAACACACATTTCTTCCCTTTCCTCTTCTCCTTCCCTCTTTAGATGTGATCAGGCATTTTCTTCCTCTTTCACAGAGAAAACTTGATAGGTTCAATGGTTTGTCAAATACTTTCCAGGTCCCAGGGATAACTGTGAGAAAGAAGAGAATTTTCTGTGCAATCATTGTTCCTGGCCATACTTGTGGGAAACTTGTATTTGGAGCTTGCTTCTCAGAAAGAGATTGGCAGGTGTCTAGTCTACTTGAAATGCTTTTCATTCCTATCTCTGCTTTGGGGACACCCAGGGCCACCAGCCTACAATAGGCAATCTGCCTTTGTGCTTTAAAGCTCAGCTGAGAATGTTGGGGAGTGGTCAGCTTTGCTGTTTTGTTTCTGTGTTGGCAGGTCCCCTGCATTTCACAGAGGTTACACATCTTAATTAAATGGGGAAGAAGCAATGAATGAAAAAGAGATTAGAGGGGCCATACCCATGTGTGGCCACCTCACTGGGCCAGGGAAGGAAAAACGAAAAGGGAAATGGTGGTGGTGGGGAGTGGCTTCCAGTATCCTCCTCAGAACTGTTCCAGCTCCCATGACTCTTAGCATAGTGTTTGCCACATACCAAGGAAAAGGACTACAGTCCAGACTGTCTTCATTTAACTGAACTCTAACCATGAGTTTCCAAGTGTGAGAGGGTAGCACATTCATTCAACAAACACTGCACAATGAGTTCCATAAAGGCAGGGGCTGTTGACAATCTTTTCTCGCCAGTGTACTCTCAGCATTTCACATACTATCAGGCACCTAGTGAATACTAGATAAATAGTGAATGGGTTTACACAGCAAGGCAATCAACTCCAGTGCAGTGGCTCTCAAACCTGAGTGAACATGCATCAGGATCACTTGGAGAGCTTGTTAAAACACAGATTGTTGGCCAGTTTGCCTAGAATTTCCAAGTCCTTATGTCTGGGGCAGGACCTGAGAATTTCCATTTGCAGTAAGTTCCCAGGTGATGCTGTTGCTGCTGGTCCAAGGGCCATATTTTGAGAACCACCACTTTGGTGGTCAAGAGTGAAAGCACTGGAGTCGAGAATACTTGGGTTTGAATCCCTGCCTCACTAGGTATTAGCTGGTTAACAATGAGCAAGACACTTAATTCCTTTAAGCCTCTATTTCTGTGTCTATGAAGTGGAGATAATAATACCTGTGTCATAGGATGATTAAGAGGATTAAATGAGAGATTGACTTAAAATTTTCGGTGTAGACCTTGTTTATAGTAGACACTCAATACATAGAAGGTAGCTGGATTATGTACTCAGCATGTACTTTGGCAAGGCCCTCATCTACCCCTCATCTACCTTGTGACACAGAATGCAGAGACAGACACCTTATCATCTCTGCCCTCAAGAAGCTTGTAGATGAGTGGGGAAGCCAAGTGGTTAAAGCAGTAATCATGGCCGGGCGCGGTGGCTCACGCCTGTAATCCCAGCACTTTGGAAGGCCGAGGCGGGTGGATCACGAGGTCAGGAGATCGAGACCATCCTGGCTAACACGGTGAAACCCCGTCTCTACTCAAAATACAAAAAATTAGCCGGGCGAGGTGGCGGGCGCCTGTAGTCCCAGCTACTCGGGAGGCTGAGGCAGCAGAATGGCGGGAACCCGGGAGGCGGAGCTTGCAGTGAGCCGAGATCGCGCCACTGCACTCCAGCCTGGGTGACAAAGCGAGACTCCGTCTCAAAAAAAAAAAAAAAAAAAAAAAAAAAAGCAGTAATCATTTACCATGTGATAAATGTGGGCTTTTATGGGGCACAGAGGGAGACATTCAACCTAGCTGGGACTGGGGGCTCAGGGAAGGATCCTGGTGCAAGACTCATGCCGAAGCTGAATCTTAAATGTAGAGAAGATGGGGAAGGTTGTTATAGGCAGAGAAAATGTTTGGGTAGAATTGGAAGGGCCCATTTGGTGGCCTTGTAGTTATCCAAAGGCCTTTCACGGTGCCCAAATCTTACTATGAGTAACTCCTTGGAGTCAAGGCAGAGTCTATCTTGGAAGTTTAATTAATTGAACCGTTATTAGATGTAGACTTTCCTACTCGCTCGGTTCCACCCTCTTGGAGTTTTGATGTTTCATGAACATCTGAAGCTTGTTCTCACCGCAGCCTTTTGGATATGCTATTTTTTCAACTGGGAACTCTCTCTTCCCTGAGACTTACTCATGGATGGCTCCTCTTCTTGTCACCTGCTCAGAGAGGCCATTCTGTGGTGCCTATTTTAGAGTGACCCCTCTGTTCCCTACACTATACTCCTACTGGGCTCCATTTCTCTTCAGGACACATCTCACTTGCTCAAGTCACATATTTATGTACTTATTTATTGTCTCTCCCCCACTAGAAGTTCAGCTCCATGAAGACAGGGACTGTGTCTGGCTTAAGTGCTTAGGTACATAATCAACACTTCATAAGTGTTTCTTGAATGATTGTATGACTAATAGTAAATGGGTGAATGAGTGAATCCCTGTACAGAACCCCACAATGGTCCCTTGAGTCTACCTAGTTTCTCTTCTTCATGTTACATTGGAAGGAAATGAGGCCCGGGGAAGGGAAGGGAATTTCCCAAAGCCACACCGGGAGTTGATGTTAGATCTGGCCTTGAACCCAGGACCCTTGACCCTTGGAATAGTGCTCTTAGCTCATCTACCCAAATAGACAGCAGGCACTTTATGGGATGAGCCATCACACGGTGGAATGCCCGACATCATGGTGACATTGTCTGATCAGTATTTTTTTTTTTTTTTTTTTGAGTGGGGTTTTGCCTTGTCCCTCAGGCTGGAGTATAATGACACTATCACTCCTGGGCTCAAGTGAGCCCCCTGCCTCAGACTCCCAAGTAGCTAGGTCTACAGGTTTGTGCCACCATGCCCAGCTATTTCAAAATAAATTATTTTCAGAGATGGGGGTCTTACTATGTTACCCAGGCTGGGCTTGAACTCCTGGCCTCAAGTGATTCTTCTGCCTTGGCCTCCCAAAGTGTTGGGATGGCAGGTGGGAGCCACCATGCCTGGCCTGATCATGCAGTCTTTAGGAGCTTTGACTTTGGTAGAAGTGTCATTCCTATATAGAGTGCAGCTTAATAGCACTGGGTGACTGGGAATGGACAGGAATGAGTTTTAGAAGTAAGTACGGTAAAATATCATGATAGACAGCATCCTACTTCATCAGGTTGTCCTGGCCAATTGTGAAAATCCTGTGATTCTGAGTCAGAGCAAACAAGCTAGTAGTCATAGTAGTACTAATTCTAGCCCTAATACTAATGAGAATACAGTCAACATTAATTGAGTACTTACTATGTGTGAGCCACTGTGTCTAGTGCTTTATATATGCCCAATCTTTCAACAGCCTGTTAATTTGGCACCATTGTTACTACCCCATTTCACAGAAGAAATGGAGGGTCAGAGAGATGAAGTCACTTGTCCCAGGTTTTGGACCAGGGTTGGTTGACTCCAGAGCACATGCTCTTAATGTTGATAAGGCACGTAAATCCTGGGCTCAAATCCTGACTATGATACTTAGGGCCTCAGGCAAGCAGCAGCCTCTCTGAACTTTGGCTTCCTCATCCACAGAAATGGAGCAAAAATACACTCCCTGATGTGTTGCCATGAATCCCATTCAGGGATTCATTATGGCCTTTATTGGCATCCATAAATGCCAGCTCTTACAGTTAATGACTCCTCTTCTATTCTTTAATTCTATTTCAGTGTTAGGTGTTCTGTGTTACCATATACCCATTAAGATCCCAGCAACCCAGGGAGTCACCATTTTTCTCTGTCTTGCTGGCCCTGTGTTTTCCCTCTTGCCTTTGGAATTTCTAAATCTTGTTCTCTGCAAGTGAGAAAGTGGGGAGGTTCTCTCTGTAAAACATGCGAGCCACTTTCAGGCTACAGTAAGATAGGAAGGAGGCCTGGAGAAAGTGACATCTGGAATCAACCCAAAGGACTTGAGTGGTTTCTGGAGGCTGCAGGGGGCAGGATGTCCAAAGATTCCTCCTTAAGGGGCAACCACAGGCTCCCATTCACTTTGTGCATGTGGCTGTTGCTGCCTCCAGGAACGGAGCAGATGAAATTGAGTCAGTTGAGCAGTTGAGTCAGATGAAATTGCAAAAAGGCTGGGTGGTTCTGGAGTCAGACAGGCTCCCATTTCTGTTGAATCTGGCTCAATCTCTTTCTACATCTGCAGTCTTGGACAACCCCCTTTGTCTCTGTGAGATTTGGTTTCTTCATCTGCAAACTGGGCTGGTTGTGAAGAGTTAATAAAGGGATGAGCAGTTAGTTAAAAGAAAGGGATTGTATACATGTGAGGGGCTGATATTAAAAGCTCCTGAATTTATTCAACAAATATTTATTGAATACTAAATGCCTATGAGGCACTGTTCTAGATCTGGGGTTGGCAAACTATGGCCCTCAGGCCAAATCCACCTGCTGCCCGGTGCAGCACATCCACATCAATTCACTGACCTATCATCTATGGCCGATGCTGCTAAAACAGAAGTGAGTAGTTGTGACGATGACAGGCTCACAAGCTTACAATATGTAGTCTCTGGCTCTTTACAGAAAAAGTTGCTGATCCCTGATTGAAGTGATGGGAAAAAGTGAACAAGACACACACACACACACACACATCTCTGATTGGACTTTCCAGGGGCAGGAAGACAGATAATAAGCAAAGTAAAATATAACAAAAGTAGATAATATATAAGAAGGTAGCAGGCACAAGGGAGAATAATAAAACAGGGGTGGGGGACAGAGAACGCTGGGGAGAGAGTAGAATTGTGGTTTTGAGTAGGTTGACCTGGGCCAATTTCACTAAGAAGGTGCCATTTCAGTCTTGACTTGATGGGGAGGAGGGAGTGGGCAGTGAGGATATCGGGAAGTGTTGCAAGCAGAGGGACCAGCAACTGCAAAGGCCTTAAGGCAGGAGTGTGCTCTGTGCATCCTAAAATCAGTGAGGAGTCTAGCGTGGCTGGACCCAGATGGGCAGCAGGGACGGGGTTGGCGGGGGCAGAAGCAGGAGAGGAGAATCATCCTTTCAGGCTTGGCCAGTTGTCTCAGACCTCGTGGCCCTCCTGTACACTGCCTTTTTCTTCGAGTGAGCCGGAAACCACTTCCATTGTTGACCTAAGAAGTAACGTGATCAGAATTATACTCTACAAATCCCAGGGCCTCCAGGGGAGCTAGAGAAAAATCCAGGAGATTAGAGAGGCTGGGAGGCTCCCTGTTGACCTCTGAGTCTTTTGTCCCTGATTATTTCCTTTTACAACTTAGGCAGCCGTCAAGAATCCAGACATCAACAGGAGCCCGGCTGGATGGGATACAGCAGGTCTGGGGACTGTAGCAAAGTGAGGGACACATGGCCCTTTCAGGACAACCACTCTTTACCTCCAGCCGGTGGCTCTTATGTAGAAATGTCAGCTCAGTGTCACCAGAGCTGATTCCTCAAGAGAACTCAGAGATGCAGATTTTAACATAAAATTGTCCTGCATTGACATATGGGCTTGTAATTCAACTTGTCTTTTTAAACACCATGCAGCACAAAACATATTTGCAGTAGCTTTTCGGCAAACATACTCCCAGTTTACTGAATACAAGGATTTGGGCTTTGTTTTATTTTATTTTATTTTACTTTTTTTTTGAGTCGGTCAACTGGGACCTGGCATTAGAAGATTGTTGTTTGTCATCATGTGCCCGGGTAAATTGTGATATGAACCAGAACACACACAGGAGGACTCTGTGGTGCCCTGCATAGCCCTCAGGCCGGTGTAGCAGGTTGCACAGGACTTGGGTCTGAATGTCCCTTTTGGCTCCTATTACCTTTCGGGTATACCTTGTACAGGAATGACAGCTCATTCATATTCTGGGGCTGGCCATGTGCTCAGGACTATCCAAGAGATTGAGAAGTTGACTCACTGTTCGGGGCCTCCAGAAGTGTGCACTCCGGGAGAAAGAGTAACACAAGCTGTCCTTAAAAACGGAGAACCACTACTCTCTGCTTCTACGAGTTTGGCTTATCTATCTATCTATCTATCTATCTATCTATCTATCTATCTATCTATCTATCTATTTGTCTGTCTGTCTGTCTGTCTGTGTCTGTCTGTCTGTCTGTCTGTCTATCTATCTATCTATCTATCTATCTATCTATCTATCTATCTAGATGAGGTTTTGCTCTTGTTGCCCAGGCTGGAGTGCAGAGATGCAATCTCGGCTCACTGCAACCTCTGCCTCCCCGATTCAAGGGATTCTACTGCCTCAACCTCGCGAGTAGCTGGGGTTACAGGCATGAGCCACTACACCTGGCTAATTTCGTATTTTTAGTACGCCATGTTGGTTTCGCCATGTTGGTCAGGCTGGTCTCGAACTCCTGACCTCAGGTGATCTGCCCACCTTGGTCTCCCAAAGTGCTGGGATTACAGTCGTGAGCCACTGTGCCAACTCCGAGTTTGGCCATTTTAGATTCCACATCTAGGTGGAATCATGCAACATTTGTCTTTCCATGCCTGGCTTATTTCTCTTAGCATCACGCCTTTCAGGTGTGTCTTTGTTTCCAGGGCTGTGGAGAGAGGGAAGTGGAGAGATATTGACCAACGGGTACCGAGTTTCACTTGTACAAGATGAATGAGCTCTGGAGATCTCATGTATAGCCATGTGACCATTGCTAACAATACTATACTGTATACTTGAGATTTGCCAAGATGATAGGTCTTAAGTGTTCTCACATGAAGAAACAAAAGGAAATGGTAACTATGTAAGATGACAGATGTGTTAATTACCTTTATTAGTGGCAATATGTCATAATATATATGTATATCAAAACATCAAGTTGTATACCTTAAATACATACAATTTTAATTTTTCAATCATACCTCATTAAGTCTGGAATAAAGAAATATATACTGGAAGCAAACATACATACAAAAACCCAACAGAGAAACACTGTCTAGTGCCAGGTTACCAAACTGAAGGCCTTAGGCCAGTCTGGCCAACAATCATGTTGTGTTTGGGTTAATGGTCTTATTTTAAAAAATGTTTTAAGCTAGTTGCTGGCTTTTGAAAATCAAAACATTTCACACAATTCCTTTGCATATATACCCAGAAGTGGGATTGCTGTATCATATAGTAGTTTTATTTCTAATTTTTTGAGGGACCTCCATATTGTTTTCCATGGTAGCTGTACTAATTTCTATTCCAACCAATAGTGGATAAGGGGTCCCTTTTCTCCATATCCTTGCCAATAGTTACTATCGTTTGTGTTTTTGATAATACCCATTCCAACAGGTGTGAATGGCTACGCAAAATTACTATTTGTCAAGTAAAACTAAATAAGTAAAATAAAAGGGGGGAAAAGGACTTCACACTAAATTCCAGATGTAAGCTTCTCTTGATGCAAAGCATCAGAAGCCTCTGGCCACACCAGGCACAAATTCCTGCATGGATGATTGGGTAATGCTGAGAATGGCTGCCTCTTGCAGGTGCAGTTGTGTGCTCTCTACTCACCCAGCAGTTTACTTCACTTGTTTGCATTCCCTGCCTGTCCCCTCCCTCCCTGAGGCTTTTGAGTTTGCATCCCTTGAAGTTGGGGCTACTGATCTGAGGAAGTCTCACCTGGGGTTGTGTCCTGTCTGCGAGAACTGCCATGCTCAACCCCAGGACTAGAATGCCCTGTGTTCTCTCTGATGAATGACCAATTATGATTGCCCTACCTGTTGCGTCTCTAAACACCTAGCACTGTGCACCAGCTCAACATCCAGGGCACAGGACAGAGCAGCCTTCAGATGAAATTGCAAGCAGGTATAGGTCTGCTATTCTGGTAGAATTCTGACCTGTCCCGTGGGTTCCAGAGGTCGACTTTCTTCTCTTCCAGGTCCTTCTGTCTTCACCTGGTGGCCCAGGGGATCCCTGTCTCTGAGGGTGAACTCTGTGGCCGCTGATGCTATTCTGGAACACTGAGAGGCAAAGGAGAGAACAGATTTTCCCTCTGTCCCATCTGATGTCCTAATGTAGCCTTCTTGGGCAACTTTATCACGTAGCAAAGTCAGGGTTGCATCTGGGACTCTGGAAACATTTCATCCATGATGTCATAATTGATTTTCCTCCTTTCATCCTCCCTCTAGACTCCCTTCTCCTTCCCCACACCATCCCTTTTTCTCTGCTGCTATAATGCTTCACTGATTCCCCTTGATGGTTGCAGAGAATTCACTCTCCATGACTTGTTTTGTCCCTGTTAATCCCCAGTCAATATGTGGCATCCAATGTAGTTGCTGTTTAGGGAAAAATAATTATTATTCTGCCTAGACCAAGAGTTATCTTAATTTAAAATAATAAATTGCTCACTCAGCTTCCAGACTTTTCATTCAAAAGGGAGACAAATTCATGGGTTGGCAGAGGGAGGCAGCATTTCCTCGTAGCCTATGCATATAGAAATACTCTTCTTATCCTTTCAAAAACTCTTGTTTGTATTTTTTACTGAAGGTTATGCCAATCTCTTTGAACACATTTTCTCTAGTCCTCTCAACAGCCTGAGAGGTAGTTTATAACATGAGGAAACTGAGGCAAAGAGATAACAAGACTTATCCAAAGTCATTTAACTTGTCAGTGGCAGAGCTGGGATTGAACTTAGTGTGTCAGACTCCAAAGCTCATGCTGTACATTGAAGAAAACACTCTTCCAGATCTTCATGCCCCAGCATTTCATTCTTGTCTATCTCCTGGGACAAGCTGAAAGCCCCCTTCTCAAAGATCTTCTCCTGGCATGAGTTTGATGATTTATCTTTCTCCAGCTAGCCTGATGTATAGAGTTTTAGTTATGCATAGAGAGAAATGATTATGTTTCTGAGATGAATTATTGCACATTTGAGGTCACAGAGTGTCCTTAATGTCCCATGAGCAGGTGAGAGGAAGGATCAGGGGCTAATGAATGGGAAGAAAGCCAGGGACACAGAGTTTGCAGAGCCACAAGAATCTCAGGTAAGACTCAGCTTAGTTCTTGAACACAGTAACCCAACCTGCCTAGGCCTCCCAGTCTGTGGGTAAGATGAAGTCATGGTAACAGGAACTGTGCACATTTTCTGGCTCTCATCTTCATTCACACATACAGGACTTCTGCCTATGCAAAGTTTTCCTCTCTTCTGTCTGGTAATTCTTGTGGTGGGGTTATTGCACCCCTTCTTTTAGCTGACTGCATCCATCTCATAGTGTCCACCATGTTTTTTCTTCTATGTTGGCCTCATTGTCAACGTTTGTATCTTGAGATGCTCTTGAGGGTGCCATGGGCCACCATGTTGCAGGCTTTGTGTCCAGATGTTTATGAAGGTTCCAACTCTAAAGATTTCCAGAACAGTGGAAAGAAGTCATCTCTCCCTCATTCTGGAATAGACGCCACTCTCCAAGCTCCAAAGCCATCCTGCTTGAACTTTGTCCTAGAGTCCTACGAAAACACAGCCATTAGTTTCCCCATCTGTTCCATCTCCAAATCGCTCCAGGAGGCATGTATCTGGTTCTTGATCCAACCTCCTTTCTTTCTTTTGTGACATCAAAGCTTCTTGCTTTCTTCTTCATCCCCAGCTAATGCCCTCATACAGTTGTCTAAGGGGGCCCAGTTTACCAGCTTTCCGTATTCTCAGTCATGTCTGAATTCCAGTTTGGCTTCAAGGTAGGATATAGTAGTATTTAATAGTATGGGCTTGGGTGGGAATGTAAAATGGTGCAGCAGCTTTGGAAAACAGTTTGGCAGTTTCTTAAAATGTTAAATATAAACTTACTATACGACCCAGCAATTTCCCTCCTAGGCATCCACCCAAGAGAAGTGAAAGCATATGTTCACACAAAGACATATCCATGAATATTCATACAAACATTGTTTATAATAGTCCAAAGTGAAAACACTCCAAATGTCAATCAATTAGTAAATGGATAAACAAAATGTGGTATATCCATATAATGGAATATAATTCAGCAATAAAAAAGGAATGAAGTACTGATACCTGCTACAACATGGGTTATCCTCAATAACAGTATGCTAAGTGAAAGAAGCCAGATGTATAGGCTCGTGTTGCAGAATTCCATTATGAATTGTCCAGAAATGGCACATCTATTGGGAAAGAAAGTAGACTAGTGGTTGCCTGGGCTGAGGTGGGGATGGCGGTGAAGATTAACAGCAAATGATCATGGGGACTTTTGGGGGGTGCTGAAAATGTTTTAAAACTGGAGGATAATTGAAATTCCATAAATTTACTAAAAATCATAGAATTGTGT
Source organism: Chlorocebus sabaeus (assembly GCF_047675955.1). NCBI lineage: Eukaryota > Metazoa > Chordata > Mammalia > Primates > Cercopithecidae > Chlorocebus > Chlorocebus sabaeus. The sequence continues at coordinate 12,666,676 of NC_132908.1, forward strand.
CCTTACAATGTGTGAGTTTTATGGTATGCAAATTACTATCAATAAAGCTTTTTATTTTTTAAAAAAGTATCGATTTTAGATTCAGACAGACCTTAATTGCTTAATAGCTTCCTCTATTGCTTGTCAACTAACTGTGCCACTGTGGATTATTTACGTTGGTTGAGCCTCAGTTTCCCTACCCATAAAATGGGCGTAAATACTACTTCATAGGGTTGTTGTAAAAATTGAAACTGGTTAAAGCTTGAGAAGTGTTTAATGTCAAGGAAATATAATAGTAAAAAGTAAAATATATTAAAAACTTAATATTGATATACTATTATATGCTCAATAAAAGTTAATTTCTGTTATTGTTGCCTTTCCTTGCTGTGAAGACATTCTTTATATTATTAACATTTTGAAATGTACCATAGGAGAATACAGCTAGCAAAATAATTGGGTTTATTTTATTTTCGAGAGTGTTTTTGAATATGTGGTGCATATGTGGATGGAAGGTGTCTACGCTTGGAGGAGATGCAGTACCGTTGCTATTACTGTCTACTGCATGCTGTCCCAAGTGGGTCCTGTCTGGACCGCATTTCAGGCCATCACCCTCCCTCCCACTTGCTTACCACAACAGGTCTTCTGGTCTTCCCGGGCTCCTGGGCTCCTGCTTCCTATTTTTGCAACGCTTCTCATAGAGAGGCTTAGAAGAGAGAGGATGGGCAGGATGTCCCCATGGGGCTTCCCGCAGCCTCTCAATTAGACTAGTTGTGGGGAGACTCCGGAGGAGGGAGGTCTGGGCCCATGCCAGCAGGATGGCTATGAGTCTGCGGAGAGAGAAAATAGAGCGCAGAAAGGGAGCTGAACTTTCTAAGCAGCCAGTTTCATTTTGGGCATGGCAGTTTCTTGTGCTGTCAGGGAGAGTCAAGCTCATCTGCTGAGGAGAGCTGCCAGGGGTTGACAAACTCCATCCTTACAGGTTCCTCAGCTCCTCTTGGGCTTATTAAAAACTTGGCTCTGCCTGGCCGGGGTACAGAGCTTCTAGGTTGAGGAACATTGAGCATGTTGAAGTTAAAAGCGCCCTCTCAGATGATTTATTGGCACTTGAAGTCTTCATCGTTTGGCTTCTATCATAGACACACTTCACTCTTGGATCTCACCAAGGGTTGACTTCTCCATGTACCCTGGTCTCTCTATTCCTATAGGCACTGTGCTACCTTCTGCCTCTTTACCTTTGTCCCTGCAGCCCTATGCCATTCTTATTTTTGCAGATGAGGAAACTGAGCCTGAGAGAGATCAAATAACTTGCTCAAGGTCACATAGCTAGTAAGTGGCAGAGCTGGAATTAGAACCCAGGTTTTAACGATTCAAGAGCCTGAGTGCTTGGCTATTAAACTCTGCTACCTTCCAAATTTTGGTGTGAATTATAGCGCATTTTATAATTGTATGCTGGCATATCTGCCTCCTTTGTGCAAAGATTGTATACTTTTCATCTCTGCATCTTCTGGGCCCAGCATGAAGCCCGATGTACAGTAGCAATTTTGGTGCAAGTTTAAGTTCCTGCATCAGAGCCCACCTCCACCACTTACTAGCTTTGTGGCTTTGGGTGACTCAGTTAAAGCTTTCTGAGCCTCAGTTTCCTTGTTCTGGGGTAATAATATCTACCCAGCGTATTTGTGAAGATTTGGTGACATGTTGCATGTTTGGTGTTTGATGCATACCAGATGTGGTAGACAGTTTTGTTTTCTTTTGGGACATTCAATCCTGTATATTTTCAACTGAGGTGGTTTAGATAGGGTTTACCTTCATCTCCAGCTCCAAGGAGGGAAGACCCTCAGCAGCCTGGCCAATCAGAGGGCTGAATTACCCTGGTCACATGAATTGGGTCAAAGGTGGACATGTGACCTGGATGAGCCAATCTATGCCTTCTCTGGGACTTTGGCTAGAAAAATGATAAGTACAATGAAACATGTAAATAGTGAGCTGTGTAGCCACCAGGTGGGAAAGGATTTTTCTGAGAATGAAGCCATCCTAGAGGAAAGGATTTTTTCTGAGAATGAAGCCATCCCAGGTGATTTTTCTGAGAACCAAGAGGAGAAAGAGAGAGTTCTGATCATATTGTTCATTTCATGCCTGTAGTTTTCTAGTCACATGAATCAATAAACTTGCTCTGTCTTTCTCATGTTCTCTCTCTGTCTGCTTTGAGCTAGCTGAAGTTGGTTTTTATGAGTTAAATTTTTATTCAACAAAGGGGGTGTTTTAAAATGGTGAGCTTTGTCTTTATTGCCCTGGTGAGGGAATGAACAAAATAATATATGTTTGTTAAAGATCAGAGTTGGGCTGGGTGTGGTGGCTCACGCCTGTAATTCCAGCACTTTGGGAGTCCTACGTGGGTGGATCACCTGAGGTCAGTAGTTCAAGACTGGCCTGCTCAACATGGCGAAACCCCATCTCTACTAAAAAAACACAAAAAATTAGCCAGGCATGGTGGTGGGCGCCTGTAATCCCAGCTACTTGGGAGGCTGAGGCAGGAGAATCGTTTGAAACCAGGAGGCAGCGATTGCAGTGAGCCGAGATTGCACCATTGGACCTAGCCTGGGCAACAGAGAGACTGCCTCTCAAAACAAAACAAAACAAAACCCAAAAAAACACAGAGTTAATTTTAGTTCTTGCAAAGATCAAATAATTAGGTAGGCAGTCAAGGTGAAGATAGGTAACAGGTCCAGAATTTACAGGGAAGAAGGCTCTTCAGGGTGAAGGAGGACATGGAGGCTTAGTAATTTCATTACTAAGATAGCCACAGTAGGGGTGGCAGATGAGATTGACCAGGTAGATTGGGGCCAGGTGATCAAGAGCCTTAACTGTCATGAGAATAGATTGGAAGATGAATAGTGGATGGTGAAACTGAAGGCTGGTAGGCCATTTGGGAACAATGCGGGTGAATGAGACAGTGGCAGTGGGTGTGGGGCACAGACTTAGTCCTTAATTTTGAGTCAGTATAAATTCGAATGAGGAGGGAGGATATGAATTGGGGTCTAGTCTGGTGTAGCAAAAGCCTTACGCATAGTAAGTCCTATAATGCTCTGTCAGTTTGATTTGTTTATTTTTAAAGGGAGTGTTCTGGACATTTTAGAGTGTAGATTGTCATAAGACAATGAGTATGTAATATGTTAGGTGGTGATCAGAGCTGAGAAAAAAGAAATTTTGGTAGGAGGACAGGGAGTGGAGGATAAGATGTTGTTAAGTAGGGTATCCAAAGAGAACCCCCTGCCCACCCTGCTTTTTTGAGACAGAGTCTTGCTTTGTCACCCAAGCTGGAGTGCAGTGTCCTGACCACACCTCACTGCAATGTTGACCTCCAGGGCTCAAGTGATCCTCCTGCCTCAGCATCCCAAGTAGCTGAGACTTCAGGTGCGTACCACCATGCTTGGCTAATTGTTTTGTGTTTTGTAGAGATAGGATCTTGTTATGTTACACAGGCTGGTCTCAAACTCCTAGCTCAAACCGTCCTCCTGCCTTGGCTTCCTGAGTAGCTGGGACTGCAGGCAGACACCACTATGCCTGGCTAATTTTTTGAATTTTTTTTTGTAGTCTTGGGGTCTTGTTAAGTTTCTCAGGCTGATCTTAAACTCCTGGGTCAGGCGATCCTCCCACTTTGGCCTCCCAAAGCACTGGGATTACAAGCCTAAACCACCATGCCCGGCCCAAAGAGAGCATCTTTGATAAGAAAACCAACCATTACCTCAAGACACATGAGACGGCATGCTTATTAATTTCTGGGAAATATTTATCATGTAATGCTAGAAGGAAAAAATCAGCATATGAATTAGAAGCAGATTAGGATGGAGCAAGATTGCTTTTCACCATTGGGGAAATCTTGAATTTGATTTGATCTTTTTCATTTATTTATTTATGAATTTTTAAAAGCCCATATCACAACCAATTGTAACACAAGAGAGGGTTGTGAGCCCCAAATTGAGTACAGTATCCCTAGGTACAGTCAATTTTTCAATGTTTCTCCTAAAGTGTAGTGTCCTGAGCTAAAACCTTCCAGAGCGTGCTGAGCAGCATCATGTGAAAAGGGACAAATGGATTGTTTTCTTCAGGCCTGTGACAGGTATATGATGATTCAGGGTGGCTGCTTTGACCTGGCTCTCTCTAGACTCCAGAGCATTTTGGGATTCTGAAAGTCAAAATTATTATCTTTGTGTGTGTGTGTGTGTGTGTGTGTGTGTGTGAATTACTGAGTGTTGCAGGCATCAGTCTTGACCTCTGGGGTTCAAGTGATCCTCCAAGACTACAGATATGTGCCACCACACTTGGCTAATTGTTCTATTTTTTGTAGAGATAGGTTTGCTATGTTACTCAGGGTGACCTAGGTCACCTCCTGGGCTCAAGCAATCCTCCCACCTTGGCTTCCTAAGTAGCTGGGACTGCAGGCAGGCACCACCTTGCCAAGCTAAGATCCACTTGTGGTCTTCAAGGGTAGGCCCAACTTGGCTCATTACTCATTTACTCATTTCTCCTCACTCACCACCTACTTGCATCTCTCCTTATGCTCAGGGATGGGCTGGTGGGTGAAAATCTTGCAAGGTACTTAATACACACATCACTCAGTTGTTCATAAAAGCTGAATGTTTAATGATTTTAAAATCCCCAACTTTATGATGGTATAATTGACATAACATCAAATTCACCCATTTTAAGTATATAATTCAATGATTTTTAGAAAATTTTACTCACTTGTGCAACTATTACCAGGATCCAGTGTGAGAACATTTTTTGTCGCCCCAATAAGATCCTTGTGCCTGTTCTCATTCCTAACCTCAGGTAACCACTAATCGATTTTCTAGCTCTACAGATATGTCTTTTCTGGACATTTCATATGAATGGAATTATACCGTATGTGGTCTTTTATGTCTGGCTTCTTTCACTTAGTATGTTTTTGAGGTTCATCCATGTCATATCTGGTATCAATTCTTCATTTTTTTGTTGCTGTGTAATATTCCGTCATACGGATAGACCACTCCATTCACACATTTGTGATCATTGGAGCTCTTTTTACTGCTGGGATATTATGAGTAATGCTGCTGTGAATACTCACTTGTGAGTCTTTTGTGGACACATGTTTTCATTTCTCTTAAGTAGATATCTAGGAGTGGAATTGCTGGGTAATATATTAAGATGATGTTCAACTTTTCAAGAATTGAATGGCTTGTTTTTTAAGCTGTGTCAAAGTGCTCTCCCCATCACATATAGAGGGTTGTGTTGAGCATCTCTCATAACCTGGAATGCTCTCCACACATGGCTGCAGCTGAGATATTTGCAATGGAATATTCAGGTCTTTCCACGCCCAGCCATTTGCTGGAGCAGTTCCACCTACCAGTCATTCCGCCAAGCCTGCCCTTCCTGCCACAGCCAACCCCGAGGAAGGGGGAACACAAAGACGTCTGTGGCTGTCTGAACGTGACTTTTTCTCCAGATGGGACAGATGCAGTGACTGTAAAAGCAGCTGCGATGTTTCCGTGCTGAAAAGAGCTTTTCATGCAAGAGCGAAAAGAGGAATGTCGTGCTGGAAAGGTGAACTTTGGGAACTGGTATGAAAAGAATGTGATGTGTGCTCCCTGTTTCTCTGGGACAAATGAGTCATGTTTGAGAAATGGTCCCTTTTCAGCCTCAATGACTGCTTGCATCTATTTCAACATCCAAAAACAGCACAGGGAGAGGAGAGCTGGAACTTGAGCAAGACTCAAAGGTTGCTGGAGACTCGGAAACAGTCATCTGATGGTGTGACAGGTCAGTGAGCCAATCAGCCAGCCAAAGAGCTGTGATGAAGGGAGAGTCCATGATTGTAGAGTGACACAAGGTCTCGTTTATTCTGGAGAAAGCTGGGGAATTTGGTCTCAAACAGCTGGTACTGAATTGAGTCTTTGTATGTCCAAGAGACAAGATATTCATTTAAATTGAACAGATGCCAACATTACTTGGGCTCCTTAGTAGTAACTGATTCTCCCCTCATGGGCCTGAAGGTATTAAAAAATATTTAGAACTTGACTTTCAAGATTTAATTGTAGCCCTTAAGAAGTAAACTCAGGCATACAAGAGATGTGACACTGGCTAGCCATGTGCAGAAAACTGAAACTGGACCCCTTCCTTACACTTAATACAAATATTAACTCAAGACGGATTAAAGACTTAAATATAAGACCTAAAACCATAAAAACCCTAGGAGGAAACCTAGGAAATGCCATTCAGGACATAGGCATGGGCAAATACTTCATGACCAAAACACCAAAAGCAATGGCAGCAAAAGCCAAAATTGACAAATGGGATCTAATTAAACTAAAGAGCTTCTGCACAGCAAAAGAAACTATCATCAGCGTGAACAGGCAACCTACAGAATGGGAGAAAATTTTTGCAATCCATCCATTTGACAAAAGGCTAATATCCAGAATCTACAAAAAACTTAAACAAATTTACAAACCAAACAAAACAACAACAATAACAGCAGAAACAACAACAAAAAACACAAAAACACAGCTTCCCTTATTTCTTAAGGTGATCTCAGATGGCAGACTTCCTGAGTTCAAATCCTGATTGCAGAAGGTGGTTGAATAATTTATTTAACTTCTCTGTGCCCTGGTTTTCTTATCTGTAAAGTGAGACTGAAAATAACACCTCCCTGTTTTGAGGATTAACTGAGATCATCTATGTAAGACACTTAGCATATTGGTGGGCACAGAGAAAGGCCAGAGTAAACATTAACTATCATTACTATTACTTTGAAATCTATTTTTTATTATTAAGGTAATTTTCTATTTGGAGCTTCTATTTCACCAGGTGGATGAAATTCGAATCTTAACTTATTCCAGGTAACCCCAAGCGATTCAGTATTGAATATTAAGTATTCAATGCAGTATTGAATTGCCTCTCCCGAAAGATTTGGATTCTGTAATTGTGTGGCAGAATTGTGTTTAAAGGAGGGTAGGAGACTTTGATTGTCCCTGGATAGGTGACAGGCCATCTGGTCTTCAGTTATCATCTGTTGAGGCTGACATTCATGGAAACCCATTTCATCTTGCATTTTCAGATGAGGCAACTGAGGCTCAGAGAGGTTAGGAAACTTGCCTAAAGATACACAGCTAGGTAGTGGATCCAGGACTCAAAACCAGGTCTGTCTGACTTTAGGGCCTTTGCTGTTTACCATTTGTCTTCTAAAAATGATTCCAAAGGCCTTTCTGCCTCATGTCCAGGTGGTCATACCATTAAGCAAAAGGGTAAGGATTTTTTTTTTTTTTTAAGGGAAGTGGACTAGGTTGTTTCATATTGTCAGAAAAAGGCCTGAGAACTTGTGTCAGATGCCAAATAAAGCTTTAGTTCTTGGTAAATTTTGAGAGCAATTGGTGTTTTAGTTAATAAGAGAAATTCAATGCATATTTGTTGAATTGAAGGAAGGAGGGAGGAAAGAAGGGAAAAAATAAAGACAAAGAGGGAAGAAAGCAAGAAAAAAGGAAGGAAGATGGAAAAGGAAGAAGAAGGGAAAGAGGGAGGCAGGGAGGAAGGAAAGAAAAGGTTTTGATTTTCATTTGCCAGCCACACCGTTGGAGTATATTGGTTTCATGGAGCCAAGGTTTTATGCCTTGAAATCTCTTGAGGAACATTTTCAAAACACGCATTCTAGGACCCCGTGCCACAGCTACTGAATCAATTGGAATCACTGGGGTCAGTCCTGAGCGAACAAACTCAGGCAGTTTTATATGATACCTCTGAGAAGTGTGAGTTTGTGATTATTCTGTTTTTTAAAAATAAAGCAAATTAAAGACCAGTTTAGGCTCAGCAAGGGATTGTTCTGGTTTGTGAGTGGCTTTATCTCTTATTTGGATGCTTCTCAGTGATGTTTCTGTTGGGAGGAGGTGCTCAGTTTTGCCTTTCAGAGGCCATTGAAAGGCCCCTCCAGTTCACGGCTTCCACTCCCCTTTGTGAAAGTCAAAGAATGTGTAGGGTTGACATTCTCCCTGAAACTGAATCCGGTGCTAGTTGTCCACCTCAGCTTGCTGGCAATAGAGTAAAAAATTTGAGGCTGGGCGTGGTGGCTTATGCCTGTAGTCCCAGCACTTTGGGAGGTCAAGGCAGGTGGATCACTTGATGTCAGGAATTCGAAACCAGTCTGGCCAACATGGTGAAACCTCATCTCTATTAAAAATAGAAAAATTAGCTGGGCGTGGTGGTGCACGCCTGTAATCCCAGCTACTTATGGGGCTGAGGCATGAGAATTGCTTGAACCCGGGAGGCAGAGGTTGCAGTGAGCCGAGATCGCGCCACTATACTCCAGCCTGGACGACAGAATGAGACTCCGTCTCAAAAAAAAAAAAGAAAACATCTTCTTGGTTTTCAGGCCTAAACTAAAGTGTTTTCATTTGTTGTAGTGATGATGGTGGTAGTGGCTCCCCCAGGGGACCAGTCACAGAGTATCTACTGTCTCTTTGGTAAGATGGCTGTCCCAGCCAGTCAGGGTTAGTGTTAGAGAGATCACGTATTCCAGGCAATGTCCGTCCTACCAAGCCTGGAAATTGTTGCCAGATCTGTACATCCCATGATCAAGAATGGGAGAGGACCATCTTTGTTTGGTATAGCATCTCTGAATTAATTGGCAGCCTTCCTCAGGACTTGGCACTAATTGGACAGCAATAGGCATCGAAGTTCTGGGAAAATTGTCTTGCCTGAGAGGCGTCCAATACAAAGGAATTTGGGCAGGGAGGTCAGAATTAATGTGCTTAATACTCAGTTGCTGCTGGGACCCAGCCAAGGAATTGAGAGTGTCCTGAAAATTACTGGCCTCATTTTTTTGCCTTCTCTGGCTGTGTTCTTGGCACCCATGGAGGAGAAAGGGATGAACACAATAGAAACCAGAAAAAGGTCCAGGCCTGTATCTCAGGGACAAAAAGAGTTTTGTGGTCATCATCAAGAGGAATTATCACCTGATTCCCCATCAATGGAGGCTTCTGTCCTAAGCTATCTGGCAGGGATCACTGCCTTCTTCTGTCACTCCATTATTCATTCGTTCATTCATTCAGCAAAGCATTTACCATGGACATGCTGTAAACCTGGAATTGTGCCGGGAAAATTCTGGAGAATTTTGTTACCTGTGATGGTTAAAATATTCCTAGAAATAAATGACTGTTGATCTAAGAGCACAGAGGCTTAACAATGAGCAAACTCACAATATTGAAGGCTCCCCCACTCCCAATTTTCTTTTTCTTAAATTATAATTTTTATTTTGAGGAAATTAAAAATAATACAAAAAAGTCTGGGCATGGTGGCTCATGCCTGTAATCCCAGCACTTTGGGAGGCCGAGGTGGGCAGATCACGAGGTCAGGAGATCGAGACCATGCTGGCTAACACAGTGAAAACCCGTCTCCACTAAAAATACAAAAAGTTAGCCGGGCATGGTGGCGAGCGCCTGTAGTCCTAGCTACTCGGGAGGATGAGGCAGGAGAATCGCTTTAACCCAGGAGGCAGAGCTTGCAGTGAGCCGAGATTGCACCGCTGCACTCCAGACTGGGCGACAGAGCAAGATTCTGTCTCAAAATAAAATAAAAAAATAAAGAACTAGGTAATAATCACCCAGGTCCCCACTACCTAGAATCAACAATTGTTAACGTTTGGTTATTGCTAACAACATGTCTTCAAATATTATTGCTTTAACATAAGAATGAATACATTACAGATAATGTTTAAATTTCCTCTTCCCTATTGCCTTCAACACCTCACCTTCTCCCAACCAGGCAATTATAGTCATGAATTTCATGTGTTTTTTTCTTATGCTTAATTCCTAATCTGTTAAGTTTTACATATAGATTTATGTTTCCATAAACTGTATGTGTTTTAATTTTGGGGAATTTTATTATATTTTAAATTTCATTCTGCATCTTGCTTTTTTCACTTAACATTATGCTTTGGGGCTTTATATATGTTTATAACTAGCTAAGTATTACATCTAACTCCATCCATCCATCCATCCATCCATCCATCCATCCTTCTCTCTCCCTGTATCTATGTATCTCTATCTATCTGTCTGTCTGTCTGTCTATCTATCTATCTGTCTCTCTGTCTATCTATCAATCATGATCTATCTATCCATCCATCTATCTGTCTCTTCATCACCATTATCATATTTATGTATCTACCTATTTTTTGTTTTGCTGGCTGCCTATTTTATATATGTCCTATTTCATATACTTAGCCACTCAGTTTTCTTGCCTGGTTCCTTAGCAGGGATGATACTCAAAATATTTAACAACCCATATGCCCAGGCACTAAATAATAAAAACATGTGATGGCTAGTCAGTCTAGACCTGGCCAAGAATAACTGGTAGGCCCATTATACTGGTCCATACCAGTTGACTAGTAGCTTACCTGCAGGCATTTCGTTTTGCGAACCCTGCACTAACAATTCCTTCCAACACTGACTGTCTTATGAACAAAACCCTTGGAGTTTCTTCCTCAGGAATACCTTCCCTTCTGATGACTTATAATCCTCCCTCATCTCTGCTTGTAGAAGTCTAAGCAGTCTTTTAGGCCAAGTTCAAATACCATTTCCTGCATGAATGACTCTGGGATCTCTAAGACAGATTTTAATTCTTCATTCTGCCTTATTATTGGGATTGTATCTGTAGTATTGTCTGTGGATTGAATCCTTCAGTGGATTGCGAGTTTCTCAAAGCTTGGACGGCTCCTTACTTACTAATCTCTGTGACTTTGTTTTATATCCATCCCTCACTCAAATGTGCACATAAGCTGATGCCTGTGATACGCCATACCTACCCTTGTTAGGTTGGCAGAGAATTAACGGTGGATTCTACCTGGCATGGGAGCGTTAGGAGTAGGACATATATGATACAGCATGAAGATGTCAGCGCCCAGGGTTCTTATTCATCGACACTTTCCAAGGTGTTCCTTGGAAATAAATACATGGTCTTTAATGGTCCTTGGCTCTGAGACAGCTTGTCAGAGCACCATGGTTTATAGTATGGCAGAGTGACATTGCTGAAGGTCTCTGGAAGGAGCTGAAACTTCAGATGTAAAAGTGATTTGAGAAGGTGCAGCAGGGGTGTCCGTTGAGAGCTAGGCGGCATGGCACAGTGAGCAGGACACCGGCTTTGGAGCTAGTTGCTATGTTCTGTGAGCCTGTGCCTAGAAACCAGTCTAGAAAACTGCATTTGAATCCCATCGTTTCTGGAGCATGGTGGGTGCTCCACCATGTGTGTGAATGGAGCCAGGTAATCCTGGGTTCGAATTCCTGATCTAGACTGAGTTTCAGTTTCTCTATCTGAAAAATGGTAAGATATTGTCTACCCTTAAGGATTACTGAACAAAGGAGGTTTCATACATGAAGAGTGCCTGACACAGCCTCGAAGACTACTAGGACTGGCAGGACAGCATTATTAGTGACCGTGTGATAAATGCATTGCACTTATTAATATAGGTTAAGGCCTTTATATATGTTAGGGACAAACCCCCAGGGGCTAGTCATATGTCCCAGTGGTATTTTAGTTGTGTGATACTGGGAAGGTTATTTTACTTTCTTTTTGAGACGGAGTCTCACTCTGTTGCCCAGGCTGGAGTGCAGTAGCGTGATCTCGGCTCACTGCAACCTCCACGTCCCGGGTTCAAGCAGTTGTCCTACCTCAGCTTCCCGAGTAGTTGGGATTACAGGACTGTGCCACCACCATGCCTGGCTAATTTTCGTATTTTTAGTAGAGACAGGGTTTCACCATGTTGGCCAGGATGGTCTCAAACTCCTGATATCTGGTGATCCACCCGCCTCGGCCTCCCAAAATGCTGAGATTATGGGCATGAGTCACTGTGCCTGACCTATTTTATTAGTTTTTCAACACTCTCAGCTTTAGTTTCTGCATCTGTAAAGTGAGGACATGTAAATAAAGCAGATGTGTGTTTGGATACCTGCTATGAGATGGCATAGCAGGCCGAATGGTGAACCTCCAGAAATTCCCTAATCCTGGAACCTGTGCCTGTGACTTTATTTGGTAAAAAGGGTCTTGCGGATGTAACGAAGTTGAGGATCTGCAGGTAAGGAGTTCAAGTTCATTCCCAATTATCTGCCTAGGCCCTAAATCTGCTAGCAAGTGTTCTAGAAGAGACACAGAGAAGAGAGACATGTGGAGAAGAAAAGAGGAGGAAATGTGACCACATGGCAGAGATCCTGGGGATCCAGAAGCTGGAGGAGACAAGGAGTGGGTTCTCCCCTAGAGCCTTGTGAGGGGGCATGGCCCTGCCAACAGCCCAGTTTCACACTTCTGGACTCCAGAACTGAGAAAAAAAGTTCTGTTGTTTGAAGCCACTCGGTTTATGGTAATATGTTACAGCAGCATCAGGAAACTGACAGTCAGTTTCTGTATTCTGGCTCTGCGGGAGCCTTTTGCATATTGTAGGTGCTTACTGAAATGCCCTTAAAAAGCTCACAGTCGGCCTGGTGCAGTGGCTCACACCTGTAATCCCAGCACTTTGGGAGGCTGAGGCGGGCGGATCGCCTGAGGTCAGAAGTTTGAGACCAGTCTGGCCAACATGGTGAAACCCTGTCTCTACTAAAAATACAAAAATTAGCTGGGCATGGTGGCGTGTGCCTTTAACCCTAGCTACTCGGGAGGCTAAGGCAGGAGAATGGCTTGAACCCGGGAGGTGGAGGTTGCAGTGAGCAGAGGTCACACCATTGCACTCCAGCCTGGGTGACAGAGCAAGACTTCATCTTAAAACACACACACACACACACATACACACACACACACACACACCCCTCACAATCTAGGGCTGGGAGATGACACATTCACCAACAGTGATACAATTTAGCTGGTCAAGGTTGTAATAGAGGGGCACGCAGGAAGGTCAGACAACCTGGCAGGTAGGTATGTGTGTGGCTGTTCCTGGGGATACTTCCTGCAGCTTTTCTCAGATGAGCCCTAAAGAGCAAGGAGGAATTAGCCAGACACAGAAGAGAACAGGACATTTGCACAGAGGCATGAGACAGCAAGAACAGGTAGCCATTCTTGTCTTCTTACCTCCCGGGAAGGTCACATAGCCACCTAGAACAGTACTTCCCAAAAGGTGAGGTGCATGTGGATCGCCTGGGGGATTGTGCTGAAATGAAGAAAAACAGATTTTGAGTCAGTGAGTCTGGGGCAGGCCCAGAGATCCTGCATGTCTTACAAGTTCCCAGGGGACGCCGATGGTGACCACACTTTGAGGAGTAAGGCCTTAGTACCCTCAAGTCTACGGCACTTTTGCCCGTTAATTTCTTTCTTTTCTTTTCTTTTTCTTTCTTTTTTTTTTTTTTTTTTTTTTTAGATAGAGTTTCGCTCTCGTTGCCCAGGCTGTAGTGCAATGGTGCGATCTCAGCTCACTGCAACCTCTGGCTCCCAGGTTCAAGCTGTTCTCCTTCCTCAGCCCCCAGCCTGGGATTACAGGCACCCTCCACCATGCCCAGCTAATTTATTTTTTGTATTTTCAGTAGAGATGGGGTTTCTCCTTGTTGGCCAGGCTGGTCTTGAACTCCTGACCTCAGGTGATCTGCTCACCTTGGCCTCCCAAAGTGCTGGGATTACAGGCGTGAGTCACCGTGCCTGGCCCACTGTTGCCCATTTCTTATCTCATTTAAGCTTCTCTCCCTCAAGAGAGCCAGATTTGCAGCTGTGAAACCAGATGCTGGAAGAAGGGAGGTGCTTTGCTCAAGGTCACACAGGCTCAAATGGTATCACTGATTTCAGAACCTGGGTTTTCTGACTTTGAATACACTGTTCCTTTTAATAACACATCATACAATTTCAGTATGACATAGGAATAAGGACTAGATTTTGATTTTTGATCCAGTCTCAGGGTCTTTTTCTTTCAGTAGATTGTTTATGTCACATTTCCACTTGTGGATCTAAAGTGCATGTTTATTAATTAATAATAATAAGGATCATTTATATTATAGGCAATGATATATTAATAAACCATCCAATAACTTTTAACAATCATTTATAATCATTAACAATCACTAATTAATAATCACAAATAAGAAATAAGTTAATTATAATTAAGCTGTCTCTCTTTATAGTACCTCCCAAAAGATATGGCAGCAGTTTATTTGCTGTTTTCTTCAGAGGTCTGGGGGTGAACTGGGCTGTATCTGATTTCTTCCCCTAATCACAGCCCTAGAGGTCTGTTCGATGGATCTTATGTTTAGCTCAAGGTAAACATGTTACCGAGTTCTTGGCTAACTAGTTATTTCAGAGAAATACTGAATATTGAAAGGGAGCTAATAGTTTTTTGTTGTTGAGGATTGCATGAGATTTAAGTTGTCATCTAAGTCCACCTTCAATAACAGCAAAAATGTAGTTTTTTAGAAGAGGAGTAGTGGATGACCTCGGAAAGATAGGGCAGGGACTCCAGAAAGAATGGGAACATGATAGGGAGACACAAAGGGAGGAGGACAGTGTGGTCTTAAGGGCAGGTGGGCGTGGGGTGACCAGAGCTGGCATACCTTAGAGATGGCAGAATTACAGCTGGTCACAAGAGGGAGGGGACAGATGGGTGTCTGCAAGTAGCACTGGAAGTGGATTAAAAGAAGGAAGGGTGCAGATATGCAATTAGATATATAAATATTTCTTATCCTTGATCAAACTAGTTTGAATGCAGAGTTACTCGCCCAGGAACCCCATGGGGCTGTTGATAATAATGCAGTGAAAGCTGATAGATTCCATTTTGGAGCGTTGGAGCCCTTTGGCTTATCTGCAAGGACATGTTACCAAGGGACTTGTTAACAGGGGATTGCACAGCAAATATCTATTCCTTCCCCACGAAAAGGATGAAGCTGGTGGCCCCTGTGCACCACCAGGCTGCATGGAAGCACCATATTCATAGTGCCCCAAAGGCTTCCTGTGGTCGTATGTAGGGCGGAGAACGCCGGGGACTGAGAGAACATATTTTTTCACATAAATATTTATGTCAAACGAGCTCTGCTAAGAAGGTGGCAAAACAAGGCGTGAAAACACAATGAGACAGAGCAGCCCGACTTTTTGCAAATATTTATGAGACAGGAAAATGCTGAGAGAGAGAAATAGCCCGGGAAGGTTGGCAAAGAAGGGAGAGAAACACCCAGGATGCCCCGAGCTGTGGGAAGGCTGTCTTCTGAGAAGAATGCATAGACGGGCAGGGCTGATCAGATAATACTGTTAGCAAGGGAAGAGGATTGACAGGTGTTCTTTGCCTTTTAAAGGCCTGTATGACAGTCAGATTGCTAAGCACCTAGGGTTCTTCCAGAGGCTTTCACAGCCCCTTTTACAGATGGTCAGGGGAATTAAGAGATTTTTTTCAAGCTACTCAGCTGCCAAGGGAGAGAGCTGGGATTCTGTTCATATCACCTTGTTTCCAGCCCCTAGGAGTCTTCCCATCACTATGCTACAGTTCCCTGGCCCAGTTCAGGGCTGGGCAGTCGTGTCACAGACAATTACAACAACCTGGAGGCTGAGGTGGGAGCATTGCCTGAGCCCAGGAAGGTGAGACTGCAATAAGCTATGATTGCGCTCATAGAACCCCGGCTTGGGCCACAGGGGGAGACCTCCTGTCTCAAAAAAATTAATAAATTAAAACAAATAAACAAATAAAATAATCTGGGCTGGGTGTGGTGGCTCACACCCGTAATCCCAGCACTTTGGGAGGCTGAGGTGGGAGGATCACTTGAGCCCAGGAGTTCGAGACCAACCTGGGCAACATAGTGATCTCCCCTCTCTACAAAAAAATTTAAAGTTAACCAGGCGGTCCCCGCTACTCAGGAGATTGAGGCAGAAGGATTGCTTCAACCCAAGTGTTTGAGACTGTAGTGAGGTATGATCGTGCCACTGTGCTTCAGCTTGGGTGGCAGAGCAAGAACCCATGTCGAAAAGAAAGGTAATTTGTCTCTGCATTTTGTGCATTTCCTGTAATAATCTTGTATTACTTTTTTTAACTGAACATATAAACATTAAAATATGAATTCAAAACTCTAATAAACAGTCTAATATACAAATAATTATCTTAATATGCCTTTTTTTTGAATAAGAAATATCTGCTCTGCAAGCATCCACGCCAAACTGCATCAATGCAAACTCCGTGGGGATGGGGGCAGGGAAGGGAAATGGGCAATTTCAGAGCTTCATTTTGTCAGTTTTTGTTCAAATTCTTTTTACAATGAACACTATTGCTTTTATAATAGGTCGTGACATTAAAAACACACACACACACACACACACAGAGAACAGGTCTGCATAATAGACATAATTAACATTCTTCCCTCTCAGTCTCAGTTTCCTCTTCAATAAAATGATAATAAGAGCAATCCCATTTCATGGGAGCATCTAAGGATTAAGTGATATTGTCCACATAAACTACTTACCATGGTGCCCAGCACATTGGAAACCCTCAGTCCATGTCAGATGTTATAGTTTTAGCAGAGAGCTCATTGCAGGAGTCCACTGAGTACTGGTCAGGGATTCTAGCACATGTCTTGCCCATAGTAGGGGCTCAATGCTTTTGTTGAAGAAATAAGTACTCTGGGACTGACTCTGGCTTTGAGAGCAAGAAATCCAGCCTTTGTGAACCATTCAGCTCTAGGCAGTTATCAGTCATTGCCGAATTATTTTGCTGCTGCTCAGCCAAGGTTCCCCAGAAGTCCTCTTCTGATGTCCCTTTAGGACACATCCACTTCTTGCCAAGCCACCAACAATTGTTCCTGCCTCTGGCAAGCAGTTATCTTCAGAGGGACATAACAGTCTCATCCTTCCTAAATGCTGGAGATAATGGAATAGAAAAAAATCTGTGTTCTACAGGAAGGCAGCCAGGCTGTGATGGTCAAGGGGGAAAGAGAAGCTCCTAAAATGTTTGCATATTTTCTCAAGAGCAAGTTGCAAAAGAAATAAGTAGAGTGTCGCCTGGATTTGAAGGGTTGTATACAGTTATTCAACCCCAGTTTTGTATAAGGAGCAAACAGGCAAGCATAATTATTGGCTGTTGCAGAAAAAAAAGGGAGAAGGACATTGACATTAGCAGACTGTCTGTTGTCCCAGGCATTGTGTTTGATGCATTAAGTATGTTTCCTTTTTTCATACTCAAATCATATTATTAGGTTTTAAGATTTAAAAATATTAAAAAGGGCTGGGTGCGGTGATTCACACCTGTAATTCCAGCACTTTGGGAGGCCGAGGCAGGAGGATCACCTGAGGTCAGGAATTTGAGACAAGCCTGGCCAACATGGCGAAACCTCTTCTCTACTAAAAATTCAAAAATTAACCGGGTGTGGTGACACATGCCTGTAGTTCCAGCTACTTGGGAGACTGAGGCAGGAGAATTGCTTGAACCCAGGAAGTGGAGGCTGCAGTGAGCCGAGATTGTGCCACTGCACCCCAGCCTGGGCGACAGAGCAGGACTCCATCTCAAAAAAGGTACTATTATCATGTCTGTTTTATAGATGAGAAACTAACTTGCCTAAGGTCATGTAATGCAGATAAACAGGATAGGACTAGGATTTGAGAACTAGGATATCTATTTGGATCCAAATCTTCCTGGGGATGTGTGGGGGACAGAAAAATTAAAAAGACAAGATAGTAAATGGATACATTAGAATATGGGCAATTTGATTTTCTGCTCTCTTGGGAAGCAAGGCAGGCAGGAAGAGACTTTGTTATTCAACAAGGATAAATTCATTCATTTATTTAGGAGCTGGATTGACTTGGTCCATGGATGGTAAGAAGATTAAATCATGAGTGCCTAGTCTGGTCCATTGGGAGTGGCTGCTCGAGGAAATTGATTAACGATGCCTGTTAAGGATATGAAATAGAGATTAGTGGTCTAGTTGCTATATCCTTGATACCTACTCATGAAGCAGAGAAGTGGCTGTTCTAAATAACACAGGAAGAAGTGCTACTGAATGGAACAGATAAGGGGATGGTGGATTCTATCTTCGTGAAAACAAAGGTCTGAGATAGATGGTGAACACAGCTGGCAGTTTCTGAGAATCCCGTGAGGATAGGCAAAGGCTTCATTTGAGATAGTGAACTTATAATTCTTGAACTGCCTCTATGGGAAGCAGCCCAGTCTGGACAAGAGAGAGATTTTAAGAATCCAGGAAGCAAGCCCTTCTTGTAGCAAAGTGGTTGTTAACAGTGGGACTACGGGAGCTACACAGGGCCACATTTCAAATCCTGGCTCCATCATGTATGAGCTGTGGGAACTGGGGAATTTACGTCTCTATTCTTACCCACAAAATGTGAATACTGCTTCTAACCCTTGGTGTTGTTCTGAAGATGAAATGATATAACATTATTAAAGTGCTTTGCACACAATTGGCACTCAATGTGTGACTGTTCCCTTTTCCATGCACCACATGGTATCCTGCGGCTGGAAATGCTCCCCCTGTGAGGAAAGTCCTAACTGGAAGACACTTAGCCTAGCCCTTGGTATACAGGCAACTCTAATGCCCCCTTCCCATAACTGAACTTCAGGGGCCGTTTACTATTAATGGAAACTGTGTTCCTAATTCCCCTCCCACTGTGCAGTCGATTTACCTCTTAAAGCCTGACAGAGGCAGCATGCAGGAAGATTGACAACATTGCTCACACTGTTTAAAGGTTCTACTGTGTGTTGAAAATTGTCTAAATGGGGGGATAATGAATAGTCACCAAATTGGAGCTTTCTGAAGCAGAGAGGAAAGAAAGACTTTGGAGAGAGGCTGCCACCTGACCAAATGTATTAGCCAGGGCGGGGGGAGATGGAGGAAGGGTGGTGTCAGTTCCTCAAGCCCAAGAAATGTTGGACCTGTTAGAGTATGAAGCATTTGGGGGCCGTTCACTGTTAGCAGTTTGTGTGGTTACTTTCTAGGGAATGCTGGGATCAGACAGGAATGGGCACACCTTGGACTCTGCCTGCCCCAGACAGGTTAATGGAACTGTGAGCCCATGGGCATCCACCATGATCTGGACTGACCTGACATGTGAAAACAATCCTAAAACTTATATGGAACCACAAAAGACCCAGAATAGCCAAATTTATCCTAAGCAAAAAGAACAAAGCTGGAGGAATCACATTATCTGACTTCAAATTATGCTACCGAGCTATAGTAACCAAAACAGCATGGCAGTGACATAAAAATAAGACACGTAAACCAATTTGGAGCAGTATAGAGAACCCAGT
Source organism: Chlorocebus sabaeus (assembly GCF_047675955.1). NCBI lineage: Eukaryota > Metazoa > Chordata > Mammalia > Primates > Cercopithecidae > Chlorocebus > Chlorocebus sabaeus. The sequence goes on from NC_132908.1 coordinate 12,685,877, forward strand.
AACAAGTCCACACACTTGCAGTAAACTCATTTTTGACAACAATGTCAAGAATATACACTGGGAAAAAGACAGTCTCTTCAAAAAATAGTACTGGGAAAACTGGATATCCATATGCAGAAGAATGAAATGAATCCCTATCTCTCACTGTATACCAAAATCAAATCAAAAGGGATTAAAGACTTAGATCTAAGAACTCAGACTATGAAATAACTATAAAAACATTAGAGACAATCTCCAGGATTTTGAAGTGGGCAAAGATTTCTTGAGTGATACCCAACAAGCACAGGCAACCAAAGCAAAAATGGACAAATGGGATCCCATCAAGTTAAAAAGCTTCTGCATAACAAAGGAAACAATCAACAAAGTGAAGAGACAACCCAGAGAATGGGAGAAAATATCTGCAAACTATCCTTCTGACAAGAGATTAGTAACCAGAATATATAAGGAGCACAAACAACTCTATAGGAATAAATCTAATAATCTCATAACAAATGTGCAAAAGATTTGAATAGACACCATTGATTTTTCTGATGGCAACTTCCCCAGTGGGATGAGGTGTCCTGGGTGAAGGAGTGTCTCAAATCCTGGTTTTCTGTTTTATTAGCAGCGTGTCTTTGGGCAGGTAGCTTCATCTCTTTAAGTCTCTACTTCTTTCCTGGTAAATGAGGGGTGGTAACACTTATCTCACAGAACCCTTGTGATGGCTTACAGTTGTGAATTTAGAAATTATAAGTGTAATTTGCCACATTCTTACTTTATGGTGGATGAGACACTTATTCGTCTACAATTTGATCAACAATCATGCAATGTAGGTTACACTATCCACTCTTGTATAAATGAAATGTTAAGCCTCATAGAGTTGGTGTTTCTCATTCAAAACCTCACAATTAGAAACCAAAATGTGTTTGTCTCCAAACTTGATACTTTATTCCCTCTACATAAGACTACTTTGACATTAAATGCTGCTGATGGCAAAACAGTCTGATGCAAGAACATCACAAGTGCTCAAGAAATATTTATTTGTTTATTGTTCATTGATTGATTCATACAAATATTGAGCATTGATTAGCTCTGAAGCTGATGTTGGACCTTAGCTGGTTGATATCTAACATTACTGGTTATTGACTGTTACCTGGGTTAGAGTACAGAAGCAACCTGCCTTCTTTTTCTCTTAACAATGATTAATAGCTGTCTAAAAAATGGCCACCAATGTTTGCAATTGGCAGTAGGTGAGAAGGAGGTGAAATCCAACTCATTAACATATCTAGCTGCTGGCAAACCCTTGATGTCTTATAGCGTATTGGAAACTCAGTGGTCTATGGAGGCTCACAAAGATTCGGCAGCCCTATGTGTGTAGATCAGCTTGCACAGCAGTTTGGAGAGGGATGCAGAGGCTCCCTGAGAGGAAGCCTTCCCTGGGACCCTTCTCCAATTCCTCTGTCATCATGCTGACCTCACTGCTGTCATGATCTGTTTTCCTCTTTGCTCCTCTGTCCCAGCTGAGTATGAGTTCCTGGGGTCAGAGACAATATCTAATTGATCTGCACATAACCAATGCATTTCATAAGGTCAGGCAAAAATTAGGCAGTTAATCAGTGCAGAGAGAGGAAGAGGAAGAGAGAGAGGGAGAAAGAGGGAAAGAGAGATTGAGGGATGGAGAGGGAAGGAAGGATGAGAGAGAAAGGGAGACTGAGGGAGGGGGAGAGAGATGGAGTGAAAGAGGGAGAGAGAGAGAAAGAATGAGAGACTGAAGGAGGGAGAGAGGGAGAGAAAGAGGGGGAGGGAGAGAGAGAAAGACAGGGAGAGAGATGGAGGCAGAGGGGTGGAGAGAGAGAGGTGGAGAGAGAGACTGAGGAAGGGAGAGAGAGAGTGAGGGAAGAAGAAAGCAGGAGGGAGAGAGAGACTGAGGGAAGAAGAGAGAGGGAGAGAGAGCTGAGGGAAAGAAAGAGAGAGACTGAGGGAAAGAGAGAGCTGAGGGAAGAAGAGAGAGGGAGGGAGAGACTGAGAGAAGGAAAGAGAGAGACTGAGGGAATGAGAGAGGGAAAGAGCTGAGAGAAGGAAAGAGAGAGACTGTGGAAAGGAGAGAGAGAGAAAGAGAAGGAGAGAGATTGCCAAGGGAAGGAAAGAGAAAGACTGAGGGAAGGAGAGAGTGAGGGAGAGAGAGAGTTGCGGGAAGGAAAGAGAGAGAGACTGAGGGAACAGAGAGAGAGAGGGAGAGAGAGAAAGAGAGTGAGGAAGGGAGAGAGGGAAGGGGGAGAGAGTGATGGAGAGAGAGAAAAAGAGAGAGGGAAGGAGGGAAGTGGGAGAAAGAGTGAGGGAGAGAGAGGGAGGTGGGAGAGGGAGGAAGAGAGAAAATGAGAGATGGAGGGAGAGAGAAAATGAGAGATAGAGGGAGAGAGAAACAGAGAGAGTGAGGGAGGGAGGGAGACGAAGGGGTGAGAGAAAGTGAGGGAGAAGGAGGGAGAGAGAGAGGAGAGAGAGTGAGGGAGAGAGAGGAGGAGGGAAAGAGAAGTATGGAGATAGAGGAGGAGGGGAGAGACGGATAGGGAGAGAGAGAGAGAGAGACCGAGGGAGGGAGAAAGAGAAACAAGTAAAAGAGGAGACACAAGAGAGAAAAAAGAAAAGGATAGAGAATAAAAGGAGAAAAGTAAAGAGAAGCAGAACTTGGAGGGGAAGGAGACAGAGAAGAGAAGGGGAGGGAGAGCAGCTTGACAGGTCAGCTCCTGCAGGGTTTCACTGGCTGTCCTCCAAAAGATGCGCTCTTAAGCTGTAAACATGCCCTATTTCTTAGGACACTGGGCTGCAGGGTAAGCTTAGGGATTTTTTATTCCAGAAAACCCAATTCTCTGTAAGCCTCAGTCGCCTTGTATGTGAAATGGGCTTAACCACGTCTATTTCACACACTTGTTGTGGGGATTAAGCCATAAAATCACGGTGAAAAAGCCAGAGCTCCCACACACAGGAGACTGAAGTCCAGATGTAGTGCTTTGGAGAGAAGCTCACAGGGAGAGGCCCGGACTGCTGGGAGAGCCCATCTTCTGATGCTGACCTCTCAGCCCTTCTAGTTCTGAGCACTGCGATTGTTCAATTCTTTTATTAGATGCTTTTCTCTGGCTTAATAGGCCCACGTCTGTGAACGGGACCTTTCCTGGGGTGCATACAGACTGTGCTATTTTGAATTCTGCATCATTAAGATAATTAGATGCCCAGACGGAGTTTAAATACTATTAAGAGTTTGGTGCATACTGGCTGGCCCTGGTGCCAGAGTCACTTGGGGACACAGTCTCTACTTCCTGCTGATTTTCTGAGCCCAGAACCTTTATTAGAACAAAAAGGCTCTCCTGGGCGAAGGAAAGGAAGGGAAGAGAGGTGACATATTTTGGGGCTCATTCTTAGTGCCAGGTGTTCTGCAGGGAATTCTATGTACGTTGTCTAATTTGATTTCGCCCTTCTAACAAACCTATCAGGTAGATGTGGTTGCTCCCATTTCATAGATGAAGAAACATAGTGGTGGAACAGAGGGTAAATTTGTGTGCTCCCAACCTGGCAGCTAGGAGGCTCCATTGGCGAGGTGGCCTTGAGCACTTTTCTTTACCTCTCTAAGCGTAAATTTTCTGGTTTGTGGAGTGAAGACAATAATAATACCTACCATGTAGGATTGGTAAGAGAATGATCATGACTGAGATGGGGCATATAGCACTCTTATCACGGTGCCAGACAGCTGGAAAGAACTAGGTCAGTGTTAGTTAACATTCTAATTCATTCCCAGATTGTTGGGACCAAAGCTTAGGTTTGATTCTATGACTTTGTGAGTCTAGCTTATGTCCCACAGGGAGGCAGACATGGGTCCCACATGGGCATGGGGGCTGCAAGTCCCTGATCCTGTTTAGGATATGGGCACTTCTGGTTCTCCTCATGTTGTAGGACTTCATTAGGAATTCATTTATGCTGTGCCTGTGTACCTGTGTTATACCGATGATGCCACAGGAACTTGGCACTGCCATATCTGTATCTATGGTCTGTGCTTGTTCATGTGCAAATCCACCTCTGTGGGGATGATAGAATTAATATCAGAAAAAACTTTGCTGTTTATAGAAGTGGTTTTGTGAATATTCTTTTATCTTGTCTTTCCAATAACTCTATGTCTTTGCCGTTTATATTGCCCTTAACTTGCTAATATTTTTGTCTATAAATGTTATCTGAGCATCTTCTTTATGTCAGACATTGTTCTAGAAAGAAGAGTGAATAAGAAGACAGAGTTATTGTCTTCATTTTCATTGCAGATGCTCCTGTTTCAGTGACAGTGTAAAAGAAAAAATAAGAAAATTGTATATATTAATTAGGACTCTGAAGAAGAAAAACAACCCCAAATTCTCAATGCATGTATATAATTGATGTTTATTTCTCATTCACAGTACAGTGAGCTTTGCTCCATACTGTCATTCAGGGACTCAGGCAACTTTCATCCTCTGGCTCCACTATTCTTCTAAGGTCTTGGAGTCCTCCTCTAGGTCCTCTGCATCTGACCAGTAGACAAGAGGAGAGTGAAAGACTGGGGACTAGATGGGAGGCTTTTAGTAGACCAAGCTTTGTGTGGGAAACATAACTTCTATCTACATTCCATCGGCCAGAACTGTCATATGGCTATACCTAATTGTAGAGGAGCCTGGGACATCTGGTCTAGCTGGTTTCCTAGGAAGAAGAGGGAACCATTTTAGTGAAGATACCTACATCCTCTGCTACAGTACACAGGTATGGCTGTATTTATGCTCCCTGTCGGTTTGCATTTGCATGGCTTTCTTTGGAGGGCTCAGAGGAGCTGGTCTCTGCAAGAAAAGGATGCATCCTCAATGGATGGTCCCATATGTTCAGTAGGGGAAGTCTGACCTCTAAACCTGCCTTTTTCACACACTCCTTTCTCCTCTTTACCATCTCTTACCCCATGTCCAACCAGAGACTAAGATCTAGTGCTCGACTTGTGTGTCTTCTTTCCTTCTGCCTTCCCAGAGTGAAGCTCTTCCACTCTTGTGAATCCCTCATCACCCCACAGAGGCTACACACAACTGGGAACCCAGCTAGTTTTTCATACTTTTGAAACATTCTTTACCATTAGTAGCAGTCATTGTAATGCTACCACTTAAGTTGAATGACCCTCACAATTTTCAAAGAACTTTTATGTATTGAAATTTGTTGCTCAAGATCTATTTCATGAGACCCCAGTGAAGGTCTTTTGGCACATATGTGTTCTCTGAGCACATCTGTATGTCTGGTGGCTATCATGGCTCCTGGCACACAATGGGACATCAATATGACACAGCCAATGAACAAATGAGTTAATCATTGAGTATGTCTTATTTAGTCCTTCCAGCAACCTTAAGATTTAAGCATAATTCTCTCTCCTTGGTTTCATATTATTCTCAGGGAAGAAAATTGGGACTCAAGAAATGTAATTGCTCTCCCAAAATCACAACAGTAATAATTGGTTGGACTTGGATTCACACTCAGGCATGCTTCATCCCAAATTCTATGTGTTGGTTTTTTTTTTTCACTAAATGATATCATCCCTATCATTTAATATTGATACCACATCCTTATATTTCTTAGTACTTTTCCAAAGTACTTCACATATGTAGTTTTATCAGAGCAACACAGAGTTTCAGTGTAGTGTGTAACACAGGTATGACTTTTTATTTTCACAGGTTTAAAAAATCTTCTGCAATGAAATGCATCCTCACTAGAACTTAGCAGACTTTTTCTGTACAGAGCTAGATGGTGAATATTTTAGACTTTCTGGACCATGCAATCTCTGTTCAACTCCTCAACCCTGCCATGGTAGCACAAATGTGGCCACAGGCAATATGTACAAGACTGGTGTGGCTATGTTCCAATAAGACTTTATTTACATATGTTTGTTGGCTACATGAATGTCTTCTTTTGAACATCACTGATCATTAGAGAAATGCAAATCGAAACCACAATGAGATACCAACTCACACCAGTCAGAATGGGGATTATTAAAAAGTCAAGAAACAACAGATACTGGCGAGGCTGTGGAGAAAAAGGAATGCTTTTACACTGCTGTGGGAATGTAAATTAGTTCAACCACTGGGGGAGACAGTGTGGCTATTCCTCAAAGATCTAGAAGCAGAAATACCATTTGACCCAGCAGTCCCATTACTGGGTGTATACTCAAAGGAATATAAATCATTCTATTATAAAGATACATACATGTGTATGTTTATTGCAGCACTATTCACAATAGCAAAGACATGGAATCAACCCAAATGCCCATCAATGATAGACTGGATAAAGAAAATGTAAAAAATATACACCATGAAAAACTATGCAGCCATAAAAAGGAACGAGATCATGTCCTTTACAGGGACATGGATGGAGCTGGAAGCCATTATCCTCAGCAAACTAATGCGGGAACAGAAAACCAAACGCCACATATTCTCACTTACAAGTAGGAGCTGACCAATAAGAACACATGGACACATAGCGGGGAACAACACACACTGGGGTCTGTTGTGGAGGTTAGCGGGAGGGAGAGCATCAGGAAGAATAGCTAATGGATGCTGGGCCTAATACCAAGGCGATGGGTTGATCTGTGCAGCAAACCATCATGGCACACGTTTACCTATGCAACAAACCTGCACATCCTACACATGTACCCTAAAACTTAAAAGTTCATGGGGAAAAAAAAAGATTGTATTTACAAAAGCAGGTGACAGCCATATTTGGCCTATGAGCCACAGTTTTTCAACTCCTGCTCTAGACAACCCCCAAAGAGTGAAAATGGAAAATACCAAAAAAGGAAAGTCACGCCTCAGAGTCTAAAGAACTTGCCTGAAGTCTCACAACCTATTTGCGGCAGAGTTCTGGTCTTGAATCCATGTTTCTTGCTTCCTAAGTTAATGTTCTTTCCATGATACCATCCTCCCTTATTAACCACTGTGGTGGAAATAGACACTGATCCCAGACTCACGGGTTTGCCATTTGTTCTCCCTAATTACAAACATTAGTCACTGTTTAGTCTTCAGTCCTGATAGTTTTTTTCCTACAAAAACCTATACAAGTGCAAACTCCTTGCTTTGCTGAAGTTCTAATCACAGCGACAAGAACAGGACAATGTGTCTGCCTCTAAAAATGAAAGTATCAGCTAGAACAGAAACCCTCCCTGATTTCCAATAGGCCAGAGTGGTAAAGAATACAGATTGGAGGCAGACAATCGAGGTGTGAACAGCAGCTCTGATAGTTACTAGCTGTGTGACTTGGTGTGTCTTAGTTGCCTCATTTGTAGAATGGGGATAGTAATAGTATCCCCAGAAGACTGTTGGATGAGAATGAAAACAGTTAAATGTAAAGCACTTAGAAGAGTGTCTGATACCTAGTAGATGTTTACTGCTATTGCTGCTAATACTATTTTTTTCCCAAAATGGGATTTGTAATTTCATATATTTTACTGCTTCTAACCTTCAGTGCCTCTAATGCAGAATTTTCATACCCTTGGCATGAATGACATTTTGGACTGGATAATTCTTTACTGTGGGGAGTATCCTGTACATTTTTGCAGCATCCCTGGCTTCTACTCACTAGATTTGGTGGCATCGACTTCCCCCAGCTGTGACAACCAAAATGTGTCCTGACATTGCCAGATGTCCCCTTAATCCTAGAGACAAAATTGCCCCCATTAAGAACCAGTGGGTTTAAAGTCATTGTCTCCTTGTGATTGTTTGGCTACTTCTGACACATGCTTTCCTGATGAAGGGAAGAATCAACAGTCGGAAAGGTATTGGAAGCAGTTATTTCCTGAGTGAGGCCCTCTCACTGATAAGATGAATTGAAGGTCTTTGGAGAAAAATTCTGGGAAAAAGTGAACAAGTTGTGAGAATCATTTCTCTTAAAAAACAAACAATTGGAGATGGCCCAGAACTTCTAGATCTTCCCCATGACTGGGCGGGGGACATTCTGTGTGATCTGGTCCATCACTTGGGGAAGGTGTATTAGGAAAGAGTCACCCAGGTTTGACCATGACAGAGAGAGGCAAAGCCATCGTTTATTCATTCAACAAACCAAAGACTACTTCTGTAGCTGAAAAAGCAAAGAGGAATGAGATATTATCTCTACATTCCAGAAACTCACAATCTAGTCCAAGGAGGCCAAAAAGTAGATAAATAAGTGGGCAGTCCCCCAGATTGGGACTGCAGAGCCAGGTGGAATCTTAGACATGTTTTTATTTTTCTGGATCTTGATTTTTACCAACTTTAAAGAGATTCTCACTGATGTGGAGGGAAGTGTGCAAATATTGAAATGCCTATCCTCTCTCGTGATAAAATGTCCATAAGATTATGATGAAAGGCTCAAGAAAGGGAATTTGCTCACGAGGAATGTCCATAATTTTCATCTCTCTTTTTCTTGAAAAAAGTAATAGTTTGGTAAGTCGTGGACTGTTTAAACTTGGCTCATTGCCCAATGGTGTCTTTATCAATTCAGGTTCCCAGTTCCTTCCTGAATGCTCCTTACATTTCTATAGCTCTGGCCATTGGCATAGGCAGGGCACCAGGGTGAGATATTTCTGTGTCCCCACACCTCAGGTTGATGAGTGATGCAAGCACTATTGTATATTAAGTGGACTATTTTCTTCCTTTCCTGAATGCCAGTCCCCTCCAGCTGGGTTGGCTGGTTTCCCCTCACATTTCGCCCACATTACCCAAGGGAAGCAACGTGTCAAACCAGGCTATAGGCTTTGCTTTAATTGAAAGTCATGGAAGTAATTGGCTTGTTCTCTGTCAATTGCTACATCTTCATCACTCTCATTATCATCAATTCTATCAACTCGTTCATTCATTCATTTAGCAACTATTCAGTGTTAAATCAAAGGGGGTGTGGAATGGAAATGCTCCACTTTGGCAGGGAAGAATATTTTATCATCGACATTGTTTCGAATTGCTTGTGCATGGTGATAATATAAAGCAGATAATATCTTAGTGATTCTATTATTGTTTAAAAATTTCCTACTGACAATGTACTCTCTCTATGCCTGCACTAGGAGCAGACTCTACAACCATCTTGATCTCGATATATTACTGCTACCATTTATTGAGTGTCCACTAGGTGTAAGAAACTTTGTTAGAATCTGGTCATATACTGATCACTGCAGGATAGCACAGTGGTTAAGAAGTGGGTAGTAGCACCAGACTGCCTGGGTTTATCACTGCCAAGTGTAAACTAAGCTACTTAACCGGTCTGGGTCTCAGTTTTCTCATTTGTGAAATGGGGAACAGTAATAAATACCTATCTTAGTTTAATTTAAAATTAAATAAAATAGTGTACATAAAGCACATAGCACAATGCCTGGCACACACTAACATCTCAGTGTATGCTAGCTATTATTTATTCCAGCAAATGTTTGTTGAGCCTCTGTTGAATGCCTGACAATGTGCAAGGGACTGGGTGGGGATGAGCAAAATGGTTTCTTCCCAGGCCAATGGGGAAGAGAGGAGGGGTCATTTCTGCCTGTGGAGAAGGGGTGAGGAAAATTTTCACAGAGTAGAGAATATATGAGTTACATCTTAAAGAAGGGATAGGATTTTCTTTCTTTTTCAAGAAGGGAAATGGTTTTGATGTGGCCGGAGCAAAGGTGAGGTGGAGGTGAGTATGGTGAGAGTCGAGGCTGGAGAGATGGGCGGGGGCTGAATCATGTAAAGTCTTGCTAAGGAGCTTGGGCTTTATGCCTCGTAGTTGATGAGAGATGTTTCAGTCAGTCTAGGCTAAGTTATGCTGCCATAACAAGTATCCTCAAACATCTTGGTGGCTTGAAACAACACAAGCCTGTATCTCACATATGTACATGGCCAATGTATGGAGTGCCTATAGCTGTACTCCATGTGACTTCACTCAGGAATCTGTGCTGAAGGAGCCACCCCTCTGGGGGACATCCTGGACTCTTAGCAGACAGGGGAAAAAGAGACCTGCAATGACTCTTGAAAGCTTCTGCTCAGAAGGTACACATTTCACATTCACTCAGATCTTATTGACCAATGCAAGTCACATGACTCAGCTTGCTGTCAATTCACTGGCCAAAACAAGTCACGTGACTCACCTTGCTGTCAATTCAGTAGCCAAAACAAGTTACATGACTCAGGTTGCCATCAATGGGAGCAAGAAGCAATTTTTCCATAGGGAAGAACAGCAAATGTTTTGAACGACAGCAGAATCTACTACAGGATATCATGATCCGATCTGGATTGTGAGGAGCAAATGTATCAGCAGGTATGAAAGTATCACACGTTGTAAAGCTCTATTCAAATACCAGTAGTTATCACTAGTTTGGTAATTAGTGATGCACCAACTGGATCCTCCTTCAAAAAAGAACTTGCTGCATAGCTACAAGGAGTGTGATCAGCAGATAGTCTGCAACTACCAACTCCTTCATCTGTAGAGCTCTACATCATCATAGTCTTTCCAGGGCAGCCAACCTCCAATGACTGAAAGAGGCATATATACAAAGGTTGGCCCATTCTTGCCAGAAGGAGGACAAGCCCAGTGGGCAATATTCTATCCAGATCTCCTTGCTGGGTTGTCCCATGCTAGCCTGGTTGCAGTTGAACTTCTCCCTCTGCCCAATCTTGTTGCGCCAGCCTTCCTGCCACAGGTGTTGATTCCTCATTAAACGTATCGCATCCCAAATTCTATCTCAACATCTGCTTCTGGAGAACTCGATCTTTGAACTTATTATAATAGTAATAATGATCATAATATAATTACTTGTATAATGTACAGTAAAGCCAACAGCAAGATGGATGCAAGAGCCAACAAAAGGAAATAAACTAGATTGCAGAATTAGTAATTAAGGCAATAGATTATTCTTTGAGGTTTCATCTGGCAAAAACACGATTTTGTTCCTTAAGGATTTTGTGCTTCTGGGGTAGATATTCCACTCTCGGGTCCTTTTTGGAATCAACCAGAAGCTGGCATGTCAGTCCCAGGCCATTTGAAACTGAGAGTTCTGGGCCAGGAATAGCCCTTTAAGAGAACACACTAGCTTTTAGCTGCCAGAGTTCTCTAAGAATATCCACCCTGAAGCATATGCTATTCTGAAGTCTGGTTCTTTGTTTAAATTAGTAATATTTCTTTTGATGCCTCTGTTTATTAGAATATAGTGGGGAAGGACCCATGTTTCAATCTAGAGAGATTCTGGTTTGAATTCTAGCTCTTCGTCTACTATCTGATTGGCAGCGGGCAAGTATTCTAGCTCTTCATCTACTATCTGATTGGCAGTGGGCAAGTCACTTAACTTCTCTGAAATACCTCTGTAGAACATGGGTGGCAATATTTACCCTATAAGGTTGTCTGAGGATTAGGTGAACTATTTTATAAATAAAAATTTCTTGCCAGAGTGCATGTCACATAGTAGAGGCTCAGTAAATGTGCACTTTCTCTCCTTTTTCTTCTTTCCCTTGTGTGAAATTTACAAAATTTCCTTCTGTTTTATTTTTATTTATTTTATTTTATTTTATTTTTGAGATGGAGTTTCGCTCTTGTTGCCCAGGCTGGAGTGCAATGGTGTGATCAGCACTCACTGCAACCTCTGCCTCCCGGGTTCAAGTGATTCTCCTGCCTCAGCCTCCTGACTAGCTGGGATTACAGGTACCCATCACCACGCCTGGCTAACTTTTTGTATTTTTAGTAGAGATGGGGTTTCACTATGTTGGCCAGGCTGGTCTTGAACTCCTGACATCAGGTGATCCACCTGCCTTGGCCTCCCAAAGTGCTGGGATTACAGGCATGAGCCACCGCGCCCAGCCAATTTCCTTCCTTAATAAGTAGTTTGATCACTTCACCTGATGACTCTGGAATAAGAGTCCTTTCTACTGTTAAGTCCACACCGTGTGGAAAAATTATGGCAGCCTTTTGTTCCCTCCTATGCCCAGTAAAACGTTCATTTTGACTAATGTATCATTGAAAGATGGATTAAAAGATTAGAAGGATTTCCCCTTAGATGCAAGCTCTTTTCGGTCATTGGCAGGTTCCTAAGGAGTTAGATTGAGAAGGTTTCTGCAAAAGCTTGTAGGTTCGGCAGGAAAGAGAACAAGGATTAATTACTGATGTCTGTCACCGAGTAGAATTAGGAAGTGATGATGCACGTGATACCTCCTTGCATTCTCCACGGCATTTCAACAGAATGTATCCTTTCCCTTTCAGGAGTTTTCCAGCCTGTCTCAGCTCCTGAGAAGTCAAGACCAGTTTTGCCTTGGCAACAATCCTAACCTTCTGTATCTGGCCAAATAGAGTTGGATGAATATATTTGTTGGCTCTGAAATGGGAGGCAGATAGTGAAATCCCTAATAGATGCTGTTGTGTGGGGATCCTAATATGGCAGTAGTGATTAGAGTCTGAGGTCATGAAAAAGTACATCTCAAGAAACCTGGAAAATGAACAAGGGACCCCCAAGTTGAGATAAGAAAAAGATCAACTCACTTCTTACATCTATTAGTGTAAATAGTGTTGAATTGATCACACTAGAGAGGCTCATTAAAGAGCCCACAATGGAGGATCTAATCTTTTTATTTTTATTTTTTTGAGACAGAGTCTCACTCTCTCACCAGGCTGGAGTGCAGTGGTGAGATCTCGGCTCACTGCAATGTCTGTCGCCCGGGTACAAGTGACGCTTCTGCCTCAGCCTCCCGAATAGCTGGGACTACAGGTGCGTGCCACCACGCCCAGCTAATTTTTGTATTTTTAGTAGAGATGGGGTTTCATCATGTTGACCAGGATGGTCTCGATCTCTTGACCTCGTAATCTGCCCACCTTGGCCTACTAAAGTGCTAATTACAGGAGTGAACCACCGCATCCAGCTGGAGGATCAAATCTCCTGCCTCATTTCTTTGATCATTTATGCTGCATCAAACTACTCCTGGGCCCCAGTTCATTCCTCTTCCTATGGCTTTGTCCAGCTGTTTCTTTGCCTGAAATACCACTTTCTCACTTTGTTTTCATGCCTCTTATTTTTCTTCAGGACTAAGTACAAGTAGATTCCCAAGGATGCTGCATCTCAAATGTTACATGCATGATAGTCACACAGAGAATTTGGTAAAACAGATTTCTGGGCTTCACCTCCAGAGAGTCTAACTTGGCGAGTCTGGAGTAAAGCCTGAGAATTTGCATTTATGCATACCCAAAAGTGATGGTGATGCTGCTAGACCCTGGGCCGTATTTTGAGTGGCTGTGCTCTAGGACTTTGCTTCTCTACCTGTGTTCTGTGGACTACCAATAGCAGCAGCATCTGGGAGCCTGATGGAAATGCAAAATTTGAGGCCTCATCCCAGAGCAACTGAATCAGAAGCTGCATTTTAATAAAATGTGTGGGTAACTCGTAGATTCGAACTTGTTACCATTGGTCCAGGAACTCTTCTTTGACCTTCCTTTGCTAAAATAGGTGCTCACATTTTCCGCAGTGTCCTTCTCCTACACTGTTTCGTCCTTCTCACACTAGTATAATCAGGATGGTCTACCTATTAGACTTTGAGCTTTTGAGAACAGGGGTGGCATCTTCATCACTATAGATTAATCTCCTATGACAGTGCCTGGCATATAGGAGATTCTCAGAAAATATAAGTTGAGTAAACAGACATGACAGCCCCTAGACCTTAGACTCCATGAACTGCCCCCCCTCTCCTCCTTGTTTCAAGTTCTCTTTTGTAGAGTCTTGAAGAAAGATTTTTCTTAGTGATTCACAATTATGGATGGACGTCTCACAAGGGGAGTCTTTGAGCCGTTTAGGAGGACTAGAGTGTTCAGACACATTATCTCTTTTTCACATGCAAAGAATTGCTGCCCTAGTTATCAGTCATTTCCCCCCATTCATGTGAGCATGTTATGAGGATTCCTATTTGGAAACTTTTATTATTATTATTATTTTTGTAGAATTCATGGCTCCCAACATGGCCAGAGGGTCTGTCCCTTATTTGCAGTTTTTAATTCCATGGTACTCACCTTCACCTTTGCTTTTTGATTCATTGGACATCCTGGGCTTGGAGCATCGATTAGGACACCCTGAAGCATTGTGGGGTGGAGGGAGGAAGATGTAACCAATGCAACTTCTATCCTCAAACGTGGGATACTGAGTTGTGAATTAGAGGAATGAAGTTGTCACCACCACAGTGCCATTACCTTCCAATGTGGCCTCAGAAATATCATCCTTTCTGACTGTTTTCTCATCGCAGGTTTAGGTTTTATTTGTACTTTGTTTCTTCATTTCTTCATTTCTCTTATTAACTTTATTCCCTTTATTATCTCCCTCCCTCCCTCCTTCCTTCTTTCACTCCCTTCCTTCCTTCTTGCCATCTTTCTTTTCTTTTTAACTCCCTTCCTCTATCTCTTCCCCCTTCCCTCTTTTTTTACTTTCTCCATCCCCTCCTCTCACTTCCTTTTCCTTTCTTCACACCCCTTCCCTCCCTCCCTTTCCTTCTTTCCTTCCTTCACTCCTTCCTTCCTTCCTTCTTTCCTTCCTTCCTTCCTTCCTTCCTTCCTTCCTTCCTTCCTTCCTTCCTTCCTTCCTTCCTTCCTTTCTTTCTTTCTTTCTTTCTTTCTTTCTTTCTTTCTTTCTTTCTTTCTTTCTTTCTTTCTTTCTTTCTCTTTCTTTCTCTTTCTCTCTCTCTTTCTTTCTTTCCTTCCTTTCTTCTTTCTCTCTCTCTCTCTCTCCCTTTCTCTCTTTCTTTCTTTTCTCCCTTCATCCCTTCCTTTACGTTATCAGTAAAGTAGAACCGTTTACTTAAAGATTTCCTGTGGAGTGCCAGTATGGAAGCCTGCTATAAACAGAGTTGCCCTAGTTGAAGTGTGCATGGCATGATCTGTAGCACGAGTCTCCTCCACATTCCCTATCTTGGAAACAATTCTTCAGAATTCCAGATTTCTGTACAATACAGTTTCCAAACCACTGGAATTGACCATCCCAGGTGGGTATTTTGTTCCTGTTTAAGGATCCTATGAGTAAACAAGACAAGTCAGGTTAGAGCCTGTTTTTTGGCATTGCACAGCAAGGCAGCTTTAAAACTGTCACCTTGGAACCTCAGAAGAGGCAGGCCTTGCTCTTCAGAGCCACTCATTAAGCCACTGGCTCTGACTCAGATGAGGTCCCTGGCTGTCTATATCCTGGAGGCTTTGCCACAGCCTCACCCACCTCTCACCTGACTGCCCAGCTTGTGTCTGGCTTTATGCTTTGGCTTTTGACCCTTGGTCATTCCTTCTTGTTTTGCAAATAGATATTCCTCCTTTCTTTTCTGTCTTTTCTCTTTCTTTCTCCTTCTTTCCTCCTTTCTTTCCTTTCCTTTCTTTCCTTTCTTTCCTTCCCTTTCTTTCCTTTGTTTCCTTCCCTCCTTCCTTCCTTCCTGCCTGCCTTCCTTCCTTCCTGCCTGCCTTCCTTCCCTCCCTCCCTCACTCCCTTCTTTCTCTTTCTTTCTTTCTTTCCCTTCCTCCCTCCCTCCCTCCCTCTCCCTTCTTTCCTTCCTTCCTTCCTTCCTTCCTGCCTGCCTGCCTGCCTTCCTTCCCTCCCTCCCTCACTCCCTTCTTTCTCTTTCTTTCTTTCTTTCCCTTCCTCCCTCCCTCCCTCTCCCTTCCTTCTTTCCTTCCTTCCTTCCTTCCTTCCTTCCTTCCTCCCTCCCTCCCCTCCCCCTCTCTTTCTTTCTTTCTTTCCTTCCCTTTCTTTCCTTTGTTTCCTTCCCTCCTTCCTTCCTTCCTGCCTTCCTTCCCTCCCTCACTCCCTTCTTTCTCTTTCTTTCTTTCTTTCTTTCTTTCTTTCTTTCTTTCTTTCTTTCTTTCTTTCTTTCTTTCTTTCTTTCTTTCTTTCTTTCCCTTCCTCCCTCCCTCCCTTCCTCTCCCTTCTTTCCTTCCTTCCTTCCTTCCTGCCTGCCTGCCTGCCTTCCTTCCCTCCCTCCCTCACTCCCTTCTTTCTCTTTCTTTCTTTCTTTCCCTTCCTCCCTCCCTCCCTCCCTCTCCCTTCCTTCTTTCCTTCCTTCCTTCCTTCCTTCCTTCCTTTCTTCCTTCCTTCCTTCCTTCCTTCCTTCCTCACTCCCTCCCTCCCCCTCTCTTTCTTTCTTTCTTTCTTTCCTTCCATCCTTCCTTCCTTTCTTTCTTTTTCTTTCTTCCTTCCTTCCTTCCTTCCTTCCTTCCTTCCTTCCTTCCTTCCCTCCCTCCCTTCCTCCTTCCCTCCCTCCCTCCTTCCTTCCTTCCTTCCTTCTTTCCTTCCTTCCTTCTTTTGACAGAGTCTCGCTCTATTGCCCAGGCTGGAATACAGTGGAGCCGAGAACATGCCACTGCACTCCAGCCTGGTGACAGAGTGAGACTCTGTCTCTAAATAAATACATAAATTGCTTGAACCTCCCAGGTTCAAGCCATTCTCCTGTCTCAGCCTCCCAAGTAGCTAGGATTACAGGTGCCCACCACCACAAGCGGCTAATTTTTGTATTTTTAGTAGAGACAGGGTTTCACTATGTTGGCCAGGCTGGTCTCAAACTCCTGACCTCAGGTGATCCACCTGCCTTGGCCTCCCAAAGTGCCGGGATTACAGGCATGAGCCTCCACGCATGGCCGATGGTACTCCTTTCTGGGGATAGCTAAACATCTCCTTATTTGTCCATTTCATAAATCTACCCAACAAAGATTTATTACAGCAAGTTCTGCATTTAATTTACAGCAAGTTCTGCAAGTTCAGACACAGTACTAGGTACCGGGGATGCAGTGATACATCAGACACTATCCTTGCCTTCAGTGATCTCATAATCTGGGTAAACATGTGAACAGATCACTATCAATTAGTGTGACAAGCGCAATGATAGGAACATGTGTACAGCAGTTAGGGGAGAGTGTGAATTCTGTAGGGAGGGTCCGTGGGGTTAGGAAAGGTTTCCAGCTAGATTTTGAATGAAACACCCAACAACTAGACTAGGAAGGTAGAAGGCATTTGAAACTACAAAACTGGATGTAGAAAGTCACAGAGCACATCTGGCACAACTGTGTGCACTTAGAATTATCTAGAAATACTGGCATGTAAAGGAGGAAGGAGAGCAGTGGATGCTGAACCTGCAGAAATAGGACCAGATCACGAAAGCCCTGGTATATTACTTGAAGGAGATTCATCTGGTAGGTGGTAGAATAACAGTGAAGACTTTCACAAAATCCTCTTATCCTTCAAAATTCATCATGGAAAATTTAGAGGACAAAGAAAAATTAAAGTAAGAAAAAAAAAAAAACATTGACTTTGCATATGGAATCCCACCATCTAAAGGCAACCATTGCTCTTATTCTTGCTTATTTCCTTCCAGTCTTTTTTCTACACAGGTTTTTTTTCTACCATGGAGATAATGACAATGGAGAAATTTAAATAAGAGACTTAAACTCAGACTTGCCTATTACAGCAATCACTTTATGAGCTGAGCAATAGCTTGAACCCTACAGACAATCTCAATGAACTGGAAATCACTTATCATCTTTTGTTTTTACATGTTTTATTATAAAATAGATTGCCTGGTACAGTGACTCACACCTGTAATCCCAGCACTTTGGGAGGCTGAGGTGGACAGATCACAAGGTTAAGAGATCGAGATCATCCTGGCTAAAATGGTGAAACTCCATCTCTACTAAAAATAGAAATTTAGCTGGGCATGGCTGTGCATGCCTGTAGTCCCAGCTACTCGAGAGGCTGAGGCAGGAGAACCTCTTGAACCTGGGAGGTGGAGGTTGTAGTGAGCCGAGAACATGCCACTGCCCTCCAGCCTGGTGACAGAGTGAGACTCTGTCTCTAAATAAATAAATCAATAAAATAATAGTAAAGTAGCTTGGATGTACAGAAATAAAATAATTTTTATTTACAGAAATAGATTTACAGAAATAAAATAGCTTAGATTACAGAAAAATTGCAAAGGTGTTATGAAGAACTCTCCTTGCCCTTGTTTGTCATTTGAGTCTTTCAATTAAGTAGTCAGCACTACTTGCTGTTCATCAAATAAGAAAATAGGCAAGTCATGGGGATTTATCTACTAACATAATGGCCAGTTACTGCCTCTCTTTACCTCCCCCATCCTTTACGGCTGTAATAACTGGACATTGAGAGTTCACATTGACAACCCTGGAGAGACAGATCTGTAGATCTTCCATGCCGAAGCAGGAAATTAACTTAGATGGTAGAAAGATTCTGCACTGCACAAGTTGAAATCAACACAGCTTTCTCTTCTACCTGAAACAGCATTACAGGGTCCCCATTCTAGGAGCATTTCTGAGGCTCAGCCTTGGATCCGTAGCCAGTTCAAGGTGGTTCTCCTGGGTATGACTCTAGGTCTCTCTTGTCTGGGTGTGGACTGGGTGAAGTGGGGCCCTGGAAATCATTCTAATTTGGCTAGGAATGGGGTGTCTAGCAGGCCCAAGCTGTACCGTATAGCCACAATGACTTATTAGGTCTTCCCTAAGCCCAGATCAGTAATAGCCCTTGTGTTCCCTTCTGTAGCTGTTCAGTTTGAGTTCCCCAAACTATACTGCCTGAGGTAGGCCATTTAATTTTTTGCAGTGTCTGAGTTTTTCCAGGCTTCACTGGGTTTTCACTCTAGCTAGATGCAGGTAATCAGAGCTAATTTATTGTACGCTTCTGTGGCCAGCTGCAATGGAAACTGTCTAAGTAGGAGCCAGTAGTGTTCAATACTCAAAGTCCAAGTCTTCATATAGAGTTGTCTGTAGTTTCCTTGCCTCTCCTGTGAAATCTGCAGGCAATGCCTTCTTTCTCCTTCTGCCAAATAGTGCTTTTGATTTTTCACCATCTGGCTCAAGGTACCCTGCCTTTTGTTTACTCCAAGTTCATTACTTTATTATCATCTCATTCTTACCTTTATTTTATTACCATCTCATTATTTCATGGAGTGGGGGGAATGTCTCCATGGTGATGCAGCAACCTTACCATGTTGAACACACTGAAAGCACATTAGCACACTGGCTAGGGATTTATTTTTAGAGGGGACATGATTCAGGATGCTATCAAGACTGTAATAGAGCTATAAGGCCCTTCCTAATTCCCTTTTATATATATTTAATGGAAGGGGATATATTCAAGTTAGTGAGTATGAACTTAGCAGTCTGTAAGGGTGGGTGAAGAGCATCTATAGCTGTTTCCTTTATTTTATTTTATTTTTTAATTTAATTATTTTATTTTATTTTATTTTATTTTATTTTATTTTATTTTATTTTATTTTATTTTATTTTGAGACAGAGTTTCACTCTTGTTGCCCAGGCTGGAGTGCAGTGGTGCGATCTTGGCTCACTGCAACCTCTGCCTCCTGGGTTCAAGAAATTCTCCTGCCTCAGCCTCCCGAGTAGCTGGGATACAGGCATGTGCCACCAGGCCTGGCTAACTTTTGTTTTTGTATTTTTAGTAGAGATAAGGTTTCACCATGTTGACCAGGCTGGTCTCGGATTCCTGACCTAAGGTGATCCACCCTCCTTGGCCTCCCACAGTGCTGGGATTACCGGCATGAGGTACCATGCCCAGCCTCTCTTTTATTCTAATTTAGCCTGGTTACTTAATGTGTTAATGAAAGTTTTTAGCCTAACGCCACGGTGTGCCAAGGATGAATATATTCCCGTACCTATCCTTCTGGAATTCATAGCCATCCAAGAAGGAAGCAGTTACAACAAAGGGTGATTTGAATTTCACATGAGGCAGGGGAAAGGCCAGTGGGTCAGCTGCATGGGTTCCCTGTGGGAAGCTGTACTGTGATCTGGTCACCATTTCCCTGCCATGCTCCCCAGCCTTAGTGGTGATCCCTCTTGATGTGATCCAGCTCCAGGGACTGATTCCCAGTAGATTGATGTATAAACCGTCATGCAAATATATTTCTTTCCATTGAAGACAAGAGCCAGCCATCAAACAGACAATACAGAGGCAGATGAATTCTCCCCCATGGGCCAAACCACATAGGAAGCTACATTACGATTCCTGAGGCAGTATCGTTGGCAATGCTTGAGCCAGCTTGTCCTGAGTGACTCATAAGGACCAATTGCTCACATCTCTTCCCAAATCCACATTCAGTGACTTCACATCAACTGCTTACAGTTGACCTTGGTGGGGATATTTACACCATGATCATTGGAAAATCTTACAAATTAGGACTTATTTTATCCCCCAGAAATCTGATTGCAGCACATTTGCCACCAGTAGCATTTGATCTATTTCATCAAATAAACTCAGTTGGTTAAGTACCATACCATGTGTTTAGGAGGGGCATGGTCAATGTCTTTTCCTTTTACTTTTCTCATTGAATGTATGGATGATCAAGAAGCTTTCTGATGGATGAATTAGTGTAATATCCTAGTATAGGAGATTATTTTGGGGTTGGAGGGGCTAGTTCTTTTTTTTTATTATTTTTGACAGAGTCTCACTCTGTCACCAGGCTGGAGTGCAGTGGCAAGATCTCAGCTCACTGCAACCTCTGTCTCCTGGGTTCACAAGATTCTCCTGCCTCAGCCTCCCAAGTAGCTGGAACTACAGACATGTGCCACTGCGCCCAGCTAATTTTTGTATTTTTAGTAGAGATGGGGTTTCACCATGTTGGCCACGATCGTCTTAATCTCTTGACCTTGTGATCTAGCCGCCTCGGCCTCCCAAAGTGCTGGGATTACAGGTGTGAGTCACCGTGCCCGGCTGGGGCTAGTTCTTTAACATCATCTATCTCTGCTCTGGTGTTCATCTTATATTCAGTGGGTACTTTGGCTTCTAGGTTCCGAGTTCTTTGGGGCCACCTCACTGTTGGTCATGTGTATACTATGAGGTGGGGAAGAGAAGAGATGAAATGAAAAAAATAGTGAGAAAAGGGCTGCTATCATTTTTAGTGACTTTTACCATCTTAAATGTCTTTGCTAAACAATAGAAATAGATTTAACGGAAGCTTAAGTTTTATGCCAAAACTGGACTTCTGCTGATTCTGGGCCTTGCTTTGGACAAATGGAGGGCAGCGGAAGGCACCACTAAGTGGATTTTGCTCTTCTTAATGAGGGATATAGTGCCAAAAAATTAAGTTTCTTTCATTAGTGAAAATGAGGCTCCTCCATCAACTTTCACATTATACAAAGAAAGAAGGGGAAAAAATCTAGGCAAGAGAGAAGGAGGGAGGCTAGACAAAGTAAACAATTTTTTTTGATTTGTTGATCCCCACAAGAAGATAGAGCTTTTGGCAGAGGAGGGAGCATCTTTCTTAATTAGTGTCATGATTTTTTGGCAGTGATTGGCAATGTTTCTTCGACCCTATTGTTTTCTTAGTGCTGGCTGCTTCCCATGCGCTCCTTGCCAGGTAGCTTGTAGACCCCATCGCAGGGATGATAGAGACAGAGGACTCTCAGCATCTCCCAGGAAATGACAGGAGCACCTAAATTGCAGCATAGTCCCTTTTTGAAACCAGCCCTGCCCTCAAATCCCAATTCTAGCACTTGGTAGTTATGTGGGCCAGGCCTGGTGGCTCACACCTGTAATCCCAGTACTTTGGGAGGCTGAGGTGGGTGGATCACTTCCGGTCAGGAGTTCAAGACCAGCCTGATCAACATGGCAAAACCCTGTCTCTACTAAAAATACAAAAGAATTAGCCAGGTATGGTGGCGGGTGCCTTTAATCCCAGCTGCTCAGGAGGCAGAGGCAGGAGAATTGCTTGAACCCGGGAGGCAGAGGTTGCAGTGAGTGGAGATTGCACCATTGCACTCCAGCCTGGGCAACAAGAGTGAAACTCCGTCTCAAAAAAAAAAAAAAAAAAAATGTAGTTATGTGGCTGTGACTGTGTGGAAGGTGCTAACCTCACTGGATCCTAGATTACTTAGCTTGCTTACATACAAAAGGAAATACTCATGATTTTTGTTGAGAGAATTAAAGATGAAGTGTGGAGTACATTGTATAGTGCATGTGGAAAGCGAGTTATTAATAATAGTAATAGCTGGAGAGATTAATTGCAATCTGCCAATAGGTGCAGTATTCATTACCTTAACAGATACTTGCTGAGCACCTACTGTGTGCCAGGTATCGTTCTAAAACCTGAAGTTATATCAGTAAACAAAACAGGCAAAAAAATTCTGTCTTCATAGAACTGGTTTTCCAATACCTTATTTAAAATTCATAGTGAGGGCTGGGTGAGGTGGCTCATGCCTGTAATCCCAGCACTTTGGGAGGCCAAGGCAGGCAGATTGCTTGAGGTCGAGAGTTTGAGACCAGCCTGGCCAATATGGCAAAACCCTGTCGTTACTAAGGATACACAAATTAGCGAGGTATGGTGGTGTATGCCTGCGGTCCCAGCTACTTGGGAGGCTGAAGTGGGAGAATTTCCCTTGAACCTGGGAGGCGAAAGTTACAGTGAGCCGAGATTGCACTACTGCACTCCAGGCTGGGCGACAGAGTGAAAGAGACTCCGTCCCAATGAAAAAAAAATTCATAGTGAAAATGATTATTTGAATTGAGAAAATGCTGGAGGTCTCAGCCTAGTGGACTAGGCTCTGAAATGAAGCCAGGTTTCCTGCATTCAGGAGATGAAAGGGGGCCTAATACAAGCCTATTAGGAGGAAGTTAGGTGCATAGTTTTTTTGTTTTTTGGTTTTTTTTAATTTTTGTGTTTAATTTTTGTGAGTACGTAGTAGATGTGTTTATTTATGGGGTACGTGAATTATTTTGATACAGGCATGTAATGCCTAATAATTACATCAGGGTAAATCGGGTATCCGTCACCTCAAGCATTCATCCTTTATTTGTGTTACAAACAACTCAATTGTACTCTTTTTGTTGTTTGAAAATGTACAATCAATTATTGTTGACTGTAGTCTAGGTGCACAGCTTTTAAAGCCAACATTTATTGAGCCCTTGGAATGAGGCAATATCTCATTCAATCCTTTGAGGTAGGTTTATGACATGAAGCAATAGAGGTACAAAAAGTTAAAAAACTTGTCCAAGACCACACGTCTTAACGCTGTGAGAGTCAGGTCTCAATCCCAGATGTACCTAATCCTGAAATCATGCCCTTAGGTGTGATTAATGGAGCACCAGCTCAATGAATGGGATCTGTTCACAAATTCTTCTTCCCTCCAGTTTCAGATATAGATTATGGGTCTAGGTTTCTGGAGAAAAGTCTGATTTCAGTCAATTTTAGTTTATAAGCTTTACAAACAAAAGAAGCATTATTTTTTGGTTGGCACATTCTAGAGCCTAATTGATCCACTGGAATCTATTAATTGCTCAACATATTTTAGATGAATGAGTGAATGAATATAGTATAATGTGTCCTTGTTCATTCTACAGATAAGAGGAACTTATTGAGCACAAAAGACAGCAAGATGCATATTGTTTTTGGCGAGACAGCGTTACC
Organism: Chlorocebus sabaeus; assembly: GCF_047675955.1. Classification (NCBI taxonomy): domain Eukaryota; kingdom Metazoa; phylum Chordata; class Mammalia; order Primates; family Cercopithecidae; genus Chlorocebus; species Chlorocebus sabaeus. The sequence continues at coordinate 12,709,255 of NC_132908.1, forward strand.
TTTGAGGAACAGTCAATAGATGGGTGAGCCTAGAAGATATGGTGACATGGAAGAATGGTAGGAAATAAGAAACTAGCAGGGCCTGGGTCTTAGAGGGTCTGCTAAGGAGATTGAATTCTATCTAAGGGCTGTAACTGGAGTGGGAAAGAGTTAAGAGAAGTTTCTACAACCAAGGGTTTGCCCAAGGTCAGATCATAAAATAGTGACAGCAGGAACTAGAAACTTTAAGGCTAGGGATTTTTTTCTTCTAAGCTACACTGTGTTCTCTTCATTCTTACAGAAAAGTGTAAACTGAACTTTTTTTTTTTTTTTTAATCTTTCAGTCTCGCTCTGTCACCCAGGCTGGAGTGCAATGGCATGATCTTGGTTCACTGCAACCTCTGCCTTCAGGCTCAAGCAATTCTCCTGCCTCAGCCTCCCAAGTAGCTGGGACTACAGGTGTACAATACTACGCCCGGCTAATTTTTGTATTTTTAGTAGAGACAGGGTTTCACCACATTGGCCAGGCTGGTCTCGAACTCCTGACCTCAGGTGATCTGCCTGCCTTGGCCTTCCAAAGTATAGGATTATAGGCATGAGCCACCACGCCTGGCCTGAACGGAGCGTTAACTCTGGGCCGTTTCTGCTTATGATAGGCTTTATGGTTTTTCTTTTTGTTTCATTTTTTCCCACCTCCACCGGGTGGGAAAATCTTTTCCTACCGAGCACAGCTTGAGAGAAGCTCACGTGTTCCAAGAGATGCTACTCACCCCAAATACTTTGTGCCCAGTCAAAGGGATAATTAGGGACTGAGGTCTGAGAGGGGCAAAGGAGAGCAGTAGGACAGCATTCTGGAGAACACTACTAATAGATCTCTGGAAATATGTTGAAGAAGGACCTAGAGTATTCTAAACATGGGGGGGCGGGTGCTCAGGACTGCAACCATCTTTCCTGGTGTCACGATTCATGTCATGCACAGTCACACACATACACACCTGCCAGCCCACACCTGCATGATCTTCATGCCCTTCCTGTACTTCTGGTGCTTCCCCCTGCACATCACATTTCCTACATGCATTTCCCACATGTCCCCGCACATGTGCACATACACAAACACATATTCCCCACGCTCTGTGAAGTACGTCCACCACACGCTCACATAGGCAAGGGCAGACACAATGCCTTGGGTTCACATGCTCTTTACACACCCCTGCAAACACATCCACACCGCACACACCATGTGCAGTTTCCATGACACACCCACACAATCCATACTTCTGGCCACAGACATATAGCACACAACTGCATCAAAACCTTTTCACCCACAAGACGTATATACCTCATACTCACCTACCACTCATGTCACATTGACACCCATATCACCACCACCTCGCCACAGCAAACCACAATCCGCATTCACTCCATATCTGTATCTACCATCTCTACCTATGTCTATATTCATATGCATACATCTCATAGACACACACATTCTCATTCACACACCCACTCTCCACATCCTCATTCTCTGTCACACATACACAAGCACACACACCCCCCCCATGACTATACTTTGCATATAGACCATACTTATTTCCCAGGGATCATAATTCAACAGTGAAAAATTGCCTGAGGCCACACACAATCCTAGCCTAGAATCACCAAAAAAAAAAAAAAAAAAAAAAATTAAAGTCTAAAAAGTTTACGGGGAAATAAAATTCTATTTGCCTATTTTTAGCTCCCCCGAGGTTAAATATGGCCTTATTCCATGCTCAAGCAGCTTCTGGGATTATGTAACTCCAACAGCTCTGACGTCTGACGTCAGTACCTTCTCTACCCTCAGTGACGGAAGTGCAACACCCTTTCATTCACCACCAGCAGCAGCAGGTGTTCTAGGCAAAGGGATATTTACTGCTGTGGTTAAGGGGTGGCGTGGAATAAATGTGGGGAAGTAGTGCCCTCAGCCAGTGAGATGAGCTTCCTTGACACTGAAAACCCTGCTTGGTAAGGACGGAGGCTCAGATGAACATCTGAAAAATGATCCTATCTTGCCATATGCTCCTTCTCAAACTCTCTCAATGGGAGACAAGTGTTTGGGGAAAAGGCCTGGAACTCCAGCTGCCCAGGCTGATGTCCTGAGCCTGGCATTGAAGGGCAGCTGGGGATAGAGAGGAGGGGGTGTGGGGTGGAGAGGCTGTGGCTCAATGCCTTGGATTTTATGGTTCATGCTCACTGGGCACAGGGTCACAGAGGGTTTCCTGAATCCACTCACCAGCAGAGATGGAGAAGAACCACTGTGTTGCTGGGTTGGGTGTAGTATAGCACAGTGGTTAATCACAGGGTACCCTGAGTTGCATCAGGTCAATTTCTGACACCTCATCTATTAGCTCTATTAGCTCCTTGACCCTGAGCAGATTACATTGCATCTCTGAGCCTCTCTTTTCCCAACATTAAAATGGGAGTGTCTGTGACATTCAAAAGAGATAGTCATGGGACCGGCCATGGTGGGTCACCTGTAATCCCAGCATTTTGGGAGGCTGAGGCAGGTGGATCACTTGAGGTCAGGAGTTCGAGACCAGCCTGGCCAACATGGTGAAACCCCATCTCTTCTAAAAATACAAAAATTAGCCAGTTGTGGTGGTGGGTGCCTGTAATCACAGCTACACAGGAGGCTGAGGCACAAGAATCGCTTGAACCTAGGAAGCAGAGTTTGCAGTGAGCAGCGATCATGCCATTGCACTCCAACCTGGGTGATAGAGCAAGACTCCATCTCAAAAAAAAAGAAAAGAAAAGAAAAAAGAAAAGATAATCATGAAAAGAGCTTATCACAGTGCCCAGTACATAGGAAATACTCAATGGTTATTATAATCCTCATTTAAAAACAAACAAACAAACAAAAAAAACTAACTAAGCCTGTTTTTGTTAGTTAACAATCCAGAGTGTCAACTCTGCCCAAGATTGACTTCTAAGGAGGCCCCACTCTTTTTGTTTATACTTTGAAGGCAGCCTGTTCCTCTTCACCCAAATTGGCCTTCCAGGAGTTCCCTCAATCTACTGTGTTTGTTCCACTTCTGTGTATTTTTTCACGCTGTCTCATCTGCATGCACTGCCATCCTCTCCCTTGTTGGTTTTGGCAAACATCTACTCACCTTCAAGAGCAAGTTCAAATGACACTTGTCATGGAGGGCCTTCCCTGACACCCCAGGGCAGACCTGGGTTTCCTCTGGTCTCTCACTGCTCCTTAGATGTGACATCCATGTCTCCCAGTCCCCTGCCATCCTTCATTATTGCGGTAGACTTGGCCCTATTTGTCAGCAGCAAGAGACAGGGCGGGTAGCTAAGAAAGAGGGCTCACAACAAACTCCAAGATAGTGAGATTATTCTACTCCTCGCCTTGCTACCCAAAGTATATTCTGGGGACCAGTAGTGTCATCACCACCTGGGAAGTTGTTGAGATGTAGAATTTCAGCCCTACCCCAATCCTATTGAATCAGAATATGAATTTTTAAAAGGAGGTGATTCATCTGCACAGCATCATTGCAGAGGCATTGTCTAGAACCTCCCACCGCCCCTGCAAGCAGTGATGGTGGCAAGCAGGGCAGGTAAAGCCATGTGCATACATGAACACTTGATTTATTTAGTTGGGGTTCAACCATGACCATGGAAGAAACCCCAGGTAGGGATTATATCCAAGATGCAATCAAAACCACAATGTAACCTTTCCTTTTTATTGAATCCCCAAATAATCCTTCCCTCATTTCTTTCTTTTTGCCCTCATCTCAAACCTCTCCCAAACCCCATCTCAATTTTTCTAAGGTTGAACCAGCAGAATATGAATTACTCTCCCCCGATTATTACTGACTTCACTTTCATGGGGGTTTTCTTCTTATATTATCATTAGTATGAGGCAGGAGCTCCATGAATGGAGACAACCAAGAGCAGCACCTGGTCACTTTTATTTTTATTTTTACTTTAGGTGGAGTCTTGTGCTGTCACCAAGGTTGGAGTGCAGGGGTGCGATCTCAGCTCACTGCAACATTTGCCTCCCGGGTTCAGGTGATTCTCCTGCCTCAGCCTCCTGAGGAGCTGGGATTACTGGCGCCTGCCACCACACCTGGTTAATTTTTGTATTTTTAGTAGAGACGGGGTTTCACCATGTTGACCAGGCTGGTCTCTAACTCCTGGCCTCAAGAGATCCACCCGCCTTGGCCTCTCAAAGTGCTGGGATGACAGGCATGAGCCACCATACCCAGCCACTTTGATTTTCAAGGGATCACAACCTCTTTCAATGTGGCTCAACAACAAACAGCTCAACTTCTTCTTATGGTCCCAAGAATATGAAGACCCTACAGCTGTAGCCTTATTACTTCACCTGTGTCTGGATATATCTTATCTTATCCATCCAGACATGTTACCTCAAATCCCCTCAATTACTAACTATCTCCACTCTTGTTATATAAAGAATATTTCCGAATTTACATGACTGCATAATTTACAAACTCTTTACAAGCTCTTGAACTAAATACATTTTAGATTCTTATAAATTAGCCAAATGCACTTCTCTCATTCAGAAAAACAGATTTCCCTGATAATCATTCTGCACGTCAGTACATGCGCACTTAATAGCTTTTATCACTGGTCTTGAATTGCTATGAGAATGGAGCCATGAATTGGCTGGCAAGCAGTAGGTTTTCTCAGGAATTTGTTCTTAGGTCAATACATGAATAAGACCCTTGCATCGAGGGAATCAGACTTTGTATCTCCACATCACCAGGGTTTCTGGCACATAGTAGGTGTTATTTGTTTTCAGTGAATAAATGGACAGAAACTGCAGTCATTTCTGCCACCTTTACCTCTAGGGACCCATGTGGCTTCTTAGATTAAATTGTGTGAGAAAAAGATCAGGGAGGAAACCAAAGCAGAAACCTTATTTCGTGCATATTATCATACTGATTTTTCATTCAGTGTAAATAAATAAAAGGGGCTAGTTCCAACAATGGAGCTACAAAAATACCCAGAGATGCATAGGAAAAGTCTACCACTCCCTAGAAATAAATTCATCTACTTGAGCTATTTATTTCAGACACACTTTTTTTCCCCCCAAAATAAATCTTCTGTCCTCCATACAAGTCAGGAGAGGTTGTCTATGTGTCTGCCTATCTTTAGGCTTGTTAGGTTTCTCTGTTTATCTCTCTGTGTCTTTATTTGAATTGGAGCCTGCCAAGGCTCATGGGATATAAGCAAGAGAAAGTAACTTTGGATGACTTAAACAAATACATGATCTATTGGAAGAAAAGCGAGATATTAATAGCTTGCAGAATCAGAAGATATTCTAGAGAACCACACTTTAGGAAGGAAGGAGATGAGGGACGTTTCAGAGTTCTGGGACTAGCATCTCCTGTCATTGAAATGATTAGATGTCAACCATTTTCCATTATTGGGTCACTCAACTCAAGATTCAAATCCCAGGGGCAAGGGTAAATCCCAGGATAACCTTGGGTCACATGTCCAGTCCTTTGCCAGGCAAGGATGGAACACCCAGTTTGATGAACTGATGAAGACCCTATCCAAGAAGGAAGAATAGATATTGTGGTAGACAGAATAATGGACCCCCAAAGATGTGCACATCCTAATAATTGGAAACTACATGAATACGTTAGGTTACATGGCAAGAGAGAATTAAGGTTGAGATAGAATTAAGGTTGCTAATCAGTTGACTTTAAAGAGGAAGATTTTCCTGGATTACCAGGGTATGCCACTATAATCACAAGCTTTCTTTAAATGTAGGCAAGGTAGGTAGAAGAGTGTCAGAGTGATGTAATTAGCCACAGCTGACTCTAAGTATGAGAGGGGGCTCTGAGCCAAAGAATATGGCAGCCCCTAAAGGCTGCAAAAGGTAAGAAAATGATCCTACCTTCAAATCTCCAGAAAGGAACACAGCTTTGCTGGCACCTGGATTTTAGCCCATTGAGACCCGTCTTGGGCTTCTGACCTCCAGACATGTAAGATACTAAATCTGTGTTGTTTTAAGTCACTAAGTTTGTGGTAGTTTGTCACAGCCAACGTAGGAAATGGATATAGAGCTCAACCAGAAAAAAAAAAAAAAAAAAAAAAAAAAAAGGCCTATAATAGAGTGTGCCTTTAAATGTTTGTTTCTATGTTGGATTTTTAATGGAAAGCTTGATAGTTGCAATCCACTTAGGGATGGAGAATTGGAGAATCACAATTAGTTCCAAGACCTACCTCAGAGGAGGTGCTTGAGAAATTCCAGCTGCATAAATTGATAGACACAGAACAGGTGTGGTGTACAGTGTATTTTTGAGGTATCTCATGCCCATTTCTGGAGAACCTTGTGGTGGAACTCCAACGTGGGATTTCCACAACAGAGAGGGTCCTCAGGCACCACCTCCCACAGGGTCTTCAGCAAAGACAAAAGCATGCCCCAAAGTACCAATTTCATCCCAGTACAAGCTCTGGCAAGCAGAGAAATGTGGCCCTCTGGAGGGTATCAGACCTGATGTTCCAGGACATTTGCCAGTCTTCTCTGGAGCATGAGAAAATATTGCACTTGATAATCGCTCATTTTGATTACACTTCTGCTCCGGAGATTATGGTACTTTTTTCTGCAATGTTTGAGAATGCAGCATCTCTGGGTATTGGTCTATGCCCATCAAAAATCAGTGTTGTGATATAATTACATTTGTGAAGCAGATGGTTCACCAACAAGCACGTGGCTGAAGCTCCTGTTGCAAATAGAGGCAACAGATCTGAGGGCTGGGATGGGAGTGGGGGTGGGGGTGGGTTGAAAGCTCCTCTTTGTTCCCAGATAAGAGCCATCTAGCGTGTGTCTCTGGTGTTTTGGCAAGGATTTTGGCAGGGAGATAATTGCGGAGGCTCGGGGAAGGGAATTACTGTTTATTAAACACCTATTATGTGCTGGGTTTCTTCTACACCTATCTCATTTAATATTTAGAGCAAACCTAAGAAGTAGATTTTCATTATCGTCATTTTGCAGGTGGGGAGACTGGGGCTTAAGGAAATTTAAGTTAGGGGTCTACAGGTATGTAGCTGGTGTGGTAGTCATTAGCACTACCCACCAAATACTTCCTATTCTCCTCCCAAGCACAAGAGGATTTCCCTGCTCTTTGGCCCTCTCAAAGTGTGGTTTCTGTTCTCTGACCTTTGAATGAGGGTAGAAGCATGTGACTCGCTTAGGAGACTGAAAGGTGAGCAGAAATGAAGCGGATCTCTTCTGGGTGGAAGCTTTAGGAGCCAATACACAGTCATGTACTTTTTCCCTCCACCATGGTGATGGGTAATGATCCAGATAGAAGTTGCTCTGTCAACTGGCTCTTGGCAGTGAGGATGGCATGGAACAGAGACCCCAGGCAATGTATGAGAGAGAGGAATCGTGAGTGAGCAATACAACTTTGTTGATTTAAGCCACTGAGATTTTGAGGCTGTTGGATGCAGCAGCGTAATCCTGTCTAATACAGCTGCTAAGGAGAAGGTCTGGAATTTGACCACACATCAGCCTGGCTTTTTACCTCCACTCTGCAGAGCACCAAAGTGGTCTTGGTTTCTTGTCCATGATCTACATAGAGAGTTAGGATTTCAGGTTTAGGGTCTTTCCTTTGCTGTGAATCTTTATTTTCCCGAGCTTGTGAAGGCAACCAGGGTTATGTCATTGTTCTCAGGATGTTTTGTCAGGGCTGTTTCTGCCTCCTCAAGAAGCCTGTGAAGATGGGGACTCTGTCCCTCTTTAGACATCCTCTCTAGACATCACTCATGGTACACATGGCTGCTCACATTGTAGATGATAATGAAATACTTCTTGTAGGAGTTATTGGCATAGATTAAAATGATTAAGAAGACAATGAAATAATGAAATGGGATGAAATATAATGGAGTAGAATGAACTGGAGACAGAATGGCTTGAAATGGAAGAGGTTGAGTTGCAATGGAATGAAATGAAATGGAAGTAGATTAGAACAGAATGGATTGAACTGGGATCAAATGGGATGAGTTGGACTTTAAATGGGATGGAGTGGCTTAGAATGGAATAGATTGGAGTGGAATGTATTGGAATGATGTGGAGTGGACTAGTTGGATATCACGGAATGGAACGAATTGGATCGAACATAATTATTGAGTTAAAGTCATACATTGGAATGAAATGGATTGAAATGGAAAAAGTTGGTAGCTTAGTTCTTTTCTTCTAGGGTCCTACCCCTCCCCACCCACCCTGGGACTATTTTTGCTGCTCTTAAGTAGTCAACATAGTGTTGAGAAAATGTTGTTAACTAGTTGACCCTTCTGAGGGAGATAATTTCAATCTCCTCATCAGCTCTACCAGACTGCTTTGCAGGGGATGGCCTCTGGCCTTACATAGTGTGTTTGTGTGGGGTGTGTGTGTGTGTGTGTGTGCGCGTGTGCATATGGTGGGGGTAGGGCACTATACTAGTCATGGTACCCAGGCCACAGCCTTTGAACTAACTAGCAGTTACTGGGCCTGGGGGAAACATGGCTGGGGCGGGGGACATTTGGTTAGCTGCATTTGGTGAAGCCCATGATCTCATTTGCTTTTCTGCCTCTTCCCCACTTCCCCCTCTCCCCCTACCCCTATTCCGTGTTCCCTGTATAGTAACAAGAGGCTTTCTCTGCTTTTTGTTCTTCCCTCTCCCAGAATGAGGGAATGTGCTTGGAAACAGTTGCCGAGGGAGCAATCTTGTTTTTGAAAAAGAAACTGTAAAAAATGTGTTTGTGGGGATGCCAAAGTGGAGGAGCCTTATTTAAGTGAGTGGGGTGGTGGGAATGTGTTTACACAGCAAAAAACCGCAAGCTGGGTGTCTGCTGTTTCTTAAGTGGATGGTATTTTGAAGGGACTTTATGATCTATCTTTTAATTCGTTGTTACTGCTTCCAGTCCAGGAAAGTGTGCCTTCCTGACGTTCTTCATGTAGCTTGGGTTAAGCAGCAGAAAATTGACAGCCAGTCTGAGCCTGTGCTTACCTAATAGAAAACTGGGTACATGCAGCTCAGACAGAGCCATATACATGTGTGTAGCTGGGTGCATCCATGACCACTGTGAGGATTAAATGAGGTGGTACTTACCAACATGCTTAGGACGGAGCCTGGCATGTAGTAAACTCTAACTGAGTGTTAGCCCATTATTGTGTGTACATGTATACCTGCACACAATCCTGCCAACACTCATTGATAGGTACAATTGTATACACATATAAAATTACTTCTTTGGCCGGGCACGGTGGCTCACACCTGTAATCCCAGCACTTTGGGAGGCCGAGGTAGGCGGATCACAAGGTCAGGAGATGGAGACCATCCTGGCTAACACAGTAAAACCCCATCTCTACTAAAAATACAACAAATTAGCCGGGCATGGTGGTGGCGGGCGCCTGTAGTCCCAGCTACTCAGGAGGCTGAGGCAGGAGAATGGCGTGAACCCGGGAGGTGGAGCTTGCAGTGAGCTGAGATTGCGCCACTGCACTCCAGCCTAGGCGACAGAGCAAGACTCCATCTCAAAAAAAATAAAAATAAATATAAATAAACAAAATAAATGACTTCCTTGCATAACTGTGCAGACCAATAGCTAGGCACACCTGTGGGATTATGTTGTTACACCAAACCCTATGCACACTCATAACTTTGCATATGTACCATCAGGTGGTCTCTCATCTTTGTGCATGTCTCCACATCGTGTGCATCATCAAAAGATGAAGGCAGGAAAGAAGAAACAACATTTATTGAGTGTTTTTATATAGAATGTATATAAATGCAATTTGCAAATTTCCTTTGGAAACCTGGCTGAGGGCTTTTCAAGTATGCATCAGAGGATTCCTATTTAGAGCTTCGTTTCTGTGTTCCGCTCTTTCTTGGTTCCAAATGGCTCTTTCCTTTCCATCTCCCCTGCTATCATCTGAATCTTCTTATGTGTTTATTCATCCATCCATCATCCATCCATCCATCCATCCATCCATCCATCCATCCATCATCCATCCATCCATCCATGCATCCCACTAAGATGCTTTACGTGGTGCTGAGTGCTGGGCTATAAGACAGATTTGAGTCAACCCTTTCAGAGACTCTCATCTATCCTAGCATTAAGTAAGTTGTTTGTGTGAAGCTTCACACTAATATGTGTGAAGCAATTTATGATCACAAAGCTCTATTGCATACATGATAATACTTAATTAGCAGAGAATGGGAGATCTCAGATTTTGGAACTTGAATGGCTGGGTTCAGATTCCAGCTCTGCCAATTATTTGCTGTAACTGGACAAGTTACTTAGCCTTTCTGTACCCCAGTTTCTCATCAGTAAAACAGAAATCACAAAATACCCATTTTCAAAGATTTTGGTGAGGGTTGAAGGAATCATATATGGAAAGCATTTAAAACGGTGTGGTACATATTCAGTGCTATGTGTTGTGGCTAAAATTGCTATTGATGATTTTCACAGACAGACCTGTGCAATTAGTGGTGTTATCTCCATTTTGCATATAAAAAGGGTCAGGGCAGTTCAGCGTTACCCATGAATGACTGCCACTGCCTATCAGCTGTCCTCCCTGCCTGTTCCCAAGGAGGGAGACAACCCTTCTGCCAGCCCCCAATCCTGAGGCAATCATTTATTCCCACTCTCAGTCTCCCAGGAACTGTCAGTGAACACAGATTTGAGTCTTGTTCTGAGAGGAGGGCTTCATAAATGGCTGCTCAAGGCTCAGGAAGCCTCAGCTGCATTTGTCTGTTTCCAACACTCTCCCACTTTGACTCATCTCTAGGGTTCTTAGCCCCTCTAACATGGGCTTCTCAGTGTGAAACAAGATTTTTATGTCAGGAAGGCATGGTGGAGAATGATTGGTTAGGGGTGAGTTGTGGTATATTAGAAAGAACCAGAACCTTGGGGCCAGACCTGGGCTTTAGTCACTTTCAGGCAGAACAGTTCCCTGTCCTCTCTGTGCCTCATCTGTAAAATGGGACGACAATTTTTCCAGTATGTCCTCTCACAGTAGGGTAGCCATAATGGAGAAGCAGGCTTTGTCTTCAGGCTGACCAACATTCAGACCCCAGCTTTGCCTCTCACTGACTGGGACTCACTTGTCTTCCCTGCAATGGAATTAGCCTGAGTTCTTAGTTGCAAGCAAAAGAACCTAACTCTAAATGATCCCAGCAGAAAATGAATGTATTAAAGGAAGCTTATAGAATTTCCGGATGTCTGAGAAACTGGCTTAGAAACTGAATAAACAAAGAGAGAATAAATAGCCAGAACTACCCCCAAACCCATGCCACAAAAGCTGTCCTGGGAGGACCCTGCTATTGCCCACACTGGGCACTGGATGTTGCTGTGGTGTTACTTTTCCCAAAATGGCTTCTTCACTGTTCCTGTTACTTGGGCTACAAGCTCCCAATTCAAAGTCACATCTGATTGGCCAAGCCTAGGTCATGTGCTCTTGCCTGTGCCACAGGGGAGGCTGGGAAAGCAAATATTTGGTCTTTTCAACTTGTTGGAGGGAGGCTCAATTTCTCTCCAAGACCCATAAGATGGGGAGCTCCCAAACATAGGAGAAGGAGATGAAGATGATTTTAAAAACACAGCAAAGGCAGGGCACGGTGACTTATGCCTGTAATCCCAGCACCTTGGGAGGCCGAGGCTGGCAGATCACAAGGTCAGGAGATGGAGACCGTCCTGGCCAACATGGTGTAACCCCATCTCTACTAAATATAAAAAAAAAAAAAAATTAGCTGGGCGTGTTTGTGCACGCCTGTAGTCCCAGCTACCCGGGAGACTGAGGCAGGAGAATTGCTTGAACCTGGGAGGCTGAGGTTGCAGTGAGCAGAGATCACACCACTGCACTCCAACCTGAGCAACAAGAGTGAAACCCCATCTCAAAAACAAACAAACCAAACCAGCAAAACCACAACAAAAACAAAAAACGAAACTAAACTGTCAACTACAATATGGATTCCTGTTCTGTACAATTTGGAAACCAAGACCTATTTCTAGGAATTATTGTGAAAGTTACATAAATTAACATGAATTAGGCATAATACCTAACACATTATACGCGCTCAACAAATGCTGGTTTCCTGCCCCAGTTACTAGAAGGTGCTCCAGGGTCTGAGTTTCTGGGTGGTTCCCAGAAGGCTTCCTTTTCCTAGCTATGGAGGAGGTAAAGACTGCCTTTGTCCATGATGCTGATATATCTCCAGATTCCCAGTTGCTCACAGATGCTCCAGAGAACAGCTGTTCCTGATACATGAGAGAAGCGAGCCCAGTACCGTTTGGTTCTCAGGAGGAGGTCAGGATTGGAAATGGTCTTGCTCTTTTGCCTAAAACTGGAGTAAAATTTCTCTCAGCAGATGGACAGAAATGAAGATGACTGGCTCTTGGTTCATTAATCAGAGCATCCTTTGAGCATACGCTTTTCTCTTGTTAAAGACTTACTGTATTTCATTTCCACCAAAGCCTTCTACAGGTTTCATAGGTTTCAGATACCAATTGGCCTCTCTTAGAGGAAAACATAGACTCATGGATATGTTCACGTCATTTGCCCATTCTCCAAGGCTGAAGTTCAAGTCGACACCCTTGGGTGAAGCTGTCCATGATCATTCATTCCCCAGTAACGTCAGCCTTCTCTGACTGCCTCTGAAGCTCATATTCTTCCTCACTCCTGTTCTTTCTCCCACAAATATTTGTTGAGGGCCTACTACATACCAGGCACTAGAAATAAAGTAAGTCATAAAACCAACAAGCTATCTGCTCTCAGAGAATTTTCCATTCTGGTAGAGGAAAGAGAAAATAAACAAGAAATAAAATAATTCTATATTGCTATGGGTGAGTGTTAGGAAGACCAAAACAATGAAGTCAGGGAAGATTGGGCAACTTTATATGTGGATGTCAATGAGGTTCCTTCTAAGAAAGACTGAGCCATAAAAAGGCCTAAGGAAGAGTTCAAGGTGGAAGGAATCACAGGAAAACAGATTCTTAGGCAGGGGTGAGTGAGCTGGTGTGTCTGGGTACGAATAAAGGATTAGCATGGCTAGCGAGCAGTGAGGGAGGGAGAGAGGAGGTGGATAAAGCTTAGTTAATAGTGCTTGGTATCTTGGTTTGTTCAATCAGATTTCCTATAAGTCAGACCTGTGCCTTCTACTTTTTGGTGTCTGCCTACTGTTGTGTCTAGTATATTCTATTTACCCAAGAGGCACTGAAGTTTATGCCTGATTGACAGAATCCCTCCTCCACTTATATATCACCCTGCATAGGTGGCCCTGGTCCCTTCGAATTGTTATTTTCTACAAAATCATGACGCTGAATGCAGATTGTGAGGGTCCTCCACTGGATTAGGTGGGGTGCATCTAAGTTGGGTCACGTTTTGCCAGTGCAGTCAAATCAGGAAGTGCAAATCTAAGCATGGTGCGTAAGAACCAAAATCTGATGAGAAAATTTTATTATGCACTCTTTGGGGTAGGTTGGGACCATTTTAATACCTCCAGGGGATTAGTTTAAAGGCACAGCCCTCTGGACCTCCCATTTCACAACCTCCTTGTCAAATGCTTACATAGACGTATCAGAATACTTCTGCTAGGAACATGCCCACAGGAGAGAAGCGGTGATGTTGCCCTGGAGCCTCCTAATTCTGCTGCCTCTGGCTGAGACAGGGTAGGCAAGAAATCAACACTTTCCTTTTCAGACTGCATGGCTTCAAGGAAACAAGTAAATTCTCAGCCTCAGGGTAAATATTGGTATGAAATGACCCTGATTTTTCTCCCTACCCCCATTCCCCATGGCAGGAGAAGTTAGGTTGGTATTTGAACCAAAGCTTTATAAATAATTTGCAGGAAAAGGCACACCCTGGTTAGAACCAAAGACATATGTATTTCAAAGGAGCCATAGACATTCTCACTTTTCTGTCCTGGCTGGCTCCAGGGAGTTGGAGGCAGAGAGAATTGTAGTCTATTGTGCTCCAGGCTGTCCAGGGGTTTTAGAGATGTCTGTGGAAAATAGAATCTCCCAGGATGGTCAAAGTCAAAAGGCTTGGTGAGACCTTTGCTATGTTGATGGGTCGCTCTGTGGTGTCACTCAGGATCCTTCCCCATTGCTTGGGTCTTTGTGTTTTGGACTCATCTGCCCATGTGGTTAGCCTCACATAAGACCTAGACCCTAACACGTCCTCACTCATCTGTCCTGTTTCTGAGCATCCTCTCTGAACGTATCTTGCAACATCCTTCTGAGCAGCTTCTGACCCAGTTAATCATCCTATTTCATTTGGATCTTGACTTTGGGCACTTTTCTCTCATCTTAACCCTGGACTGTCCCCCTACAGCTAAAATGCCAAGTCTATAAGAACTCAAAGGCATTTTTCTATCCCAGCCATGCCCTCCTGTGTCGGTCCAGACCCATGGTCAGGACCCAAGCTGTGAAGAACAGAATGAGTCTTTCTTGTCTCTGCATTCTAGGTCCTTTATGCCTTGACTCTTAGATCTTCCAACCTCTTTTATAGGCAGTGGGTCCTTTGAATACCTACCATATGCAAGATAAAATTATAAGTGGGCTGAGGGTGGAAAGTTTGAACTCTGCCTTATAAGAAAAACCCTGATTTTTTTTCTCTATCAGTGCTAGAAATGGAAAGTTTCTACAGATTTGTTTCCTTAGGTACTAGAACCTCTATTCCTAGTTTGCTGAAAGTTTTTTATTGGTGATACACGTTGCATTTCATTACATGATTTTTCTGCATCCATTGAAATGATCTTATGGCTGTTTTTTTTTTTAGGCTGTTAATATTATGAATTATTTGGATTGAAATTCAAGTGGTAAATCAACCTTGGATTAATTAGAAGAGGATAATGTAGTGGCAGAGGTGGACCTAGGATGTGGCTATCAATAGAACACAAGTTAGCCCATAGGACCCTCAGTATTCTCAAGTAGATAATGTAAGACTTGGCAAAAGTAGCCAGAAAGGTAGGTATTCAGACGGTGTGGGAGAGAGCTTTCTCCTGGGGACAGAGTGTATGCATATTATTCTCAGGTTCTTTGGAGAACTAGTTGGTATAGAAGAAATAAAGAGACTATGAGTTTTAGGATTTATGAGTGGGTGTAGGATCGTGTAATTCTTTCTTGGGCAACAGGGAAGGGAGGCATTTGTTTGGATATAGGAGCCATTAAGGTACAAATTAAACAAGACTTTCAGGTAATTGTTACAAGACTGTCAAAGAAAAACACTTTGACGGGTAGGGATGTTCTTTTTTACCTTGCATTAGCATCAATCACTGCACCGAGCATAGAGTACATCTTTAACACACGAGACTGATTGCTTGAATGATACACCAAATTCCATTAAAACAGATTCGAAGCTCATCCAAAATCTCCTCTCTGGTAGAACTGGGCTGTGGCAAATGGAACTGGAAATAAGTAGGCCACCCCTGGGCCTTGACAGTGTGTTATGCACAGGACTTTGTTATAATGTCGTTTTACATAGTAGGTGCCTATTATCAAATAGGTATATGACTATTGTCATAAGAGAAAGTGGGAATGAATCTTAGCAAAGTAGATGTCCGAACATTTGAAAAAGATTTTAATTGCAAGTATTCTGGAAAGGAAAGCAAATTAAATTAGTCGTATACATGAAAAAAAAAAAAAAAAAAAAACTGATACAAGAAAAAGAGGAAGGGGTTTTGAGAATATCTTACTTTATCACCTTGGAGCCGTTATCCTGTCCACCAAAGGTGGTTCTTCTTAGTCCTAACTCTTAAGCTAAATGTGTTATTTATAATGCTTTCTAAGTCAAAGAGAGAGAAAAAAAAGAATGAATGAAAGAAGGAAAGACAAGGAATTCTAAGTCAGTCTTTATCCTTCTCTTGTTCTGAAAGCCAATGATTTTAAAGAACGTGGACAAAAACGAAGTGACCTTGGACAGGTCACTTAGCTTACCTGAGTCTTAGTTTCTTTGTCTGTGAAAGGATGCTGATAATGCTAAGCATTTAGGTCTACAATAAAAAAGAAATGAGAAAATGTATTTGAAAATACCTACCTAGAATAGGCCCAGGGTGGGGGGAAAGATGAGACCCCATGGAGTTTCAAATGTCTTTTAAAAAAGAATCTTCATTTGACCTTTGAAAAGTTATTTAATATCTCTAAGCCAACTTTATTCTACTTCCCAAAGTTGTCTTGGCTTCCCTTACAGATCTTTTGAATTTCCATATGAATTTTAAAATTAGATGATCATTTCTACAAAAAAAGTCTGCTTGAATTTTTATTGCGATTGCATTGAGTTTAATAAATCTGCTGCTATTTTTATCTCTGTTTCCACTGTATATAATGTGTCCTTTTTTCTCTGATTGTTTTTATTATTTTCGTGTTGGTTTTCAGCAATTTAATTAAGATTAATTTGGGAAATAAGTGATGGCTTAAAATACTGAGTATTTAAAACCATGAACATGGCCTATTTCTGCATTTATTTAGGTCTTTTAAAATTTCTCTCAGTAAAGTTTTTATAGTTTTTATTGTACTGGCCTTGCGCATCTTTTGTGAGATTTATCCTTAAATATTTAATATTTTTGTTGCTATTGTAAATGGTATTTTATTAACTTTCAGTAGTCCATTACTATGTTATACAAATACAACTGAGTTTTGTGTATTAACCTTGTGTCTTGCAGTCTTGCTAAAATCACTTTTTAGTTGTAATAGTTTTTTTTTTAGATTCCAAAGAATTTTCTACAGAGATGATCTCATCTGCAAATAAAAACAGTATTAATTTTCCTTTTCCAATATGGACTCCTTTTCTTTTCTTTTTCTTGCTGTATTGTACTGGATAGAACCTCTAGTAAAATGTTGAATATAAATGGCAAAAGTAGATGTTCATTCTTGCTTTTCTCTTGACTTTAGGGGATAAGTGTTGGATCCCACACTATTAAGTATGGTGTTATATGTAAATTTTTTCATAGATGTCCGTTATCAGTTTGAAGAATTTCTCCTCTATTCCTAGTTTGCTGAAAGTTTTTTATTGGTGACACACATTGCATTTTATCAAATGATTTTTATGCATCCGTTGAAATGATCTTATGGCTGTTCTTTTTTGGACTGTTAATATTATGAATTACATGGATTGAAATTCAAGTGGTAAACCAACTTTGGATTAGTTAGAGTATCACCACTTAGTCATGATGTATTATTTTTATATGTTGCTAAATTTAGTTTGCTATAATTTACTGAGAAATTTTTAATCTATGTTTTTTATGGACATTGTTCTGTAGTTTTCTTTTCTTCGTAATGTTTTTCTTTGTATCAGGGTAATGCTGGCTTTATGGAATGAGTTGCAAAATATTCCATCCTTGTCAATGTTTTGGAAAAAGTTTTGTAAAATTAATATTATTTCTTCCTTAAATGTTTTTAGGCCAGAAGCTGAAGTCATTCCTTTGAGACTTCCTAGTGTGAGCATTTATGCTATAAATTAGCCTCTAGGTACTGCTATAACTGCATCTCACACATTTTGATATGTTACATTTTTCATTCTATGAAGTTCAAAATACATTTTTATTTCCCTCTTAATTTTTAAATTTTATTCAGAGGTTATTTAGAAGTGAATTTTGGCCACCAAATATTTGGGCATTTTCTGTTATTGGTTTCTAATTTAATTCCACAAGGTCTCACAATATAGTTTGGGTGACATGAACCCTTTTAAAATGATTGAGATTTTATTCTATGGCCTAGAATATGGTTCATCTGTGGATTTTTCTAGGTTTTATTATTTGTGATAAGAAATCTACTACTATTCTCATCTCTTTTTCTTCCATATGTAATGCATCCTTTTTGTCTCTGATTGCTTTTATGATTTCTGGTTGGTTTTCAGCAATTTAGTTAAGGTATGCCTCAGTGTAGTTTTCTCCATGTTTCTTGTGCTTGTGATTTGTTAGCCTTCTTGGATTTGTCAGAGTTTTCATAATATTTTGAGAATTTGTTCAAATATTTTGAGAAGTTGTTCAAATTTTTTTAATGCCTCCTCCTTTCTTCTCTCCCCTGGGAATCCTGATTCTACATATATTAAGTCACCTGATGTATTTCACAGTTCAGTCATGCTCTTTTCATATTTTGCTCTCTTTTTTAATCTAAGTGTTTAATTTTAATTGATTTATGACCATGTTTTCTAGTTTACTAATATTTTCTCCTCCATTGTGTCATCTGCTTTTAATCCAATCCAGCATATTTCTTGTATCTTATATATTGTAGTTGCTATCATTAGAAGTTTGAATTTGCTTCAAATGAAGTAAAGGTAGTGATCTTAGACCTGAATGTATTTTAAGAAGAGTTATTTAATAAATAGGTAGTGTTTGAATTTGGCAATAGCCATGGAAGTGACTGACACTTAGGAAACTTCCTGTTACATGTTCTCTGATAGATGGAGAAACTGAGGCTGAGCTGTATGCAGATTCCTCAGACCATGCGTGAAGGCACTTAGTAATGTCTTTCCTCTCTGTCTTCAGGCAGCTCACTGTTCCACACGCTCCAACCATTCCCACAACAGTCAGCGGGGTAGACACAGTATCACATGCTGATCAGTGAGTAAAGTCCTTTCTGCTGTGTATTTATTAAGATTAATTTACTAGGGTGGTTGGGGGTTTATCGAGCACTTAAAAATGTTAATGGACACTGTTCCCAATAAATCATGTCAACAGATCTTTATAAAAACAGTGGGAAGCCTTTAAATTGAGCCTAAGAAGCAGTATAGACTTCACATGGTGGGCTCAGTACAACCTTTAAGAAAATGACAGGTATTATCAGCCCGAGTCTGGAGCCTGTAATTCCCCAGCTACTGAATTCTCCATAGGAAGCCATCCTCATAATAATAGTTATTATTTGTTAATGCCTACTGTTTGCAGGAGATTATTCTTGGCATTTGATAGATGCTCTCTTTGATCTCATCAATGTGTGTTTTATTAACTCCCATTTCATAGATGAGAAAATCAAGGTCCTGATAAATGAAGCCCAAGATTGTGGCTTTTCTCCAAGTGTCTCTCTCTAAATTCTGCAATGTCAGACTTCTAAGAGTTTCTACAATGATATGTTATCCTTTCCTGTATCTGGGCTTTGGCTTCCATCGTTCCTTCTGCCTGGAACATCCTTTATCTTGCTTTTTTGCCTGTCTTTGCATCTCAGCCCTCTTGATAAAACAGATCAGTCATGTTACTCACCACTTAACTGTCTTAGAACATCCTCTTTGCTTTAGGATGAAGCGTGTGCTTCTTAGTATGGCCAACAAGGCAAAATTGAAGAGACCTTTCCTAGCCACTTCTTCTAATAAAACCCATCTCCCCATTCCCTCTGCACCCTCTCTCCCTTTTCCTGTTTTACTTTTCTCCATAGCCTCAGTCTTACCTGACACTATACATTTATCTACTGTGTTATCATTCTCCCCCACTTGAATGTCATCACCATGAGGGCAGGTATTTTTGTCTGTTTTGTCTACTGTGTGTCCCTAATGCCTCCTCCAAATGTTGCAGAGAAGCTGTCAAAAGTGAAGGCAAAGGAAAAGTCATGGAATGCGATAGTGGGAATGTACTGGTGACCTTCACAAGGTGGTTGTGGACAAAGAAGCCAGACCATGGTGGTGGAAGCAGGGAAGAAGAGGAGGCAGTAGGCAGAATACTCTATCAAGATTCTTTTTTCCTTAGCTAATGCATGCTGGGCTTAATACCTACGTGATGGGTTGATAGGTGCAACAAAGCACCATAGCACACATTTACCTATGTCACAAACCTGCACATCCTGCACATGTACCCCGGAACTTAGAATTTAAATTTTGTGTAAGTTTTTTTTTTCCCTTTAGGCTAATTTTTTTTTAAATTCTTACACTACTCCACTTCTTCTCTCTCTCTCTCTCTCTTTTTTTTTTTTTTTTTTTTTTGAGACAGAGTTTCGCTCTTGTTTCTCAGGCTGGAGTGCAATGGGGCGATCTCAGCTCACCCCAACCTCCGCCTCCTGGGTTCAAGTGATTTTCCTGCTTCAGCCTCCTGAATAGCTGGGATTACAGGCATGCACCACCACGCCAGGCTAATTTTGTATTTTTAGTAGAGACAGGGTTTCTCCATGTTGTTCACATTGGTCTCGAACTCCTGACCTCAGGTGATTCACCCATCTTAGTCTCCCAAAGGGCTGGAATTACAGGTGTGAGCCACTGTGCCTGGCCACTTTACGCCACTTCTTGGCCACATTTGGCACAGTTGCCTGCTCCTTTCTTCTTCTTAGAACACTTGCCTCCCTTGGCTTGTGCCTTCTCCTTACGTTTCTGGTGACTCCTTGATGTGGTTTGGGTGTGTGTCCCCACCCAAATCTCATGTTCAATTATAATCCCCAGTATTGCAGGTGGGGCCTGGTGGGAGGTGTTTGGATCTTGGGGGCCATGTCTAGTGGTTTAGCACCACCCTTCCCAGTGCTGTTCTCCTGATAGTGTTCTCATGAGATCTGGTTGTTTAAAAGTGTGTATTACTTTCCCCCTCTCTCTCTTCCTCCTGCTCTGGCCAGGTAAAACATACATGCTTCCCCTTCACCTTCTGCCATGATTATAATTTTCCCAAGGCCTCCCAAGCCATGCTTCCTGTACAGCCTACAGAACTGTGAACCAATACTAAGTCTTTTCTTTATAAATGACTCAGTCTCAGGTATTTCTTTATAGCAGAACATAGTGCAAGAACAGACTAATACAGTCCTTCTGTCTCAATTCTTGGATTTCCTATGTTGTTCTGTGTGTTTCAAGTATGTCTTATTACTCTTTCCATGGCTGATGGCTTCTCATTATTCAGGTCTCAACTCACCTGTCTGTAACAACCACATTTTCCAGCTTCTGTACTTGATGCTTTGATGTCTTGGCACCTTGGTAACCCTAGAGGGACTGCCCCTCTCAGGATTAGCCAATTCCTGGAGATAGTAAAGGAATGAACTTCAAGCGTGACTGTCTTATGCAAACTAACCAATCCAAAGTCCACACCCCCAACCACCTCCGTTATGGGCTCACTCAGGGTTGATTACCCACCTGTCCTAATCACCCCAGGGCCAGTGATTAAGATTTAGCTCAGTTAGGCAAGACCAGGCTACGTAGTAGTGATGAATAAACCTGTAAGTCCAGTAGCTTAATTCAGTAAAACTTTCTTACCTACACAAACTCTGCCACACATGGGCAGCCATCTCCATCTCATAGCAATGCCATCCAAACCTGTGGCCTCCAACATTACCACATCAGTCGCCTGGAAGCGGCTTACATCACTTCTACCCTTACTCCATTGGCCAACATATAATCACATGGTCCCCGTCTACCAGCAAGGGAAGCTGGGAAATGTAGTCTTCCTAGGTGCCCCAGCCATGGCAAACTGCAAAGCCTTGTCTCTCTACTACACCATGAAAGGGAGAAGGGAGCCTCTTCAAGAGGTTGTGAACTACTGCCTAGAGAAAGCTGACCAGAAAGCAGTGAGAGCTTAGGAGCAGCTAGTGAGCTGGGATTTGCTCAGTATCTCATCAGCAGCTAGTTTCTCGTATTCTGCATTCTCTAGCATGCTAGGAGCCCAGGATGTGGACAGTGACATTGGAAGTGCATGATTCACGTTCCACTTCCACCATTGGGTAACTGTTTGGCCTTGGGCAAGTCGCTTCACCTGTCTCAGCTCTTATTTGTCTACCACTGAGAGTAGGCATCAATACCTGCCTCACAGAGCCGGCATAAGAACTGGAGACAGATGATGCATGCATCGTGCCTGGCAGGAACACTTTGCTCAGTCAGTGATTGTCACCATGATCATTGTTTTTATCATCTTGATAATTATAGTGAAACCTATTGAGGCATGGACCTTAGCAAAGTGGGAGCAGCTTTCGCTTTTGGATTTCCAAGTCTCTGTATACAGTGACCCCTATGGAAGACCACGCATCTGTTTCAGAGAAGAGAATAAAACCTGCCTCTGGGTTTGGCCATTTCCTTTGTCTTACAGTTGTCACGGGATCTTCACCCCTCCCAGCTCCATTGGAAGGTCAATTGCAGTGCAGGCCTTTTCCAGGGTAATAAGTTTTTAATGTAGATGCAGTTAGTGAATAAGCAGTTGATTAGTTCATTATGAAAATACTGAAAACAACACCATTTGCAGTGGCAGAAGCTTCAGGAAGACAGATGTGTTCCCTTTTCATGTTATCAGCTGGGTCAGAATGCCAGGAAAGTTAACATATTTTACCGTAATATTAAGCCCTTTTAACACTGAAAGGCCATTATGTTAGAAAAAAATCCCCCTCTGGGGTGTTAATTAGAGAGATAGAGCTTTAAAAAAAATCATAATCCCATTAAATTCCTCTCTTATAGCCATTTTCATAAAGAATCCTTAATGTGAATTGTGGTTGGAAAACCACAACTCTGGCTAAAGAATTTATGAAAAACACTAGGCAGCTGATTTATCATTTTTAAGACGAGGAAAACAAAACATTTGTCAGTTTCCTGGCCTTGGATTTCTAAAACAATTATAAACAGCCTAGACCAGAAGTCAGAGAGCAATGCCATCTTTGTAGTATGGTCTCTAGCCTGGCCTAAAGCTAATGATGACAGATGATTGCTCTGGGTGGAAATGTATGCTCTGTGTCCCAGCTTCGGATCACTCTCTTCTCTTGGGGCTTTATTGGGTTGCACTGGGTCTCTGGCTGGCGTGGCAATCTGGTTATGAATCCTTACATGTGTACTTAAAATAGGTATTTAAAATACACGTTCAGGCCAGGCGCAGTGGCTCATCCCTGTAATCCCAGCACTTTGGGAGGCCGAGGCAAGTGGATCACCTGAGACCAAGAGTTCGAGACCAGCCTGGCCAACATGGCGAAACCCCGTCTCTACTACAAATACAAAAATTAGCTAGGCGTAGTGGTGTGTACCTGTAATCCCAGCTACTTGGGAGGCTGAGGCAGGAGAATCACTTGAACCTGGGAGGTGGAGGTTGCAGTGAGCTGAGATTGTGCCGTTGCACTCCAGCCTGGGCAGCAGAGTGAGACTCCATCTCAAAAAAAAAAAGTAAAATATATGTTTATTTGTTCATTTATTCATCTCTGTGATAAATATCTGCTGAGCCACTCTGCATGCCGTATGTTGTGTGAGTGCAGGAGATACAATGGTGAATGAAGTAGACAAGGTCCCTGAACTCAGGGACTTTGTGTTAGTCCATTTTGTGTTGCTATAAATGAATACTCAAGGCTGGGTAATTTATAAAGAAAAGAGATTTGTGATGAGAACACATGGATGCATGGAGGGGAACAACACACACTGGGGCCTGTTGGGGGCGGTGTGGAGAGCATCAGGAAGAATAGCTAATGGACAGTGGGCTTAATACCTAAGTGGTGGTTGATCTGTGCAGCAAACTACCATGGCACACGTTTACCTATGTAACCAACCTGCACATCCTGCACATGTACCCCTGAATTTCAAATACATTTTTGTTTTTTTTGAGGTTGAGTCTTGCTCTATTGCCCAGGCTGGAGTGCAATGGTGCCATCTCGGCTCACTGCAACCTCCACTTCCCGAGTTCAAGCCATTTTCCTGCCTCAGCCTCCTGAGTAGCTGGGATTACAGACGTGTGCCACCATGCCCAGCTAGTTTTTGTATTTTTAGTAGAGATGGGGTTTCACCATGTTGGGCAGGCTGGTCTCGAACTCCTGACCTCAGGTGATCCGCCCGCCTTGGCCTCCCAAAGTGCTGGGATTACAGGCGTCAGCCACGGCACCAGGCATAAAATAAAAGTTGAAGGAAAAAATAAAAAAGAAAAAGAAAAGAGGTTTATTTGATTCACCATTCTGCAGGCTGTACAAGAAGCATGGTGCTGGCATCTGCTTCTGGTGAGGGCCTCAGGAAGCTTCCAATCATGGCCGAAATTGAAGGGGGAGCAGGCGTGTCACATGGCAAGAGAGCGAACAAGAGAGAGACAGCAGAGATCCCAGACTCTTTTTAACAACCGGATCTCTTGTGAACTCATTAAGGCAGTGGAGAGGGAACCTTGCCATTTGTGAGGGATCCACCCCATGACCCAGACACCTCCCACCAGGCCCAACCCCCAACACTGGGGATCACATTTCAGCATGAGATTTGGGGCAGGGGAGCAAATCTCCCCAAACCACATCAGGCTTCTAGTTCATGGAGGGGCTACCCATTGATCAACAAATCACAGAGACTGGCATGAAGTTGCAAATGGAGTAGATTTCATGGAGGAGGAACTTGTGCAGTGCTGGGAGAGTGAATGGCAGGAGGCGGGTGGGGGGGCAGGAGTCAAGGAACGCCTTCCCTGAAGCTGACATGAAGGAAGGCAGGGGTGAGCAGATGAATGGGGGTGCTTCCAGCACAGGAAATAGTATTTGCCAGGGTTCCACCCTGAGAGAGAAAGAACAAACAGCATTTGGGGAAATGAAAGGAGACCAGGTGGCTAAAAGTTTAGCAAGAGCAAGAGAGTGGGGAGTGACATGGCACGAGGCTGGAGGGGTGGGTGGGGGCTGTGTGGGCCAGGTAAGGACTGTCATCTTTATCCTGAGAGAATGGTAACCACTGGAGTAACGTAGGCGACATGATCTTGTGTGCATATTTATGTGCTGACATTCGTATGCATATGATAAAATTGCAACATTGTGTGATGATGAGTGAATTGCTTTATCTCTGGGATTCTTCTCTCATTTGTTAAATGATACTAATAACAGGACTTACTTCTGGTTTTACAGTAGCTACTCTATGAAATAACCCAAATGAAAATGCTCATCCTAGTGTTTGGTATGCTGGATGTATATGAGGCAGTTTTCTTCCTTCCTTCCCACTTTCTCTCCTTCCCTTCCTTTCCCCCGTCTCCCTCCTTCCTTCTCCTTTTCTGCCTTTATAAAATGAGCTAACTGAATATGTCTTGCTTCTTTTAACTTTAGGACTCAGGGATGTTTTCTTTTTCAACTGGGGACTCTGCTTTGCTTATTGCGCTTATTAAATCAGTTGGTTATCAAATCAGTCAATGAGTGAGTATTAAATGGGCACTAACTTTATGCTTGGTTCCGCAGAGATGCTTAAGATGCCTAGGGGATTGGAAGGCTTCCTAGTTATAACACCTGCACATCTTTGTAGTCCAAAGTGCACAAGAAGTCCTTAATTAAACAGGTGGCTTTAGGAATAGATACTAAATAAAGCCAGGTTACTGGCTGGTTGTTCATCCTCAAGGGAATTAGTAACTGAGTCGTTAGTCATAGCATATAATCAACGTGTGCATGAAGCCTCTTTAAATATACGCAACCATCTTGAGTTTGGTCTTGACTGTTTCCTCTCTGTGTCACCATCTAGGGCTCCTCAGTTTCTTTTTTTGTGTGTGAAATAACAATGAAAACACCATTTCACCATCACCTTCATGCTGGCAAGAAGAGCCGTCACTGTCTTCCAGCAGCAATATCAGTCTGTTTTCGCATATCTGTTTAGGCCCATGAGAGAGTACAAAGAACAATGATATGACTTAATTACAATTCACTTGTCATGATGATTTTTTTTTTTTTTGGTAAATAATCTTGATGTAAATTCCTAGTGGGTCACAAGAGAGGAGGCGGGATTTTAATGAACTGGTGATGAAGTGGAAATATTTTGAAATGCCGAATAATGTATTTTGCTTGTCACCTAATTACTTATCTGCTGCCTAATAGCACATTTCATAATATCTTACTTCCCGATCTGTTCAACTGGCAATAAAAATTCTTTTTTGTGATTGCCATGTGCTCCCAAGTAAAGACCAGTGCGTTAGGAGCTCAACATATAATGATGCTTTAATGACTGCGATAATGTCCATTTTATCAAATGGAAAAAAGGTTTTGTTTCATTGAAAATACATTTTCTTCTCCATGTGAATATTATTTGAAAAGGAACCGTTCGTCAGTCAGAAGAGATGTGTGTGCACGTGCGCGCGTGCACACACACACACACACACACACACATTCTCACTCATTTACCAATCCAGAAACAAAGAGTTTTTAAGTTTTGTTTAACACCTTACTTTTGTGTTAACAATGCAATATAAACACACAGAAATGCTGAAGGTATCCTAGATGGACAAAACTCTTATATGCTTTGAAATATATGTATATATTCTATATATTTCAGACACTACAATGTGGAAATGGCATATATGTGTGCGTGTGTGTGTACACACACACGCACACATATTTTCCTAATTGTAGATTAAACTGATTGCATGTTTACTGTGTTCCAGGACCTGTGCTGCATAATGGGAGTGTAAAGAACAAGAAGACACTGTTTCTGCCCGCATAGACCTAACACTCTAGATCAGCAGTTCTTAACTGGGGGCAATTTTGCTCCCCACCCCTATTTGGGGCTATTTAACAATAGCTGGAGACATTTTTGGTTGTCACACCTTGCAGGAGCCAGTGGGCAAGGATGTGCTAAGCTCCTGAAATGCACAGGACAGTCCCCTATCACCCACCCAAGCCAGGAGTGAGTCTTCCCAAGATGTCAATTGTGGTGAGATTTGGAAACTGTAGTCTAATGGAGAAAACAAATGAAAAACCCAGCAATTACAACAGAGTCAGGTCAACGTATTCTAAGCCAGAGTAAGTTCACAGGGCTGTTGGAGGAAAGTGGTTGAGCATCTCACCCAGCTTGGAGGTTCAGGGAGGGCTTCCTGGAGGAGATGATGGCTGATTGGAGTGATAAACTAGAAGAAGAAATGGGGAAAAGGCATTCTGGGAAATGTAGCACTGACTGAGGAGTCAGAGTCCTGGCGGATTCCACAGTCTGGGACATGCTGGGGCCTTAAACAAGTCATATCGCCTCTCTGGGCCTCAGTTTCCCATCCCCATCCTTCGTTCTCAATAAATGAGAGGCTGGACTGGTTGATCTTCAAGGTCTTTACTAACTTGATATTTATTATCCTATACCTCTGGCTTGTATAAACTTGTAAAATATAGCATTTGGTTTTGGTTGTTGTTGGTTTGTTTTCTGGGTTTTAATTTTCATTATGGGGCCTTCTCATGCAACCATTTCCAGCCTCCTGTTTGTCTATCCAACACAAAAATGACTTTCTTCTGGTCCCTGCCTTTTGCTGGGCTCTGGAAACACAGATATTCTTCCTTCTCATGCACCTTACAATCTGGCCCCCTTTCATCACGGTCAGGGTCCTTGACTGTCTCTTGGGAGTTAAGGAGCTGTGAGCCCATTGGTGCCTATACTTCTTCCTTAAGACCATGTTGATCCTCAGAGAGATGGCAGTGGCCTGAATTAAGGCAGGCAAACTGGAGACAGAACTGGGGGCAGAGATGAAGGCTAAGAAATTTGAGAAATGTTTATGAGAAAGAATTACCAGGACTGGACCCCTTATTGGGGATGGAGAGATGAGGTGATGGAGAAGGCCAGGAGGGCTTTGGACTTGAGAGGGTGAGTAGCAAAGCCCTCCTCTCACATGGGGTGAGGTGCGGAGGGAAGACACTGGTTTCATACGAAGATGAAACCATCTCTCTCTTTCTTCCTGGTAAGGGGACCAGGGAGGCCTGTGGGAGTGTAAGAGGTCCAAAGGAGCCAAGCTGATTCCTTTATATTCTCTGGATCCAAGGCAGCTCTGAGATAGAAAAAGAAAGACTCCTTATGTGGGGAAAGGGCCCTTTATGCTCCAGGAACTTCCTGAGCTCCCATAATAGACCTAGGCAAAGATATGAGAGAAATTTATGACTGGGTCCTGGTCCTCAGCACAGGACACCAAAAGAGGGTTGCATTTAGCATGAAATAATCTCAGCTTCAGTCCCAGAGCTGCCTATCAGATGCTAGCTCTTGGCTTCACTTTCCCTCATTTAAAAAAGGTTTGGGATGGACGTGGTAGCTGGCTCCTGCCTGTGATCTCAGTACTTTGGGAGACCAAGGCAGGAGGATCGCTTGAGCCCAGGAGTTAGAGACCAACCTGGGAAGCACAGTGAGACCCTGTCTCTCCAAAAAAAGAAAGAAAGAAAAGAAAAAATTAGCTGGGCATGGTGGTGCATGCCTGTGGTCCCAGCTACTCTGGAGGCTGAGGTGGGAGGATCGCTTAAGCCCAGGAGGTCGAGGCTGCAGTGAGCCATGGGCAACAGAATGAGACTCCCTCTCCAAAATACAAAATAAATACACACAAATAAAACAAAACAGAAATAAAACAGATTTGATTTTTTCCCTATGTTCCAGAGATGTTATAAGGAGTAAATGAGAGAATGGATGACAAAAATTATTTGCAGGCTGGGAAGTTGTGTGATTTGAGTGAGACATGCCCAGGGGAGGGTTCTGAGATGGGTACGGATTCAGTCTCATGCCCACGGCTGGCCAGGCAGGAGGTAAAGATTAGTGTGACCTGTAAGAGAGGTAGGGCTAGTTGAAAGTTATTCTTCATCTGGTCTTAAAGGAACTTGGAATATTAGCTCCAGTGTTTCTCAGCATGGGCATGGTGAGCACATCGGGTGGGATGAATCTCTGTGGGACACCATACATTACAGGACATTTTAGCAACCCTGGTGCCCAATGCTGGTAGCCTCCCCTGTATCACTTTGATAATAAAATACACCACCCGCCCCCCACATGTTCATGTGCTTCCAAGGGTGGGTGGGAGTGGTCTCACTTTCCTTAGACCGTCACATATGAGGAGACCACACAAGAGAGAGAAGCTAGTTAGGTACAAATCCAGAGGGCTATTGAGTTGGCAGAACTGAGATTTGAACCGAGGTATGTTCTCACTCTCCCTCTGTCTCTTGCCAAATAAAATCTCTAAAGTTACATTTAAATGTAACTTAAGTAGGCATGGCATTTTTTTTTCTACTAAAGTTACATTTGCGGATCACGAGGTCAGGAGATGGAGACCATCCTGGCTAACACGGTGAAACCCCGTCTCTACTAAAAACACAAAAAACTAGCCGGGCGAGGTGGCGGGCGCCTGTAGTCCCCGCTACTCGGGAGGCTGAGGCAGGAGAATGGCGTAAACCCGGGAGGCGGAGCTTGCAGTGAGCTGAGATCCGGCCACTGCACTCCAGCCCGGGCGACAGAGCAAGACTCCGTCTCAAAAAAAAAAAAAAAAAAAAAAAAAAAAAAGTTACATTTAAATGTAACTTTAAATATCGTTTTTATAATTTAGCTTAATTTCTGGTTTTTTTTTTAATAAAAACATGCCTAATGTTAAAAACCTCTATTACTTGATTACAGTTTCTTTAGTCAATTTATTCTACCTTTATCCTTGTCCCTAAGACTTCATCTAGATTTGGAGGGGGCTTACATAGCCAGGCATATTTGGGGGGGTCTAGGTATGGCCTTTGGTCATTATGTGCCTATAGTCACTTCTGCTAACCAGTTTGGTTTTTGGCTGACATGAGTCAGCTGTCTTGACACCTGCAGAGGTGCCCATTTTAATCTCTTTCGTCTCTGATCACACTGGTCACACCACGCCTACTTCTCTACTTCCTTGTCCTGACCCCAAAGTCTGTCCAGGTCTCACAGTCCACTCTCATTAGAACCTGGATCTTAACTGTTGCCTGATGCCACCACTCTTGTGTTTGATGGTTTTATGCCTTTCAGGGCCAAGTGCCACTCACAGACACTGGGAAGTCCAGCCCAAAACAGCCAGACAGACCGAGGAACACGGACCCATAGTGGGAGTTCTGAATTCAGCCAAAGGCTTGGCCCCCTCCCACTTACGTAACTAGTTCCATCTCTGAGCTGGCTTTTTGACTCACCACTGTTTTCTTCCCCCAACAAGTAAAATATAATTGCAGGCTTATTGTTATATTATAACCTCACATGGAGGAGTGGGTGGTAGGGTGGGCCGAAGCTCAAGACAGATAATGGCCTTGTAGATCTGCAACCCTCAGATCACCCACATCTCTTCTCCCCTCTCCCTTCTTAATCTGATGTTGAGACAATAACGAGGCCACGATGCTGAGTCGCTGTTATTCATCCGAGTGGTTACTCGGAGGCTGGGGAGGACACATGACTCCAGTTATAGACTGTCTCCCAGCTTTTGATCTTTGAGGGCCCAGAGCTGAGGATACTCTGAATTTGCTGACTGGGGAAAGCCTGATTCTCTCTGCATTTCATTATCTGAGCTCAGCCCACCATCAGGAAAGAGCTGTGATCCAAGGTGAAACTCTCAGGTGTGGTTGGGAATTTGAGGGTTATGAAAATCGGCACTTTGTTTGCACCATGGACAGTGTACAGAACCCCCTCTCAGAGAACGCATTAGCAACTCACTTAATTGCTCTCTGATCTTTTTCCTCTCCTAGAGCCCAGATTCTTCATACCTTCTGGACCAGAAACAAAACCTAGCTCAGCAAATGCTCATCCATAGCAATACAATGTTTGGAAACTCAAAATCCCAGAATGGCTC
The DNA here is from genome assembly GCF_047675955.1 of Chlorocebus sabaeus. Lineage (NCBI taxonomy): Eukaryota > Metazoa > Chordata > Mammalia > Primates > Cercopithecidae > Chlorocebus > Chlorocebus sabaeus. The sequence continues at coordinate 12,739,608 of NC_132908.1, forward strand.
TTTTGAGGTCTGGTCCTGTTGCACAAACTCCCCACAGAGACTCTGGCTGCCCTGTGGCCATCTGCTCAATAATGAAGTGCCACTGTATACAAAAATGGGTGGGGGAAAAAAAACAGTCTGTTCTTCATAATATCCCACCACATGTGAATTAGGTAAGACTAGTGCTCAATACTTGTACTTTTTAAAACAAAAAAACAGAAAAACAGCACAATTGAGAAGCATATATCTACTCACATGATTTTCCCTCTAACTGGTATCTGTCTTGCTCACTAGATTATTGGCTCCTGGAGGCAGGAACTAGGTTCATGGTTTCGTTTGTTTGTTTTTGAGACGGAGTCTTACTCTGTCGCCCAGGCTGGAGTGCAATGGCGCAGTCTAGGCTCACTGCAACCTCCGCCTCCTGGGTTCAAGCGATTCTCCTGCCTTAGCCTCCTGAGTAGCTGAGACTACAGGCAGTCACCACCACACCTGGCTAATTTTTGTATTTTTAGTAGAGAAGGATTTCACCCTGTTGTCCAGGCTGGTCTCAAACCCCTGACCTCGTGATCCACCTGCCTTGGCCTCCCAAAGTGCTGGGATTATAGGCGTGAGCCACTGCGCCTGGCTAGGTTCATGTTTTGTAACTGATGTTGTTCCAGTGCCTGGAATGATACTTTGCACATGGAGACGTTTCAAAAATATTATTGAGTGAACAAATGAACGAGTGAATAATCACATCTATTTTGAGGTTCTTTAAAGAAGAGAAGGTACTTGAACTTGAAGAACACTTGTGAGCGCAGACAAAGGAACTAGGTATTTTATCCTTCTCAAGTTGCTCAGAGCATTCTCCTCCATCCATGGATTAGCTGCAAGGATGGGTCAGGTGCGTGCACGGAGAGAGAAGTAATCTAGAATTCTAGAGAGTTGGCTTTCATCTTGACATATTTGTAGGGTGACCATGAGTAAACTCATCCCTCTCTCTGGGTCTTTCTGTTTTTCTTTTCATCTGTTAAATTTTTAAGGGGACTGACAGAGTCTTCAAGGTCCCCAGTTCTACTCTCTCCTGACAATGCTTCTGCCTCTCATCTTGGGCCCTGCGTTTTACAAGTTGCTTCCTCCAGTCATTCTCCAAGCTCCCACAAGTTGCTTCCTCCAATCATTCTCCAAGCTCCCGACACAGCAGATGGAGCTGGTGCCTGCCCACGACTGACAGATGAGCCTCATTTACAGCCCTCAACATTTAACCACTTGGCTCTTTGGCAGAGTCATCTAGCTCCGAGATGCTGGGAGAGTCCTCCCCGTCCCCAGCAACACAGACAACTTCCCACTCCCATGTCTCTGCTAGTGCCGGGGACCTGGGAATGTGAAACAGAGAAGCCAGGCTCCAGCCTTGAGTCTACAAGGCCTTAGAGGGAAACCACGTTTGAAAATAGTAATATTTCCCAGAGAGCAGAAGATGATGGGGAGGTGTCTGGACATACATTAGCCAGCTTGGTCTATTTCCAGGTCCAGTTTCTCAGAGGCCAGGTGTGTTTTCTATTTTTCTTTTCTGCCCTATTTAGTAATAATATCCATAATTCTAGAAAAGCCTAATGTTAAATGTAAGGTGGTCTGAGAACTGAAACAAATTTTCTTCCCATCTCAAAATCATTGAGTTGTTGATGTCTAAGGCTTTGAGTAGCCAAATAACTCTATAACAACATCATCCCTCTAGGCCGGGCATGGTGGCTCACGTCTGTAATCCCAGCATTTTGGGAGGCTGAGGTGGGCAGCTGACTTGAGGTCAGGGTTTCGAGACCAGCCTGGCCAACATGGCAAAACCACGCCTCTACTAAAAATAAAAATAAAAAAATTAGCTGGGTGTGGTGGCAGGTGCCTGTAATCCCAGCTCCTCAGGAGGCTGAGGCAGGAGAACTCCTTGAACCCAGGAGGCAGAGGTTGCAGGGAGCTGAGATCATGCTACTACACTCCAGCCTGGGCGACAGAGCCAGACTCCGTCTCAAAAAAAAAAACAACAACAACAACAACAAAAAAAAAAAAAAAAAAAAAAAAAAAAAAAAAAAAAAAAACCAGAAACATATCTCTAAGGCCTGTTGAGTGCTGGCTCTGTGCTAGTCATAAACATCTCTACATACGTTATCTTATTTTATCCTTACAACACCATTAAAAGATAGATACTATGATTACCACTGTCTTATAGCTGAAGAAACAGAGAATCAGAAATGTTAAGAAATTTACAGAGTCATAGAGCTACTAGAAGGCAGAACTAGGACTCACACCTAAGAAAAATCACAGCCCTCTCCTTTCCTTCAAGTGATTGAGGGGATATCCTCTGTTAATACTCCTGCCTCCTGACCTTGGCCCCAGTGATGGTCCCCTGGGAATGATGGTGGGGCTGTGGGAAAGGTGAAGATTCTCTCCAATCTGTTCTATGAATTAATGATTTTGAAATTTGGTGTGAAAATCCAAGAATCTATGACCCCATGAGAACATTAAAGGATGAGATGAGGCCATTGGATGGGAGCAGATCAGAATCCAAAGAGGGAAGGTCAGAGTGTAAAATTCCCTCTACCCTGCCTTCCTGGCAGAAGGATGTGGGTGTTTAATGACTGTGTTGACAGCAGGACTGAATAAGTGGGACAAGACTGGAAACGTTTGTTTAGGGGCTGTTACTTTAGGCTGATCTTGACCCAGGGCACAGATGGTTTTACAATGTGAGAGAGCTATCAGGTGGGTGGGAAACTCTCCTGAGTGTGTGAAGCAAATGACCTCTGGTTAATCAAGTTTCTTAACTAAGATTGCCCGAGAACTTAAGATGTAGAATTCCATGAAGCAGTTAGGTCTGGACATTTACAATGTCCATGGAGCATTTGTTCAATGAAGGTAGACACTGTTTAACACTTCTACGCTTTCAATACTTGGCTCCTATGAAAAGGTATAAATATATTCAGAGCCTCTGTCCCCTTTCTGGTTTCTAAGCTACACAGCCTATACACATTCCTGTTGAGAGATATTTGCTATGTTGACTCCTACATGAGTCTGCCCCCATACCAGGTCACAGCAATTTGGACCGGGGGTGCAGGACACCTAACCCAGAGGCAGCCTGTCCATGGCTGACCTTGGTGCTTAGAGTGAAAAAGATAAACTGATCAGCCGGGCACAGTGGCTCACACCACAATCCCAGCAGTTTGGGAGGCCAAGGTGGGTGGATCTCTCGAGCTCAGGAGTTCGAGACCAGCCTGAGCAACACAGTGAGACCTTGGGTCTACAAAAAATTAAAAAATTAGCATGCATTATGCTAAGTGAAAGAAGCCAGACTCAAAATGCCAGATACTGTCTGATTCAGTTTATAAGACATTCTGGAAAAGGCAAAATTATAGGGACAGAAGACAGAGCAGTGGCTGCCAGGTCCACAAAGGCCATCAAAGTGCAGACCAAAGGAATTGGTGGTGGGGGGACAAAACTACTTTGTGTCTTGATTGCAGTGGTAGTGACAGCACTCTGTGCATTTGTCAAAACTCATAGATCCACCCCCAAAAGAATGAATTTTACTGTATATAAATCATAAAGAAAATTTAAAAGGTTTTTAAAAAAATATGTAAAGACATCACCCTACTTAGAAACGTACAGTAACTGCTGCTGTTCCAGAAATGGTGAGAGCTCTCTGAAATAAGGGGCTTAAATGCGATTAGCTTAAGATGGGAATCCACAGCCCAGGATCTGAGGCAGATAGTACAGCTGCAGAAGATAGGCTGAGCAGGGTGGCATGCACCTGTCGTCTCAGCTACTTGGGAGGCTGAGGTGGGAGGATTGCTTGAACCCGCGAGTTTGAGTTTGAGGCTATAGTGAACCATGACTGCATCACTGCACTCCAGCCTAGGTAACAGAGTGAGACCCTGTCTCAAAATAAATAAATGAATAAATAAATAAATAAATAAATAGGCCGGGCGCGGTAGCTCAAGCCTGTAATCCCAGCACTTTGGGAGGCCAAAACGGGTGGATCACAAGGTCAGGAGATCGAGACCATCCTGGCTAATACAGTGAAACCCCGTCTCTACTAAAAATACAAAAAACTAGCCGGATGAGTTGGCGGGCGCCTGTAATCCCAGCTACTCGGGAGGCTGAGGCAGGAGAATGGCGTAAACCCGGGAGGCGGAGCTTGCAATGAGCTGAGATCCGGCCACTACACTCCAGCCTGGGCGACAGAGTGAGACTCCGTCTCTAAATAAATAAATAAATAAATAAATAAATAAATAAATAAAATAAGTAAATAACAAACTGATCAAATGAGATCAATTTGTGGAACTGGGAAAACGAGAGACTGAGCCATCCTTATGGAATCAGGATTATCAACACTGCACAGAGTGCTAAGTAGGATTCTACATTCCACGTCCCAGGAAATTGATGTGGGGGATAGTCTCATTTCCAGATGGAAAGTTATTCCTGCTTCAGGAGACACCTGATGGAATCATAGTCAATTGGAGTAACATTTGGAATCGTGCACTCAGTGTTAATTCAGTGTTTTTTTCATCCAAAAACATGTTCTGAGCAGTTACCATGGGCTAGATATTGTGCTGGATGCTGGCATTAAACCAATAGGCAAAATAGATATAGTTATTGCACATCCAGTGGGGAAGACAGGTATCAATTAAATGATCCTGCAAATAAATATATATATTTTATAAACTATGATTATGGAGGAAAAGTAATGGGTTTTATTGTTACCATTATTTTTGTTGTTTATATGATCATAATAATAATTATAATTACTATGGTGGGTGGAGCAGATTTATATGGGAGATTAGGCTCAAGAAAGTCTTTCCTAAAATAAAATTATATATGTGTGTGTGTATATATATATATATATACACACCCCCCACACACACACACACGTATATACAAGCAGAGTACAAAAAGATGAATGGGAAATCAGGAGAAGTGAGAACATTCTAAGCAAAGGGGAGAATGTGTGTGAAGGCTGTGAGGGGGGAAATCATGTATTTGAAGGTTTCAATGAGGGCTCAGCTTGCTGGGGGGTAGAGATCAATGGGAAAGGTAATACCATGTGTCCGGAGAGGGTGGCAGGTGCAGGATCATGCGGGAGCTTGTCATACATGGTATGGGTTTTGATTTTACTCTAAAGTGCAGCGGGAATTAGTCAAGGGGTCTAAAGCAGAGGAGTGATATCATAGCCTGTGTGTGTTAGAGATTACCCTGACTTGTGGGTGGTTAATGGATTGGCAGTGAGTGGGAGAAAGAGGTATCTCAATAGGAGGTCCAGGTAGGAGACAATGCTGGTTTCATTTAAAGAGGGGGTGATGGAGATGGGGAGAGGGGGGATAAATTTGGAAAATATTTTGAAAGGAGAATCTAAAAGTCACAACCTTTAAAATACCCTTCAGGTGTGTGTGTTGGGCAGGAAGCGATGCATGATTCACTTAGAATTATTTTAAGGGAACTAGCAAAGAATGAGGAGTGACATTAGGTGGAAATCCAGGAAAGGCTTTGTTCCATGCTGGCAATAAGTATGGTGCCTAACAGCCTTCAGGTGTGCAGGGACTGATGTGAGGAGGCAGAAATCACATCAGAGCTGATGGTGACCAGAAGCTACATAGTGACGGAATATCTAGGAAGCTCAGAAGAAATATGTAAAGAAAATAATTGTGTCTGGTACATCCCAAGTTCTAACAATAGGTTTCACCTAAGTTGCCAGAGTGTCTCTAATTTCTTTATGTTTGTGGGTTCATTTTTGCCAGATATTTTTTGAGAATGAGGACTTCCTATAAAATAAGTGTCATTCTTCTTATTTTATCAGTGAGGGACAGGGGGCATCAGAGAAGTTAAGTGACTCACCTGAGGTCACATAGCCAAACACTGCAAGTCTGGAGCTCATTGTATAAAACCATCCTCTTGGTTTAGGAATGTTTAGCTGAAAGAAGAACTTTTCCTTTCCTCTTTGGTCAGGGATTCGTATCACTTGCCCCTTTTTAATTTTCCAGCAGGTCTCAGTCTATCCACTAATGGTAATGGTGACTGGTTAGATTTATAACACTGAGTCAAGGGTGTAAGGGTTCTCTTTTTCCTCTGATGGCCTCAGTTGTAGTAAATGTTGGGATTGCAGGTTAAATTTCATCTCATTTGATTTCTTATAAAGTTGGAAGTGGAGCTTATGCAAATCTAGTGTTTCAGATTTACAAACTAAGATGTTTTTCTGATGTCATTGCTGTGTACTGAACCGTCCTATAACTTAATACACAGTGGACACAGACCTCCACTACTAGGTGGAAAAAATGTCAACGTCACTTTGCAAAAAGTGCATTTGGGAGAGGGAGATATTGTGATGACCATCTTTGGAAACTTAGTAGCTTAAAACAGCAACAACAAAAAACAATCATTTTATTATCTTCCATAGTTCTTGGAGTTGACCCTGTTCAGCTGCACAGTTCCCACTCAGGGTCTGTCACGCAGTTGCAGTCACATGGTGACTGGTGCAGAAGTCACTTTGAAGTTGCTTCTCTTAAATGTCTGGCAATGGATACTGACTGTCATTTGGAACTTCAACTAGGGCCGTTGGCTGGAACATCTACACATGGCTATTCATGTAGCCTGGGCTTCCCTACAGCATGGCCACTGAGTCCCAAGAAAGCAAGTAGAATTGCCTGGCATTTGATGACCTAGACACAAAATTTACAGGGCATAATTTCTGCCATACTCCACTGGCCAAGGCAGTCACACAGATCTGCCTAAGTTTAACAAGAAGGGCCACAGACCTCCACCACTAGGTGGAAAAAATGCCAACATCGCTTTGCAAAATGTTCATATGAGAGAGGGAGATCTTGTGATGGCCATCTTCAGAAAATACAATCTGCCACAGATAGGTATAGATTAGGTAACACACTTGAAAAGTGTTAACAGTATGTATTTGTGTACTTAGAAACCTTGAACACTTTCACTGCAAAGTAATCCATGGCTAGTGTTAGTAACAGAAGTTGTAGTAAACAACATCTCTTCCCCATGTACTTTCTGCTCCAGCTTCACTGATTTTCGTAAGGTTCCTTAAAAGGCATAAAATGCTTTTTCATGGTTCTTTACCTTCATCGTTGTAGTTTCTTTGCACAAGAATGATCTCCCAACTGAGAGCTTGAAGATTCAAGAAAACCTTCCTTCAATCCTCCGGATACATAATTAAGTCTCTATAAAGTGCCCTATGTTGGCTTTCACAACTGTGTTTTCCTTTGTGAAGAACTCTTTTAGGTTCTTTTTTCATAACTACCTATTCTTATGTCAAGTATTCAGTGTACTCTCATCCTTCTGAGGATATTAATTACACTTACTTTAAGGTCCTGATCTAATTGCTTTATTGGCTCTGTTTCCATGGATTTGAATTCTTCCACTTTTTGAGATGATCTTTCCTATTTCATGGTGTTGCTATTATCTTGCAGTTAGTGACCATGGATTGGATGCGAAGTTTTGTGATTGTGGTTCCTTGTTGACTCTGCTGGATTTGTTAGCATTATCTCCTTGTGGGAGATATGGACAGAAGCTCTTGTTACTGGCAGTTTCTTATCCACAGTCTGGGCGGAGGGACAGGAAATGTCACTCAGGAGACGGTTGGGCAGGTAGTCTTCTGGGTGGGGGCAGTTTTTCCTAAGCACCCTCCTCTACCCAGAGGTTTGTCCCTCCAATCCAAGAACTCTCAATCGTAGTAGCTGCCTCACTAAATTGAGAAGCCAGATGGTTTGGGAAGAGGCAGGATGGTTTTCGATCTACTAACTCACCTATTTCCATTCCCCTGCATCACATGACTAATCACCTATAAATGTCCTCGCCTGCTTTTGTTTCCAGACTCTATCACCGCCGGGATGTTTGAGCCTATCTTCTGCAGCTGTACTTTCTGCCTCAGTTCCTGGGATGTGGATTCTCATCTTAATCACATTTAAGCCCCATATTTCAGAGAGCTCTCTCCATTTCTGGAACACCAGCAGTTACTCTACGTTTCTAACTAGGGTGATGTCTTTACTTATTTTTAAAAAACCTTTTAAATTTACCTTGATTTACGTATAGTAAAATTCATTCTTTTCGAGATGGATCTGTGAGTTTTGACAAAAGCACAGAGTGCTGTCACCACCACTGCAATCAAGACACAAAGTGGTTTTGTTCCCCCACCACCCATTCCTTTGGTCTGCACTTTGATGGCCTTTGTGGTCCTGGCAGCCACTGCTCTGTCTTCTGTCCCTATAATTTTGCCTTTTCCAGAGTGCCTTATAAATTGTATCAGACGGTATCTGGCATTTCGAGTCTGGCTTCTTTCACTTAGCATAATGTATGTATTAATAACAGTCCCTTCCTTTTTAATTTCCGGGTGTAATCTGTGTGTATGGATGTACCACAGTGAGTTTATGAATTCACCAATTGAAGGATATATGTATTGTGCTCAGTTTTTGGCAATGATGAATAAATCCACTGTAAACATTTGTACACAGGCTTTGTGTAAATAAAATGTTTTATTTCTCTTGATTACCTAGGAGTGAGATTGGAGGATCATATTGTACGTGTATGTCTAACTTGAAAAGAAACTATCTTCCCAAAAGAGCTATAACATTTTACATTCCCAACAGTAAGGTGTAAGAGTTTCAGTTGCTACATATCCTACATTGAGACTTGACATTGTCAGATTTGTGTTTTTGTTTTTGTTTTTCTTTTTTGGTATTCTTACAGATATACAGTGATAACTCATTTTTGTATTATTTATGCATTTTAATGTTTTTTAAATATCTTTGTTTATTTGTTCTTAGAAACGGGGTCTTGCTCTATCACCCAGGCTAGAGTGCGGTGGCACAATCATAGTTCACTGTAGCATCAAACTCCTGAGCTTAAGTGATCTTTCTACCTCAGCCTCCCACGTAGCTGGGACAACAGGGACATGACACCATGCCTGGCTACTTAAAATTTTTTTTTTGTAGAGATGGGGGTCTTGCTGTGCTGCCCAGGTTGGCATTGAACTCCCAGCCTCAAGTGATCTTCCCACCTCAGCCTCCCAGAGTGCTACAATTATAGTCATGGACTGCCAAGCCTAGGCCATTTTTTATATCTTGATTAACATTTTTAGAAATTTGGCATAGGAGGGCTTACAATAAGGCAAGCCCCAATTTGAAACAGATGCTGCCTCTAATCTTTGTACCTGCTTTTTAATAACCTCACACATATTACAAAGAAATTGTTTACCTGTCTGTTTCCCTCACTGGGCTCTGAACTTCTCAAAGGCAGGAGTGAGTCTTGTGCATTTTTCTTTCCTCAGTACCCAGAATGATGCCTAGCCTAGGATGGACACATGGTGATTATTTGATAAGTGAGTTGTTCCTGAATACATTTGCCCAATCTCTAATTAGAAAGGATCTGATTTACTCAACAATTACCACCCTGAGCATTTTCAGAGGAAAATACAATGGTTAGGTTGTTTTTACCGAGGATTGAGTTTTTTAAAACTGGAACTGTTATGGGGAAATGAGATAAGATGTAATATTACAGAGGACTTCTGCATGCCAAGCACTAAGGGTAATATTTTCAGGACATATCTCATTTTACCCTTCCCTGAACTCCATGGTAGTGAATTGGCTGGGACAGAGAGAACACTGGCTTTGGATAAAGCTGATTGTGTCTCTGCGGCTTGTGACCTTGAGTAAGTGGCTGAAAGCCTCCCTTTGCCTCTGTTTTCTTATCTTCAAAATGAACGCAATAATGGCTGGTTTATCGAATGGGTTTGAGAATAAAGGACATGTATGTGAAGCACATGGGGTGTGTGTGTGTGTGTGTGTGCGTGTGTGTGTGTGTGCGCGCGCGTGTGTGAAATTGTGGGGTGAAAAAAAACATGAAATTTACCATCTCAACCTTTTTTATTTTTTTGGGATGGAGCCTCGCTCTGTCATCCAGGCTGGAGTGCAGTGGTACGATCTTGGCTCGCTGCAACCTCTGCCTCCTGGGTTCAAGCGATTCTCCTGCCTCAGCCTCCTGAGTAGCTGGGATTACAGGCAATCACCACCACACCTGGCTAATTTTTGTATTTTTAGTAGAGATGGGGTTTCACCATGTTGGTCAGGCTGGTCTCGAACTCCTGACCTCGTGATCCACCTGCCTCCGCCTCCCAAAGTGCTGGGATTACAGGCGTGAGCCACCGTGCCCAGCCATCCATCTTAATCGTTTTTAAATGTGTACACTTCAGTAGAGTTTAGTACATTTACATTGTTGTGCAACCAATTTCCAGAACTTTTTCGTCTTCCCAAACTGAAACTCTGCATCTACTGAACAATAAATCCCAATCCCCACTTCCCCAGCCCCTGGTAACCACCATTCTACTTTCCTTCTCTATGAATTTGACTACTCCAGGGACCTCACAGAAATGAGATCATATAGTATTTAGTCTTTTTGTGACTGGCTTATTTCACTTAGCATAAATAATGTTGTCAAGGTTTGTCCATATCATGGCATAGGTCAGAACTTCCCTCCTTTTTAAAGCTCAATTATATTCCACTGGATGGATAGACCACATTTTGTTTACCCATTCATCTGTCGATGGACACGTGGGTTGCTACCACCTCCTGGCTGTTGTGAAGAGTGCTGCTGTGAACCTGGGTCTGCAAATACCACTTCAAAATCCTGCTTTCAGTTCTTTGGTGGGCCAGTGTCACTGACTTCCCTGTTTCCCCCATTCCATGTGCCCCAGAAGATTCTGGAAGGCTAATTAATTTGCCTATGGCCTGACAACTTATGCATTACTGGGGCAGGATTGGAACCCAAGTTCTCTGGCTCTGTATGACCCATTCTGTCTTCACAGCCTCACTTTATCTCAAAACTTCTCAGGAGGTGGGATGGCACCTTGAGGGGTGGTGAAGGCTTCTTTTCTTTTTTCTTTCCTTTTTTTTCTCTTTCTCTCTTTCTTTCTCTCTTTCTTTCTCTTTCTCTCTCTCTTTCTCTCTTTCTCTCTCTCTCTTTCTCTCCTTCTCTCCTTCTCTCCTTTTCTCTTTCTCTCTTTCTCTCTCTCTCTCTCTCTCTGTCTCTCTCTCTCTCTCCTTCTCTCCTTCTCTCTTTCTCTTTTTTTTTTTTTTTTTTTTTTGAGGCAGAGTCTTGCTTTATCTCCCAGGCTGTAGTGCAGTGGCACAATCTCAGCTCACTGCAGCCTCCACCTCCCGTGTTCAAGCGATTCTTCTGTCTCAGCCTCCCGAGTAGTTGGAACTACAGACGCACACCACCACACCCGGCTAATTTTTATCTTTTTAGTAGAGACGAGGTTTTCCCATGTTGACCAGGCTGGTCTTGAACTCCTAACCTCTAGCGATCCCTCTACCCTTGCCTCCCAAAGTGCTGGGATTACAGGCGTGAGCCACTGGGTCCAGCGCATCTGGAGAACTTTTGAAGGTCTAGAAAAGAGTGAGACAGATGATAGTGACCTTTGCTGTTAATTTCATAACCATTCACTTATACCTTTTCTGATAGATCCTTAAAAATGAAATTTCAAAGCAAAGTAGGGGAGATTTGCACCCTAACTTCAGTGGGGTTGTGAGTGGACAAAATGTACAAAGTTATCGACAAAGTAGCATGCTCCCACATGCTGACCATGTGCAGCTTCAACCTAGATGTGATGCAAAGTGAAAATTTCATGAAAAAAAAGAAGCCTGATATGGGATTGTCTAGAGGTTCCTCCAATCCCTGAGTAGAGATGTTCTTTCCTAGAGACTTGCTGTAGATCACGTTTCATCCTCCAATCGTGGGGGAAGTGTGCTGTGTTATTACCTGATCAGTGTAGTATCTTTATTTTGGGGGCAAAGGTGAGCCTCATTTTTCTCATTTGTTATACTGTTATCCTTTTGTGTTGTCATTTGCTGTCCCAGGCATCAAATGATCCATAAACAAAACACTTACCCACTGCACACACACTCCAAAAAGGAGCAACCAAATTTCAGAGCAACCAAAATGTTGCTAACCCAGCCCATGAAAGCCCATGCATTTTTCTTGGAGCAATGTCTAACGTTTAGGTAAAGCACCTTGCAAACTGCCTTGACATAGCAGGTGCCTGCAAAACATTTCCTTTTTTTCTTCCTTTCCTGGGTTAGAATTCAGATCTAGTAAGGAATGAGGCTAAACACTGGAAATGGAATGATGAAGGAGATGGACATATGTCCTGACCTCAAAAAGGTGTGGGGAGGCTGGGCACGGTGGCTCATGCCTGTAATCCTAGCACTTTCGGAGACCGAGGTGAGAGGATGGCTGGAGCCTAGGAGTTTGAGACCAGTCTCGGAAACACAGCAAGACCCCATCGCTACAAAAATAAAAAAAAAATCAGCCAGGCACAGTGGTGCGTGTCTGTAGTCCCACGTACTCAGGAGGCCGAGGTGGGAGAATCGCTTGAGCCCAGAACGTCGAGGGTGCTGTGAGCTATGATTGTGCTACTGTACTGCAGCCTAGGTGACAGAGTAAGATGCTGTTTCAGAAAAAAAAAAAAAAAAAGGTATGAGGAAAACAGGAATTGAAAATAAATGAAGATATAAATGTGAGTAAGGAAGAAAAGGAAAAGGAATGTTACAATATAATGTTGAAGTCCTATCACCCAGTACCCCCAGAATATGACTTTATTTGGGGTAACTGCAGATGCAATTAGTTGAGATGAAGCCACCCTGAAGTAGGATAAGCTCCTAATCCAATATGACTGGTCTCCTTATAACAAAAGGAAATTTGGACGCAGACACACACGGAGAATGCTGTGTGAATACAGAAGCAGAGATCCCCAAGCCAGGAAGTGTCAAAGGTTGCCAGGTAACCATCAGAAGCTAGGAGAGAATCGTGGAGAAGATGACCCCTCATCACCCTCCCAAGAAACTATCCCTGCTAATACCGTGACCTCAGACTTCTAGCTTCGGGGACTGTGAGATGATAGATATATGTCCGTTGTTTAAGCCACTCCGTTTGTTGTTCTCTGTTGTATTACCTTAGCAGATGAATGCAGGGAGCTACAGGAGTATTTAGTGAGGGGATGAAGATTAGGGAGGTCCCTTGGCGGGCATGGTAGAAGGAAGATGCTCAAGGCAGAAGGAAGTTTCTTTCCATAGAGGTGGCTCAATGCTGAACCTCCAGAG